>NW_006209016.1:39892-78643 GCF_000334495.1 Tupaia belangeri chinensis | reverse complement strand
TCTTTCCCTGAGCTATATCTCAGGGTTGACTAGAATATCTGCTTCTCTAGAATAGATGAATACAGAAACAAACATGTAAGCCTATGGGAAGTGGGATTGTTTCCATTTGTTTCTTCTAACTACAACCCAGCAATGTACATAAGAGCTGTTCTTTCTCACCCTAATGCATGGATCTCCCATTGATTTTAGAAGGATCCCGGAAAGGGCACAAAGACATAAAAATCTGATACCAATCTTGGAAAGTAGGATTGCTTATTCTCCCTTCTTCCAATTGTTTTTCCACTATCTAGCTTATTCTTAGCATTTTTGGTATTTCTATCTCTCTCCAAAGTTAGAAGTATTACTAACTATCTCTGTGAGAGAGAGGGAGGAAGGGAGAAAAATTATTTTCAGGCCCTACATTAATAATTTTATATAACAATTTCTAAAAGCAAGCTTTAAAAAGAGAATGCTTCCTTTAAATTTACTGCCGCTCTACAAACTTAATTAGTTCAATAAGTAATCTAATCATGGCTTGCTATATCATGTAGCTAATTAATATATTATGATTTGAAGAATGTTCTTTATATTAAATGTATACATAATACATGTTTTATGGCTGATTTTGCAAAGTAATTTTTAGCCTATGATCGTTACCATGTAGCGGCTGAGTTAAATTTAGAAAGAAAACTTTAAAAAAATTAGTCATCTGTGCCAACTTTTATCAATAGAAGCCAAGTCACTTAAAACCAGTAGATTATTTCCCTTTAAAAATTGTGCATTATAGGTTTAAATTATATTTCATTTTACTAGATGTATTTTACAGCACACGTATGTGATTCTACTTAATGTTGCCATCTGAAAATTAAGACGGCAATTCAAGTCAACCTTCATGATTATTCCCAGAACTGAGAAAATGTGATAGTTACTGTGATCTTAACAAAAATGATACTAACGTTGCTATAAAAAAAGGCATTTGAAGTAGCTAGATTTAGAGCATCTCAATAATCCTTGGGTGTCTTAGTTAAAACTTATTCCAGATCCCACAAACATCTACTGGTTGCATTTTTTAAGAAAACAATTCTTGATTAAAAGTCACCTAGGTCCAGGGCTGGCAGGTGGTGTGGTGGTTAAGGGCACTGGAAATACACATGGCCGACCACGGTTCAAGTCCTGGACTTGGTGACTTACTTTCTTACGGTCTCTCTCTCTCTCTCTGGTCAAATTAAAATAAGTAAATAAATAAAGTTAAATAAAATAATTCTTTAAAAAACCCACCTGGATCCATTTCAATACATATGATTTTAAACCATTTAAACTTAACAACTACTATACGTGTAACATGCATACAAATATAGAGTGATAAAACTAGTGAGTATTTTTTTTGTGAATAAAAAGAAGTGATTCGAAAAACATTTATTATTTAAAATAAATATTATTGAGTACATATTCTAATTATCAGTAATTTCAAAGGATAACATATGAGGGAACTTTAAAAAGTTTATGGAAGTAATGGAATTAAAAGCCACATTTATTTTGTTGCAAAGAAATTGGAAATCCATGCATAGATTTTTCATGATCTGCATTTTTTATAAATTTTTGTAGACATCTATGCTTTATATTTCATGTGGTTTAGGTTTTGTTAGGAAACACAGCCACCAAAAGTTTCTGTCTTGAAAGAAAGCATACTCTGACAAACACCTCCTCTATGAAAAATGTCAGTGTTTTTAAAACGTCAACTGTTTAGAGGAGGTACTATTCTTATCCTGCTTTCCTGAATGTAGAAACTCAATGTTAGAGATATTAAGCAACCTAGCCAAGCTCACCAAGGTGATGAGAGATGCGGCAGTCTGATCCCTGCACTGTACTGCTTCAAGGCTTGTTGGGTGAGGGACAATCTATGAAGACTCTTTTATAATACTGTATGAGAGAGCTGGTGAGAAAATGAAGGTCAGCCTGATTCTGAGGGTTTTGTTTTTGTTTATAGTAGCAATCTATAAGAAAGAGAAAGAAATAAAGAGGACAAAAACTAAAATAGAAGCAACAAAAATTTAAAATTGTGCATGAATGCAGGAAATATTAAAAAATCAGAAGTAAGAGGATTAACCAGCTGACTGGATGGAAATGGAATAGATAGGTATGTATAATGAGACAGAAGAGAATGGATTAAGTTATATAGAATTTACTATAGTTTTAAAATGAACCTAAAAATATTACTCCAATCCTTCCAGGAACTCACCACAGTGTTTTGACTTTTCCTATGAAAATATTCCTTCACCTACCATTCTTCATTTGTTAAGAAAAAGAACAATAAAAAAATAATTTTCTTGTTTAGATGCTATTACTATAAAAATTTAGTCTCTCAAACTCTAAATTGTTCTTGTTTTCTTTAAATTTCATCTCTCTCTCTCTCTTATATTGAAGAGTGACTAGATATAGTAAAATGTTCAAGTGCCACAAATGTCTTTGTTGTAAATGAGCTTTTTTTCTTTCTTTCTTCCTTTTTTTTTTTTTGTAAATTTCCTAGGTGATATATTTGATAAAATATTTCCAGTTTGCCATTTTGTAACTTTTTCTACTCTTTCACCCACAAAACATGGATGTATGAAGACAGATACTATCTCCTACAGTAATTGAACTCATGTAAAAAGTATCATGGGTTCAATAAATGATCAAAGAACCGCTAAAATATACCTAACTACTCCTGATCCCATTCTAGCAAATCTGCATGCCCATCAGCCAACTAGACAGAGAGCTGAGTACATAGAAAGTCTTTCCATCAGGCCAGCACAGCCTTGCAGCCGCCTGCACAGGCTTACAGCAGCGGCACTTGTCCCACCCTGCCCTCTGTTCTTCTAAGAGCCATAGACTGCCAAGTTGTTGCTGGTCTGTTTAGCTTTGCACAGTGTTTGGTTTTCTTGCTTTGAAGCACTTGACTCTAACGTGGCTGAACAATCTTCAGTTTCACCAGTAGGTGGGGGAACTTATTTCTTTTTGCTTATTGTCATTTTTCCCCCTTGGGAGAAAATACTCCACCCTTTGCAATGCCTTTTCCACAATACCACTGAACTGCTATGGGCTTCTGTTTACTTCTTCCTAAAGTATAGCAAAGAGGAAGTCAGGAGGAAGATATTTTGGGAAATAAGCTCAGTTTTAGACCTGTTGATTAAAGTGCAGAATGCAAGACGAAAGGCTTCTGCATAGTCTGTACTTTATTTCCCATGAGTGGAACAGAATAAAAGATATCAGATAGGATGGTGTCTGCTCTCTTTTAAAAGATCAACAGAAAACAAATTATTCAAAATTCTAAATAATCTACTGTAATGTTTTAACAACTTTTCTATTGAAGAAAATCTTTTTATCTACCATGTTTTAGTTCAACTCATTATATTTGTGATACAAAGATGGTGAATATTAGTTGCCATTTTCCACTTACAGAAAAACTTTCCTGCTTAGATTTGATTATTTGAGAAAATTGTGTTCACCAAATATTATTTTTATAGTTTTCTTCTTGTGTGTTTTCCTAAAACGTAGTCAAGGAACCTAAATGTTTAAGGATAAGGAGTTCTTAATTGCAAGCAATGGAGACTAACTTGTCAGAAAAAAGACACTAGAAGACGAGTACTGGGTGGCTTACAGCAGTCTACAGGAGTCAAGATGACAGTGATCCGGCTAGAGATTAAAATGTGCATTTGTACCTTTGAGCCTTAGTACATGTGTTAAATGGATGGATGTGAACTGACATCCTTAGATATTCTTTGTAGAACCTTTGACTTGCTTAGTGCCCTTATCAAAGCTTATACAATCAAGGAGTCCACAGAGCTAGACACTTGTTCTCATATTCAGAAGCAAAGAAAAATAAAAATAAATAATACACAATAAAACAGACGTCCACTGAAGATGCATAATTCAGGGTTGTTTTTAATAATCACTTGCCTCTAAGAGATGATGACCTTGACTTAATTAAAAATTAGAATTGACTTGGCTAGTTTCACTTGTTTTGCTAATCAAATCTGTCAAAATACGGGCATATATGATGACACTTAAGACACGCAGCACTGTATATCAACCCAAGAGCTATGAATTAAAATGTAAAATCAGAAAAGCCGAATACAGATTATTTCATTGTTAAATAATGTTTACAAAAAGTATATAACAACTGTTCGTAGTCTTTATCAATATACAAGTGAATCAAATCAACTACTGCTTAAAAACTTCCATGAATGATTTCACACATTTTATAAAACAGTTTTACAAAGAGTGTTTAACAAAAAAGTTTAGTAAGTGAAAGTGTTTCAATCCCCAAATCACTGGGTAGGTGAAGTTATAGAAGAAATGCACCTATTATATTGGAAATAGTTAACTACCATGAAAATGTTTAGCTCGACCTGCTAAACCACGTGACCCAAGTCTATTTAATAGTACGTGTTGCTATTTAATTTATTGTTGTGTATTATGTATCGTTCAAGTTCCACTTCAAAGAAAATTTAAGTGTGTCCATCCAAGTGTACCCATTTAACAAATGTACTGAGGCTTGAAAGTAGGAACACATTTTATTCTCTAGTCTGGGACATTGTCATCTTGACCCCTGTATACTGCTGTTAAACACAGAGGATTAACTTTGAAGCTTTCATTTAAGGAATTGAGTTATTATCCTTTGCTTGACCTTTGTCTATGGCATATTTATCATGAAGCCCTGTAAAACTATAATGTGTGAGAAAAGTGAGAAAAGGAAGTAATATATTTGTGATTTATAAAGAAAGGAGAAATAGGTATAAATCAGACTTCTAAAATCCATTCATAGTTATCTTTCACACAATCCATCTGTATTCTCAAAATCCCTTTCTAAAATTATTTTTTTACTTTAAAAGAAAAAAACAAGCCTTAGCAAAGTACCTTGAAATGAATCATAATCAGGATCCATTGCCAGGTATTGTTTACATTTATTACTGGGAAGAAGAGAGGGAAACAACATTATATTTTAAAGTACAGAGGGAAATAGTTTTCAAGCTGTTCCCTTAATGAACTGGAAATAGTAACCCTGTCAAATTTAATATAAAAATAGTGTTATAAGCCTATGGCATCTATTTATTACTGGAGAACAAAAGCTTTCATCCATTTCCTTTAGAGAATGACATTTTTGTAATTCGCTGCCCATTTCATTTGTTCCAAAGGCCTTCGTGGGGTGACAAATATCCCACAGAAATGGCTACCGATACTTGATAGGATAATGGGCAGCCCCTCAGGACAAGGGCAAAGGCAGCAAACTTATCATCCTTTAGTTTAGCTTAGCATGGGTCAGTAACAGCGCCAGAGGTGACAGAAGATGTTAAAGTGTGGGAAGCAAGAGCTGAAAGCTGTAGGAGGGGAGTTTTTATAGTTTATCCTTTCTTTTGCCAAGAAGCTACAGAGACAGCTTGAATCACATTGTTGATTTGGTTCACTGCACGCCACACTAACTGTTTCTGGAGAAAAGAAGAGCAAAGGGAGAAAAATCCAACACTTATGGGTCATTCTCACCAACAGCATGTGGCATTTCAACATGTCCTGTAGGAGGAGGAAATGCATATTTAATATTTTAGCTTCAAGTTCATATTTTAAGAATGCATTATCCTGCTGGAAGGTCTATGGTGAATAATCAGTAGGACATCACCATTATATCAACCTGATCATTTCGCAGAGGAACAGGCATTAGAAGTGTTGCTGTTCATTCGGGAATTTTCACAATGTTATTTTCATTGTTAGAGTGTATAAAAAAAAAAGACTAGTCTGACTCCCCTTAAAAATTTTAATTTACAAATGTTCCAAACATGTAGTACTTTAAATTTATCATTAACATTTGTCCATTAAGGACAATTGACTTGCATGAAATCTGAATATACATATTTTATTCTCAAGAAAATTAAATCAGTATAGAACTCTCCCTCAGAATATCATAAAAGAATGATATGCACCAGCTGGTATATTACTCCTGATTCTATTAAAAGATCATGTGAGCAAATTCTTCTAAACAGTTCTCAGTTTAAAAAAAGAAGAAGAAAGTAAAATGAAAAATCGAAGTTCTTCATTAGACAGGTATCTCTCGTCATGGCTGTCATTGCACACAATGACACTCAGAAACATGATGGTTATGTTGTGATGTCTCCAGCAGCACATCTGGTAAAACGGTTCCTGTTTTGCAATATTAAGAAATCACTTTTTTTATGTTACATGTGATTTGAATTAATTCATTTTAGAAATTCAATTATACAATGCAAAAATTCCTAAAGGACTGATAGGAGAAAGAACTGAAAATTGTGACCTTGCTTCACATCAAGATGCCAACTCCACCTGAGTAATTAACAGCTTTGATGAGCATTTCGAACCATGATGTCCCCGGCACGAACTGTCAGGGCTTCATTGAAACATTTAGGTTTTTTCTTCTTCAAGCATAAAAAAGGCCTACTTCTGGATCTTTTCTTGCTAATGGAGATAATAAAATGTGTGTTATCAACAGAGAATAATGAATTAGAACTTAAGTATACTAAAGATATTTTTAATTGAGTAAAATCCTTTGCAGTTTGATATAAATATAAGGCATGTTATAAAGTGTGAAGCGTTTTCTGGCAGACTCCTTTATTCCAAGCATATCTGGGAAATTACATAATGCTGAATTGCAGGAAGATGAAGACAAACTGATGCCTACTTTGAAATAAGTATGTTAAATAGTTCACATACTTTATCTCTGAAAACCTGGTTGTGTGTGCCTAATAGCACTATTGCTGGCTAAAATTTATACAGCACTTTTTCCATTGAGTTGGAAATCGTTCCCTTTTCAGAGAGAGGTTCATGTTTATTTCCAATGCAGAAGAACTTGTTTTAGTTTTGAAGGTAAATTGAACAAGTGATTGCTTTCATATATCATGTAATTCCTTACATGTTGATGGCTGTAACTTTTCTACTTAACACATTTTATTCCTTACCATGCCTGTCACTGGTTTAAGCAATCTGTGGGTAATTGATTTCTTCTGTAAAACAGATAACATTTGCTTAAAGCTCTTCTGATAGCTTTACAGCCTCTGCATTAGGAGAAGCACTTCCGTCACCACTGGCATTCTTATAAAATATAATTATTATATACCCATCAAAGACTGAAAGAAAAGTGGGAAAGGGAAAGGCAGTGCAAATATTTCCTGACTTCAGTGTTCACGCATCACGTTGCTTCCAGTGCCCATCACACCACTGCTGACCAGTTCACCACATTCGGCATGTGATCTAAGCTTCTTTTGAATTTCATTGTTTGTCTAAACCAACAGCAAACACACCTTAGTCTTGTCAAAGGCTAACCTATGTCCATTCCAATCCATTAGGCTTCCCAATAAAAATAATGGGATCTTTCATTTGAGCAGTGGTTATTTCTCAATGATCATTCACATTTTTATTTATGATTTCAGAAAGGTAACTATGTAATAAGTTCCTTAAATAAACAACTTTGTAGTGCACATAAATTGAATACAAGTATACTCATGTTGTGAAAACGTTGTTTCATGATGGATATTTTTGTTTTGTTTTGTGTTCACAAAACATGAGCCAATAGGCCAATTTTAGTTCTAATGTATCTCCAGTGCTGAGATAAGGGAGGGTCCAGTTGTAGCCTTTTTAAATGGTTTTGTATAAATCACAGGAAAGCCAACTTGACTTGGGCTTAATATTTATTTATCAGGGTATATTTATATATGTGAAAATACCCTGAGGGAATTATACAAGGGAATTATAACTATAAAATGTTCAAAGATATATTATTTGCTATCTGAGTATCTAGTTTACTTGATCTTTAATTCTATTCTTTGTCCTTCCTCTTTTTTTCCCTTTTCTTTTCTTTATTTTATTTTAGTTTGCTATAGTGCCATGTGCTCACTGGAGACAGAGAAAGAGAGAAAGCACCTCCCCCACGTCAGTGGGGATAACCACACTGCAATCCCTTCTCCCCTATTCTCCTCTGAAGATTTTGGGCACACACACCACATGGCTGGAGTTTGTGGTAAAGCTGCTGGGTCCAGGACTTACACTGCACAGTCAGCCATGTGGAATCCAGTCTTAAACACCCCATCACCAAATGGCCCTCTTTTCTTTTCTTGTTGCCTTTTGGTCAACTGCAGTTCAAGTCCAGATCCAGTGGCTTGACGTTCATGCCAGGTACATATGCGTGCATGCCCAACATCCTGAAAGGAGAATGTAAGGAAAGAGATTAAAGTATGGCCATGCCCCCTAGGGGGTGATTTCTGACTTTCTCTATCTGTCTCTTTCTCTCTGGCGAGCACTTGCACCCTATAGCAAAAATCTCTCTCTCAAAAAACATGGAATCTGGGGCCAGCAGGTGACATAGCAGTTACATTGCTGGATTCCCATGTGGCCGACTGGTTCATGTCCAGGCCTGGTGGCTTCAAACCCACACTATGTGCATGTGCATGCATTCCAAAGATTCCAAAGGAGACTAGAGGAGAAGGGATTGTGGTGTTGCCATCCCTACTTGGGGGTGATTTCTCACTTTCCCTCTCATTGTTTCTGTTTCTCTCTCTACAGTGAGCACATGTATCCTAAGACAAAAATCTCTCAAAAACAAAACAAAACAAAGGAATCCGTATTCGATAGATATCTGATTATTTTTCAAATCCAAAATGTCAGTTTACTGAAAAAAAATGTGCTGCTAACTGAATACATTGACAAAGGGGAGATTAAGCAGAATGGGGTAGCTCAGTTTGAGTTGGCGAATATTGAACTGATGAATATTTGAGTTGGAACTGGGTGCTCTATTAGTTTAGTATATATGAAAGATATTTAGAAGATACCAGCAGATGGTATAGTGGTTAATGTACTGGTCTCCCACATGTTCAATTGTGGTTCAAGTCCTGGACCTGGTGGCTTAAAATTCATGCCAGGTGTGTGTGCATGTGTGCTCCAAATCCCAGGAGGAGAATGGAGTTGTGGCTATTCCCCCCTGTGTGTGTGGGGTGATTTCTCATTTTCTCTCTCACTGTCTCTCTCTGTCTTTCAGGCAAGTACATGTGCCTATGGCAAAAACCTTCAAAAAAATGGAGAAGCCATATATAACAGCAGAGCAATAAATTACGCTTTGAATTTTCTTACAATATATATTTTCTTATCATATCAGAATATTCATTTTCTATTCTGTATTTTGGAAAAAATATATATACATTTAAGCACAAGAACTTCAAAGTCCTACATTTTTTATAGCAATGTTTATAAAAAATTTCACTGCATAAACTTAAATAGTGGTGAATGGCTCCATAAATGCTCACCCAAGGAACACCCCAAATATGACTGGCGTTTTTCACTTTTAAGCAGAAATCTTGAATAACGGATGCAGAAGCTTTTATATTTCTTGTGTTTTTCTGTTTTCTTTGAAAAATTATTTCTGCATACTGCTCACATTAAACATTTTTCTGCTTTTAGTTTGTATGTTTTCCACACTGAATTGTTTTGGTTTTGAAAGAAAAATTGTTTACATGTGAATTTCATAGTGAACAGTTCTCAGATTTGTGTGTGTTGTTGTTGTTTACATTTTATTTGTAATTCAAATAAGCAAAAGTCAAAGCAAAAAGTATTGATTCAAAACTAAAAGTGAAAGTGACTTTCACTCTGACCTGGGGATACAGTGAAGCTGTAGTTAGGGCACTAGGTGTTCAAAAGATTCTGGCCTTCTGCTTCCGCTTTATTGCCTATTTAGCTGTGTCCACCCTACTAGACCCTCAGTCACAGTTTCCCAGATATCCTCCATGTTGCCGTCCCACTGCCAGTTCCCAGCATTGAGCCAGGCAATTATATGAAAATCTGTAATCCTACAGAATTGCACTTTGTCACTTTGCCCCAATCTGATTTTTCTGGAAGCCTCAAATTTTCCAGGAAGTCTTTGTGTAATTATCAGAGGAGATCCAAATCTTTCCTGTCCTCACCCTTCTAGTCACCTTTGCCAAATGTTTTATAACCCCCATTTGTGGTTTATCTTTAAATAAATTGATAATAATACTTTAATATTTATTTCTTTTCAGTTACCATGTCATAAACTGAGACTTGTTTATTCAAACGGGTTACCAGTTCTAATTTGAAACACCAAGAGGGTATACTCTCTGCCTTAGGAGTTTTTCTTATCTGCAGCCTACAATAGCATTATATGTAAATTGATATCCAATAGTATGTTTTAATTTTGAGGATACTATATATTTTCTAACTGGAAGAGAGAGTCAGAATTCAATGCTATAATGCTACTCTTTCAAAAATAGAAGAATTAGTAAAAGATTCAAGTAACAGATCATCTTTCTTTTTCCTTGGTTGATTTTAGAACTTTTGGAAATTTGCAAGTTTTATTACCTACTTTCTTGATAAAGTTCATGTGTCCAGTGGGCATAAATGTAAAGTTATATTCACTGTTTTTTTTTTTCTTTTTACTAATTCTTTGTGACACTATTCAGATGTCAAGGGGAAAAATCAGTCTTTAAAATATTTCATCTGAACTACCAAACTGTTTTATTTTAACAATTGCCACCCTCTAAATTTTCAGTAACATTTCTAAAATGGCCCAGACTCTTCCTGGGGATCTGTGGCATGTGTTTGTACTGTAAGTTCTTAGGAGAAATACATTGCACTTTTAAAATAGACTTTGTTTAGAAGTCAAGGCAGAACATAAGGCCGAAAGAGGCTTTTACAAAAAATGATGAAAAAAAGGTTACTTCAAATTCCCAATTCTAAATCATATCATCATGGTTAGCTTGTCTTTACTTTGTTTAGAAGTCAAGGCAGAACATAAGGCTGAAAGAGGCTTTTATAAAAAAATGATCAACAAAAGATTACTTCAATCAAATTCACAATTCTAAATCATGTCATTATGGTTAACTTGTCTCTATTATATCAGTAATATGTAAAATTTGATTCATGTTTTAAAACTAAATAAGGTATCAGTCTGAATTGAATAAAACTGTATTACTCATATTTTTGAAAAGTCAAAGCAAAAAGTATTGAGAGCCTTGCCCTGATTTGCAAGAATTAATCCCATGTGATAAAAGGAAGGATTCCTATTAGTGATTTATTCTTGAGAAAGTACTTCGAAGTATAATACTAAATGATTTTCCGAAGTCCCTAAGTGATCTCTTCCAAGTGACCTATAAGTGGAAGTCATTTCACCTTTGGGTATTTGAGCAAAGTGCTTAATCTCCCTTCTAGCTAAAGATATTGCTGAGATTTGTATTAGTACTTTTATTTTAATCGACTTCTGTTATATGTGGGAGCAGTGCAGAGATCCCCAAATGTTTTCATTTTTAATCTGAAAGAATGAAAAACTCATTATACTTAAATATCTCACCTAAGAAAATCTACATGTTTACCTATTAATACTTTGTTCTAGTGTAAGTCTCTTAGGTCCCCATTTAAATACTTGTGACTTGGTAAGATATATGTCTTGAGAATGTAAAATGATGACGCTGTTAGGCAGTGAAGTTTCAGTAGTGTAATGCTGGTTACCTTGGACCCTCCCACATCATCAGCATGGATAGGGCTCATGTGCATTGCATTAGCAGACCTGCATCTATTGCATTGTGGCTGGTGTACTTTAGATCTGTCTGATTCCTTTGCTCTCGAGCTCAGCCATTTGGTCAGTGCTGAAAGTCAACCTGCAGCCATGAAGGTTGCCAAGCTGGATGCTTTATGCTGTGACAAGCCAGAGAGAAGGCACTCACAGGGGAGAGTAGTGTATGCTGGGTACCAAGTACAATAGGGTCCCAGCAATTTTGAAGCAAAGAAGATCTTTGTAACTTGAATGTTATGAGTCAGAACATGTTAGCTTATTAAATTATGGACCTTTTTTCCTTATTGCCTCTTCCCTATTTCTTGCTCTCTAAATTAGAAAAATATTCTAATTTTTATTTATTTTTTTTAAAGAATTTTTTGGCCTTAGGGCACAAGTGCTCGCTGGAGAGAAAAAAACAAAGACAGAGAGAGAAAGAAAGACAGACAGACACAATGAGACGGACAGTGAGAAATCACTCCCCCCTCTCACGGGGGGAATGCCAATTGCACAATGTCTTCTCCTCCATTCTCTTCCCAGGATCTTGGGTACCCACACCCAAGCACCTGGCATGATTTTCAAATAACTGGGTCCAGGACTCAAACCGCAGTAGGCCATCTGGGAGTCCAGAGATGCAACCGTTATGTTGTCTGTTGGTCCCTCTAGTACTTCTTCTTTATTTATTCATTTATTTTAGAGAGATTTTTGCTATAGGGTGTGTACATTTACTGGAGAGACAGAAAGAGATAAGGAGACAGAAAGCAGGAAATCACTCTCTAGGAGGACGACCGCACTGCAATCCCTTCTCCTTCATTCTCCTCTCGGGATTTGGGGCACTCATGCATGCTACCAGCATGAGTTTCAAACCACTGACTCTGGGACTTGAAATGTGGTCAACCATATTGTAATTCATTAACGTAATCATTATGACATCTGCTGGTCCCTAATTTTTATTTTTTATCAGTAGTTCCTGTATCTAAAACATGGTAAATATTCAATAAATTTATATGAATTAAGGCATAGATGTGGTATAACTCTTGTGTTTAGACATTATTGCAATTATAGACAAAAATGAGTGATGGCTACTATTTCTAATAAAAAGGTCTCCATTGCCACATATAATCCCAACTTTATGTAGTATCCTTTTGGGAAATATAGTGATATCAGAAAGAAGGAAATTTGAATTTCTAATATTTTCCCTATGTTATCGCAATGCTAAAACACAGAATAAAACACATCTGGCTTTGTTCAGAACGAGTCTGACTCACTCACATCGTGGTCTCCATTTTCCAGTGCGCTAGTTAAATGGTTTTCCATCAGGAAGAGGGAAATGTGGAAAGAAATAAGAATGTTAGATTCTGGAATAATAGAAGCATGTTTTCAAAAATCACTCTTAAGAGGAATTCTGAGCAGTCTTGGGGGGAATCCAAACGAGGAAATTGGTGATCCATGTAGGGCACTAAGATGATTGGAACAGACGGGAGGCCTGGACAGCCAGGGGTCCTTATTTCCTGCCTAGGGCTTCTCCATAGTTTCTATGTCATTCAAAATTCTGAAACTATCAAAAATTCCAGGAAAGTTTTATTACCTTCAAGTGGCAGCCAGAAATATAACTATGTATGTATACTTTCCTGCATGGGTACTAGACAAGATCCCTGAAAGATACAAAAGTGTACAGGTCAGAGCTGGAGAGTGGAAAATGTCTGTATTAGGCAAATATGTGAAATTCTTATTTATGATTTTATATTGTAGAAAAGAAAATAAGAAAACACATGTTTATGTGTAAGACCTTTAAATGCCTATATTTTTTATAGCAGTGTTCATAAGGAATTTGCTTAAACTTTAACAGTGTACAGTGGTTTCAAAGAATCTCACCCAAGTAACTATCCCAATATTCTTTTGATTCTTCTGAGACTTTTTACTAATCATAGCTTAAGAAAACCTGTGTGCAATAATGATTTTACATCTATATTCTGCTTTACAAGCTATTAGGGGATGTTATAGCACTAAATTATACCAAAGATATATTATTTAATGAGTTCAATCAGGTCACTAAAAACTCAAATGGCTATTTCATTGTTGTTACCTATTCTTTCATCAAAATTAAAATAAAAAAAGGTTTCTATGCTTTATATTCCTGGTAGATATCTTAAAATTGCAGTTTTAAGACAAGGCATTCTAAGGTGCATTTGCTTATATACTATAATAATGTTTGCATTTTTCTTCTTGGGAAAAGCTTTATGTGTGAGTGGGCTTGAAGACAACTAGCTGTGACCACAAAAGGTATTATGATAGTTGGCTCACAGAAAACAAAATTCTGCAATACGTGAAGTTAACAAGTGTTCTTAACTTTCTATAAAAAAGACAAAGATTGAAAGACAGCTTTGCCTTTGAAGGACATAGTCAATGACAGCATGAAGATGTATGGTAAAGTTCTCAGGCAAAATTATGCAAACATTCCTATGCTCCTAGATGACTATCACATTAACATTGCTAGAAAAATCTGTTTGGTGGAGAAAATGACATCGTTTACCACTGAACAGATTTCATTTTTCCTTCTTCTATTAGCCTGCTAATGAGAGAGATTGTGAGGAAAGAAAAATAATGAAAGGAAAACAGTCCTAAACACAACCTAAACTCACTATGAAGCCCAGTTAAATCCAGCCTAAAACATTTGACCACCAGTCTCCTTCCAGACTGGTCACCATGGATAAATGGTGTCTATTTTAAAACACTGAGTTTAAAAGTGGTTTATAGCACTGCTGCATAAATAACTAACTGATATGCATGCTAATGGTAATCTATAGTGGTACTGATAAAGTGTAATTTATCCAAAAACGTATCGAAAGCTATTGACTTTGCTCATTGTACCAGTATATTAAAGAGGCATTTCCTAAGTTAAGTCATTGGAATTCTAAAACTACTCCATAGTTCCTTATGGGGAAGTAACCATGAAGAAAGACATAGTTAGGTTATATTAAAATCTGGGTATAAGAGTAATACTTAGGATAATATAGAACTAAATAATGATGATTTTCATAATTGTACTTTTGTGAAAGCATTATTTAGAGCTTATTTGACTTCTACAAGTCTGAATTTTTAGGGTTAAAATATTTTCACTAAAATGTTTCCCAGTTAATCTAAGCCACATAGCCTTTATTCATTCTTTAACATCCTATTATTCTCAAATGTGAAAGTTGACAAACTGCTAGCAATGCCTTTGTTATATGAAATCTAATGTCTTGAAAACTGTTAAAAGAAGTGATAATTCCAGAAATATGTCACTCTAAAATAATATTTATATGTTTAAAGATAGAGTGCAGTGCTATACATTTACGTAAATAATGTGAGAAAAAAATCCATTCGTGTGGCAAATGCTCAATCAAAGATGCTTTCTGTATTTGTACTGGACAAAACCCATTTTCTACGCTGTATGTAAGTGAGACAGCCAAGTATTTAGGTTTATGTCTTAGAGTCCTTAAGTTTTACACTTTGTGCACTGTTATTTTCTCATCTTTTCAGACATCAAGAGTCCAAGTTGTTTCTAGAAAATATAACCTTTAATTTCCTGTGAAATTATTATGAAAATCTTGCTTTTAGAGTTATATTGGTCATAAATTACTGAATGACAGCCAGGTATTCTATCCATTCCTCTATGTCAAGGTGTCCTTAGCTCAAGCTAGAACCTAAGAAAATTGTAAACAGAAAAATCATTCTTTTAGTCCTTCATCTAACTAATTTTACTGGATGGTACTTGTGTTTATATTTAATTTACTGATAATAAGAGACATTTTAGGTTCTAAAAGAGGAAGTGACACACACACAAAAAAACAGAAGATTGTGAAGATGAACCTGTCATTTTCCCTCTACCTTCATGTAATTAATAGTCCTAGAAAACATTTAAACCAGGTCAGTAAGACTTTATAAATAGTTAGCATAAATTTTCACTTCTGGGAGAGATGAAATTACAGGAATTGGAATTGCACTACTGCCTGAAATATTCAACACTAGAAAAACATGCCTAAAACAATGGCTTCCAGACACTGGATGATAGCCAGTGAAGGACACTAAGCCGTAGGAGATAGAAAACAAAATCCCCAGTGACTACCTCATCTTACTTCCTGGTGGGAGTTTCTGGGTGATAGAGCAAAGAAGGGCAATATAAACAAGAGTGTCAGATTCTTAAAGATGAGATGAATTTTGGATTTAGGGGGACCAAGACTGTTTATTTACAGTACAGAGTACAGCAAAGGAAAGAACTAAGAACTGCACACATAGAAAACTCCTCTGTAGTTGGTGTAATACTGATCAGTGCATGCATGTGAGGAAATTTCTATATCCTAGGAAACAATTTCCTAAAAGAAAATTCCCATATCTTAAGAACCAGCTACCAAAAAAAAAAAAAGTACCAGCTACCTAATAGCACTCATGGAGCTCCTGCAATGGTGCCTTTCTCCAACAGCCATATTGAAAGAACTCTTAATGGGACAGAGTATTCAGAAGGGTCTTGCCTCATTAGTGGAGAGTAATTCAGCCAAGATTATAGGGTAGCACATCTTAAATCTGAGATTATAGTGACTAAAACCATTTCTATAACATAAAAGAATGCAAGAGCAGAGCTTAAGAATACCTTTAGAAATATAATAATAGCCACCATCCAATAAGAAAGCTCAGGAAAACACACAATGTCTCAATGTCTGAGTTCAATAAAAGATTGACCAGCATGCAAAGAAATAAAACATTATGTGATAAATACAAAAGGCAACCAAAACCAGCCTAGAGTTGATGTAGATGCTAAAATAAATAAGAATATTAGATGCTGCTATAATGATATCCCACATATTTAAAAAGTGGTGATATGAACATACTACACCAAATCAAGCTTCTAGAGATGAAAGCTATAATTTCTTACATTAAAAATACACACTTAAAAAGATGAAGGAAATATTGATTAGACATTGAAGAAGAAAAGATAAGTAAATTTGAAGGTATAGAAATATGTACTCATTGGAACAAAACAGAGGAGGTAATAAAAATAATATTGGTGGCTAGATGGTAATGAAGTGTTAATGCAATGTTTTGCAAGGCTGACTCACCTGGGAAGGTTCTGGGTCTGTATATGAAGACTTCCCTGAACAGTCTGGGTATACCATAGTTCAGGATTAATCATGGCTGGGGTTAGATCACTGTGTCAAAACCCTATGAGCAGTGCTGTCTTTCTGTGGTCTGTCTATCTGTCTCTGTCTCTCTCACTTATGGAAAACAAAATAAATAAGCTTAATGACATTGAAAAGTGCATCAGCGCATCAGTTAGCTATAGGGCAATTTATATGGATTAACTATGTGTATTTGGCATCTGTGTAGTGGCGGACAAGTTATGGAAACTGTAAACATACAGATAGAAGAATCCGAAAGAAACACAAACAAAAGAAACATACAGCAAATGATACCAAGGCATATTGTAATTAAGTTTGTAAAAATGGTGATGATGAAAAAAATCTTAAAAGCAGCCTGAGAAAAGGACACATTAAACACAGAAAAACAAAGGCAAGGAGGGAAGTAGTTTTTTTGTTTTTGATTTTGTTTTTTCATTTGCTGCGTGTGAAAGAAGAGAGTGGGCCAACATCTTTAGCGTACTCCACACCTAGAATTCTGCACCAGGGAAAGTATCTTTCAAAAACAGAAATGCAATCAAGAGTTTTTTAAACATACAGAAGTAGAAAGAATTCATCATCAGCAAACTCACACCACAAGAATTCTAAAGAAATGCTGTAATTTCTCAGGCCAAAGGAAATTATGTGAGGGGGAGAAAAAAATGTCTGCACCAACACAAAGAAATAAAGAACATCAGAAATAGTAACTATGTGAGCAAATGTAAAATATTTCTTCTTTGTTTTTACTTTTCTTTACAAATCACCAACTGTTTAACATACAGTTTCCACATCATGTGGAGTTCCTATAATGTGGAGAAGTAAACTGTGTCATCACAAAGACCAGAAAGGGAAACACAGAAGTACACTGCTGTCACGTTCTGTTCTACATGAAATGTGGTAATATCACGTCAAGATAGGCTGTGATAAGTTAATGGAATGAGACGTTGATATGGGAAACAACGTGGATAAATTTGAAAATAATTATGCCAAGTAAAAGAAGCCAGACAAAAAAGCCTACATAATGTATAGTGCCATGTGTACAGAATTCTAGAAAACGCAAACTGATCTATAGTGGCAGCAGGTAAGTGGTTGCCTGTGAGGGAGGGGTGCTGTGAAGGACACCCTGCAGAGGGAGCCCACGAAGCTTTAGGGAGATAATAAACATGTCATTATTTTGATTTTGGTGACATTGTCACAGATGTATGTGTATGTGCGTGTGTGTGTACGTATGTATATATATGTATAAAACTTTGAATCTGTACATTTAAGTATGTGTGGTTTATTATTTAAAATTATATCTCAATAAAACTTCTAAAAAATTGTAATAAAGAAAAGCCAATGCTTTGGAAGTCTTGTTTGTTAATCTATTATAGTAAGATAATTTAGCAAGCATAAGGTGCTCTTTAATAACAACCGGTTTATGGTAAAGAATCAGCTAATTTTCTGAAGTCACCAAAAATACAGAAATTATTTATCTCAGGTCTCTAATTTTTTATTTATTTATTTTCAGATTTAACTTTTTTTTTTTTTTTAATTTTATAATGTCTGAGGGTAGATTTGTCTGCTTGGCAATCTGCACCAGAATTAGGGAAGAGATCTGTGTTCTGACCAGTGCGTCTTCCTGAGGTAGACTTTTAATTAACACATTTTTAGCACTCACTCTCCTATCAGACCCCATCTGACCTGGCATTTCTCAACTCTGGATGCTCTGAGAGTCTGAAGAGAAAATAGTCTTCCTTTTTGGCTCTGCATACTCTTCAAGTTCTCTAGGAACTGTCTTTGTTTCTTTTTTTCTATTTATCCCATATCTTCCAGAAGTGTATTGTAATTTCTTAATCAATAAGACTTCCTACTTATTACTTTATTTATGTATTTATATCATCTTTTGTTTCTTTCTGTTATTTTTTATTTTATTTTTTAGAGGTTTTGGCCTTAGGGTACATGTACTTGCTGGAGAGAGAGACAGAGACAGTGAGAGGGAGATGAGAGATCATCCCCCAGGAGGGATGGCCATGCCGTAATCCCTTCTCCACCATTCTTCTCCTGGGATGTTGGGCATGCATGCTCACACACCGAAAGTGATTTCAAGTCACCAGCTCTAGGACTCAAACCATGACCATGTGGGAACCCAACGACATAACCACTATGCCATCTGCCGGCCCCTCTTCTGTTATTTGAATGGATCTCAAGGAAGAGGGGAGATAAATACATTTATTAAAACTTTCACTCATAAACAGATTTGTGCCTATTTCTGTTTGTTTTAGGGGAGTGGGGAAGTATTTTAGGGGGTGAGGAAGAGGAGGGGAACTATTACATTAGGATCTTTCCTTCTTCTCATAAAAAAAAGTAAGAGAAACAATTTGAGAACATTTAGTTACTCCTTTTTTGATAAAGTTTCTTACTTTCAAAATATTTGGGCTTCTATAGTAGCCATATAAGCAAAACATAAAATCAGTTATAACAGGATTTTATAATCATGCATTTTGCCATTTTTCTTAGAACCTGTTCAAGTAAACTATGATACATATATTGTATTTTTAGATGGAAGACACGGATATGATATGGGCCACAAGAATTATTTCAGAAACAATCAAAACAATACATGGACTGTCAAGGAATTTTAGGGATGTTCTAGAAGAAACACAAGCCTTCATTTCATGGGGAAATCAAGAAGGCAATGCAAAGGAAATTGATGTTATGCTAGAGAGTTCTCTACCTGAAATATTTTTATGACTCTTGAAAGAAATGGAAGTAAAAAAATGCAAGTGACCCATCTATTGTATCAGCTGGAGAATTCAGAATATACATCCATATTTTGTAATGGGTGCCATAACTTGATAGCTTAAGAACATATATAGATATAAAGAGAGATATATTAGGTCATAAGGAAAGTCATGACATATTTTTCTATGTTTTTCTATGCAAAAATGCATCATGACTTTCCTGATAAGCTATGTATATATATACTATAGATACACATACACAATAATATAGTTATAATGACATATATATGGTATATGTGTGTATTCCATATATTTATATATGTGTGTATATATATATTTATACACACACACACACATATATATGTAAAACCTAATATTGACCTGAGAAACTATATTTTCATAAACAAATAATCCTGATGAAAGTTTAACAAGTTTCTTGCAAAATTCATGTTAAAAAATATGGCATTCACTGCTAACATTTGTTGCATTGACAATGATAGGTTTGGTTAAGAGTAAAAGACATGGAACATTTAACATTTCATAGAAGATGAAAGTAATTCAGTGTGGTTAAAAGTAATTTCTGTCATTGTAAAAATAGCTTCTACAAACATAAAAGTATTTAGAAATTTATTTTTGACTCAGAGCTTACCTTGGGATGTGCATCTGATAAAGGAAATGAAGTATGACAGAGTTCTAGAAGTCTGAAGCTCATTGCACAGAAACCTTTCCATTATACCTTAAGTGGAACTTGGAAAAGATAAGTGCAAACATAAGGAAACCATGAATAAAAAGTTATGTTTGAAGAAGGAAAAAGCACCTTATCCTTTTTCATGTTTTCTGCTCATGTTGATGAAGACCTAAAATGAATGATTCCCAACTTTGATTGACAGAAAAATATTACCATTGGGAACCTTTTGTAGTGGTGATTTAATTCAAAACAAATTATGTGAAACTTTTGAATTCTAAATCCTAGAAAACTCTCATTTTAGGAAACAGAACAACTGAAAGATAACAACTTTATATTAGCATAAAAAATAGCATTATATTTCGACACTAGTGATTCAAAGTTTATGACAATCCTGACAGTCGGAAGTTTATCTTTAGCTTTCTGTAGAAGAAGAAAATAAGGAAATGTAAATAAAATGATAACTTGATTAAAGGACTTTGAAAAGCTGTCAATTTTCTACACTGCTATAGAATCACTTATAGCTAATTATTTTCACTCTCTTAAAGAGGGGTACTGCTAAAGTTTTCATGTGCAGAAGACTGACAGTAGTTGAAAACGAAAGCTAATGGAAACTAGAATGGTTACTTTCACTCGCAAACTTCCAAAGGCGTAAACTCTCTCATGCTTAAGCAGCCCGTTACCATTTTTGATCATTCACAAATCCTTTCTAATAATGCTGATATCTTTAATAGAAGTAAAATGAACATTCTTGAAACTCTTCCAACTTTTGCCAGGCATCTATTATAATGAAAGTAACAAAAATGGGTGAAGAAGTTGGCAAAGGAGATAGTGGGAAATCCACAAGAGAGTAGATAGGAGAGAGCTCTTGTCAAGTGCTAATAGACGTGGAGCAATTAGAAGAGAGTTTGTGGAAAGGAAGATGGGAGCAGCAGTGGTGAGAAATCAGTGGAATTTTACCAAGAGTTGAAATGGAATGTGAATCCAATCTCCCTTAATGTTTTAAAGACATGAAAGGGAGACTTTGGAAAACAATTTTCACTGCCTGTTGGTTACAACAGCCAGCAGTCTGAACCTAGCCAGCCTCTTTTCTTGGGTTGCATATCTTATAAGATAGGCAATACTTATACTCTCTATCCCTTTAGTGACGCCATTCAGTCACAGTGTGAACAATTGCAGTGACGTAAATATTACTACTTAGGTATTTTTCTTTTTTTTTTAATCCCTTGTTATATGGTCACATGATGCTATATTCACTTATTTGGCATCTACCTCTAAGATAGTTATTTCACTAATTTATTGAGCTGTTCTTGTGATGTTAAATGAAGACTTGGGGATTATCAGTACAACTCAAACTTAATAACATATAAAGATATCATAGAGGTTTT
Organism: Tupaia belangeri chinensis; assembly: GCF_000334495.1. NCBI lineage: Eukaryota > Metazoa > Chordata > Mammalia > Scandentia > Tupaiidae > Tupaia > Tupaia belangeri. Next base: position 57,158 of record NW_006209016.1, on the reverse strand, counting down.
CAAAAAGCAGATGACGAAATAGAATGAAATGTTTGCAGATTTTTATTAGGGTAAACCTCTGTGTGAGGGGGAAAAAAAAGAGTGAAGGAACTGGGTAAAAGCTGGGAACCTAATAAAACCACAGTGCAAAATCTGACCCCAAGTGAAGGGAAGGACAGGGTGCTTAGTTGGCAGCCCTGCAGACTAGACAGGTTTGGCAACAGGGTCAAAAAGTGCACTTGAGCCAAAGTTGCCCATCAGAAATGTCCTGTGCCTTCCAGCAGTAGGCCTGCCTTAGTGTTCCTGCCATTTTCAGTTACTATCTGAGAGCAACTCAGAGAACATATGGCCTTAACATAAACGAGATTATGAATTTTGGAGCACAACACTTTGAGAAGCTGGTCAGGAAGCCTCCCTGTATGGGTAGGTCTGCGAAGCTCATTCTCATGGCCACCTCATAGCACCCATCACACCATCCAGGTCAACTTCTCCATACAGTTCAGGACCAGCTTCTTCATGGCTTCCATAGGCCTTTCTTCCTTATGCAAAACTAAGAGTTAGTGGGGTGAATTAATGTTACCACTGCTATAATTATTCTCCTAGTTTGTTACTTATAATCCTTTCTCTTCCACTTTTCATTTAAAATTTTTTTTCATCCTCAATGATTCTATCAGTAGATCTTGGCTTACCTAGTGGTAATGAAATACTTACTCCAACAGTGTGGGAACTTTTGATTATCATTCCTTTAGGGACCCGGTGGCTTCATATAATTGTTCACATTTATGATGGGACAAGGGAGTTCTAGTAGTCACCCAATTAGGTCACATGGGTTCCACATGTATTTCTGTGTCCATTGTGTAAGCTGTCCTGTATAATTCAGAAGAACAGTAAGTGTGGACCCATTTTTTGCCATAAAGTCAATTACCCCTGGCAGTATAGCAGCTCCTGTTTTCTCCTATTTGTCCATGGGCACCAGAAGATCAAAGTTCCCATGTGGAAGACATAACTTATCATTTGTGTTTCCTGGCAGAACCCAGTAAGAATAGGAAACACAGCACCTGTGAGTCATTGGTTGCTATGCCTTGGTTCTTGAACCCATGTGTCCTTCCTTTTAGAGACAAAGTACCATGTAAGGCTCTCTGGTTTGATAAATACACTGTGTTATAAGGAGTGCCACTCAGTCCTCTCAGTGATTCCTTGATGCTGGCATTTCAGTTGCACACTGAGAAGAATTTTTCAGCTTTCGATGTGGCAAACTCCCTCTAAGAGGTAATTATGCATTATGACTAATGGATGCTTTGGTCATGGACCCACTCCCATACTTTCTTTGTTGTAAAGTGAGTCCTCTGAGTGTGATGCCATGCCTTAGGATCAAACATTCTTTTTTCCACTGAATACTAGTGCCAAATAAAGTTCCGTGGTCATTAAAAGCCAAGCAATGCTCAAATAGCTATATTTTCATAAAAGACAAGCCACAAAGGAAGTAGGACAATATAGTCAACTAATCTTTTTTTTTTTTCAAGAAATAATGCCATTTCTGTTACCAATTGGACTTTGGTGGTAGCAATTGTTAGATAAATTTGTTAAGCATTATAACAGTTAATTTTATGTGTCATCTTGACTGGGCAAAGGGATGTCCAAATAACTGGTAATATATTGTTTTGAGTGTGTCTGTGGGGGTGTTTCTGGAAGCAATTATTTAGCTGCATCAGTAGGCTGAATAAAGGACTGCCCTCACCAGTGTGGGCTGGTGTCATCTAATCTGCTGAGGGTGCAAATAGCAAAAAGTCCAGAGGACAAATTCTATTTAGATTTTCTTGACCTGGAACATTGCTCTTAGACATTAGAGCTCCTGGTCCTCTGGACTTCAGTCTTTGGATCTTATACCAGCACACCACCCTTCTGTCCTCCAAATTCCTATGTGCCAAATACCCTTAAAAAAAAGAAAAAGAAAAAGAAAAAGAAAAAGAAAAAGAAAAAGAAAAAGATACAAAACCTGTTTTTGGAGATGTATGTCTATGTTATCAGTGCCAATTCTCTTGAGAACCCTCACTAATACAGTGGGAGCCCACGTTGTTGGACTCAACTATATCTGCCAGTGCAACCACATAATTTGGGTGCCCATGATGCTGGTTTTGGGGTGCTATGAAGCTGGCTAATGAAGGCCTGCTAATGTCAACTGCAAGAATCATTATACTTAATTGGTTGTTCAATGCCTTTCCCAGGGGAAGCTTCCGATAGACAGTGAGAGATACAAGAATCTCCACACCTTGTGCCCTTTGCTCTTTCCTATATGTCAATCGGTACGACTCTACTCTAGCCCTTTCTGACTCTGATAGTATTGTGCTTTTGTTTCTAGGCTCCTGAACAGAGAGTCAGGAAATTGGCCATTGCAAGAAATCTATATAATTTTCTTTCCACACAAAATAGGTGACCAAGTGCTTTGCCTGCAGCTCTGCCATAGGAATATTTTTTTTTCACTCCATTGGTTTTCAAGGTCAATTGTGAATGTACTTGTGAAAGCAACCTCCAACTTTATTTTACTTGCACCCTAAACACTGAGGCAATCCATCCATAAAAGAAGTTGATATTTTTCTTGCCCTTTTAGCTGGTGATATAGGAACTTTTCTACAAAAATTGGTGTAAATGAGGAGAGGACACTGGTACACTGTGGTAGGTGAAATCTGATCTCAGTCACCAGCTCATGTCCAATGAACTGTGTCTGTAACTGCCTAATATTATGACTTAGTTGTTCAAACAGAATCAGTTTCATAGTCAATATTTCAGATACATGGCCATTGTGTTCCATGATCAAGTGTTCTGTCTGTTTCAGAACCCAAGACATAAGAGCTGTTTCTCAAAGGATGAATTATTCTCTACTGTGGCTACACCTATTCCAGAATCCCAAGGACCTGTATTGTGACTCTTCTACTGGAACTAACTGTAGGTTCTGCATTGTACTTTTGAGCAGTATAGAGTACACTGGATCCTACAACATGGTAGAATATTGAGTGACTCAGAAAGAGACTAATTTCATATATTCTGGACCTGCTATAGCAAACTTTCTTGCCCTATTACTTCAAGGGAGGAGTGTTATCACTGTGGATGATAAAACGCCTAACTCTGTGAATACCTCTCCTATCATTCTTGACCTGGAAAGAATGATCACTGAATTTCTTAGTGATTCTGGTGCCTCTCTTATCATCACATTCCTGTTGGCCAGGATGAACTGTATATCCTCTTGAGTCTTTGGTCTTATATAATAACATATCCATTCAGCATGTTCACTTCCCTCAGCCTTGTTATTTCTCCACCTAGTGTATGTCAGTGCAAATATTGGCACTTTTACTTCACTGTGAGTTGGCTGTATTATTGTTACATACCTCTAAAAGACTGTGGCAGCAAGTTTTCTCTTTCTCCTGAAGTCTTTGCTAGGATGTTACATTCCTTGTCTTTAGAAAGTAATTCTTACGCAATGGTGTCTCATAGGTCCAGCCTTATATTCTGATCTTCTTGAATAAACACCCTGAATACTTATTTCTACGACTATTTCCATTGCTCTTGTAAGTATATAATAGTAGGTTCTTATAATTTTTCATGTGTAGTCTCTTATCTTTTTTTTTTTAGAAAGAAATTTTTGCTGTAGGGCACCTGAGCTTGCCAGAGAGAGAGAGAGAGAGAGAGAGAGAGAGAGAGAGAGAGAGAAAATGAGAAGTCACCCCTGATGGGATGACTATGCCCCAGTCCCTTCTCCTCCAATTCTCCTCTCAGAATTTTGGGCACACATGTATATGTGTCCAGAGTGTTTAAAGCCTCTGGGTTAGGGACTTGAACCATAGTCAGCCATGTGGGAATATAGCACCTTAACCACTACATCACCTACTAGCCCCTCTTTCCTCTCTTAATAGACTTTGCATATCCCCAAAACAGGTTATATGGGGATTTAACCCTGGTTATGGGCCTAACAAGCAGAAAAGGAGGTAAGGGCAGCTTCTGGGGGAGGAGGACCCTATTACCTTGTGAAAGGAAAGCTTCTGCTGTGTCTTCCAGCTCAGTAGAACTGGAAGACCTACTGAGGTCTCTTTTAGGAAGGATAGTCTGCCTTTGTATTTCCACAGAGTCAAGGGGCAGCCAACAGGTTAAATAATCAGTATCTTCAGGTGCATTCATTCAAATTTCTCTCTCCAATTTTTATTTGCCTGAGGACAGCCTCAGCTGAACATTCAAACACTCTGAAGCTCTTTGTCTCTGACAGTAAACTTCAGCCTGACACTCATATTTGTTTACTCTGTCACTTTTGGTGATAAGAACCTCTTTGTAAACTATAGCAAGACTCTTTGGTTCACATACTTAGTCATAAATTTGGGACCAACAGTTAGAGTAATGGCTATGTCGCTGGACTCCCATGTAGTTGACCATGGTTTGAGTCCTTGACTTAAACTCATGCAAGGCACGTGTGCGTGCGTGCCCAAGATCCCAAGAGGAGAATGTAGGAAAAGGTATTGTGGCGTGGCCATCCCCCTGGGAGGGGGGGTGGTGATTTCTCGCTTTCTCTCTGTTTCTCTCTGTCTTTCAGGCAAGCACACGTGCCTTATAGAAAAAAAGAAAAAACTCTCTCAAAAAACAAAAACAAAAACATATTTAGTCATAAATTCCTTGTTAACTACCCTTAGCAGTCTCTTTTTCCTTCTGAGGGGTATCTTACTCTACCATCCTTGTAAATAAGAATTGTTTCTGTTTTTCTGTCTTTTCTTTTTTAATGTCAAAGTATATATGTGTGAGAGAGAGAAAAAGAGAACAACCCCCCTTAAGGGGTCTGATCATACTGAAATCCTTTTTATTTCAATTCATCTTGTCCAGATCCTGGGCATGTGTGCATGTACCTAGAGTGTTTTCAGGTCTCTGGGACTGGGACTCAAACCCTTGTTGGCCATGTGGGATACAGTTCGTTCATGCAGTATGTTTCCCCTGAATTTTCTAGAATGATTATACCTATTATGCCATTGTACTCCACAAGGATATTTTCCCAAGTCTCCAATGGTGGAAATCTTCAGTTTTGAGCCTCCACACTATGCCAAGGAGTACCCATGCCTCACGTACTAACCAGATACTGTGTTTACCACTTGCCTGGTTGTTGTTAAAAGAGTCAAATCTCTACCTTACTGCTCATTCACTCAGGTAAATCTTCATACAACTTACCTAGTTTCTCTAAGAAGTAGACCCACGATGGGATTAAACATGCAAAAGTATGAAAATAGTATAAAGTAGAAGTAAAATAGTAGCAAAAGTATGAAACACTATTAAATAGTAAGCATTTTATTAAAGAAAACACTCTGTGAAATAAAACGGTGAGGGAGACTGATAATTCTGGTAACACCTTCAGACCATAATGCGACTGAAGGAAGGAAGGAAGGAAGGGAAATGCCCTTACTAGTGATGGTGCCTAAGGAAATTTCGGCAGTACTTCCAGGACTATGCAAGCCAAAGTTGGTCATTATAGGAGTCCCACATCTTAAGGAATAATCATCATTAATATGCCTGCCATGCTGCATCACTAGCTCATGGGCTTAATGCAAACGCCATGATAGACCTCACAGTGTACCAGCCAGGACCTGGGGTTGGTTGCACTCTTCATAGACAGAGGTACAGGAAGGGTAAACATTTTCATGACTTTCACGTGGAGATAAGCATTTTCTTCTAATGACCTTTTCTATCCCTTCCATTTTCTTCCATTTTTATTATGATTTGTGAACCTAGTCATTGTTTTCTGATTAATTTTCTTAATTTAAGTAAGTGGGAACAGCAAGGGATTCCCAGTTAGAGGATCTGGGTTAAATTACTGTATGACAACATGAATTGAGGACAAGATAGATGACATCTCTTGCTTGTTGTTTCCTCATTTAAAACATAACTAAGTTGCTAGTTTATGTTGAGAATGAGTAACTGGGTTAGGCTTTATAACCAGACTGAATATTATATACAATTTGCTGTAGGGCGCCTGAGCGTGCGAGAGAGAGAGAGAGAGAGAGAGAGAGAGAGAGAGAAAATGAGAAGTCACCCCTGATGGGATGACTATGCCCCAGTCCCTTCTCCTCCAATTCTCCTCTCAGAATTTTGGGCACACATGTATATGTGTCCAGAGTGTTTAAAGCCTCTGGGTTAGGGACTTGAACCATAGTCAGCCATGTGGGAATATAGCACCTTAACCACTACATCACCTACTAGCCCCTCTTTCCTCTCTTAATAGACTTTGCATATCCCCAAAACAGGTTATATGGGGATTTAACCCTGGTTATGGGCCTAACAAGCAGAAAAGGAGGTAAGGGCAGCTTCTGGGGGAGGAGGACCCTATTACCTTGTGAAAGGAAAGCTTCTGCTGTGTCTTCCAGCTCAGTAGAACTGGAAGACCTACTGAGGTCTCTTTTAGGAAGGATAGTCTGCCTTTGTATTTCCACAGAGTCAAGGGGCAGCCAACAGGTTAAATAATCAGTATCTTCAGGTGCATTCATTCAAATTTCTCTCTCCAATTTTTATTTGCCTGAGGACAGCCTCAGCTGAACATTCAAACACTCTGAAGCTCTTTGTCTCTGACAGTAAACTTCAGCCTGACACTCATATTTGTTTACTCTGTCACTTTTGGTGATAAGAACCTCTTTGTAAACTATAGCAAGACTCTTTGGTTCACATACTTAGTCATAAATTTGGGACCAACAGTTAGAGTAATGGCTATGTCGCTGGACTCCCATGTAGTTGACCATGGTTTGAGTCCTTGACTTAAACTCATGCAAGGCACGTGTGCGTGCGTGCCCAAGATCCCAAGAGGAGAATGTAGGAAAAGGTATTGTGGCGTGGCCATCCCCCTGGGAGGGGGGGTGGTGATTTCTCGCTTTCTCTCTGTTTCTCTCTGTCTTTCAGGCAAGCACACGTGCCTTATAGAAAAAAAGAAAAAACTCTCTCAAAAAACAAAAACAAAAACATATTTAGTCATAAATTCCTTGTTAACTACCCTTAGCAGTCTCTTTTTCCTTCTGAGGGGTGTCTTACTCTACCATCCTTGTAAATAAGAATTGTTTCTGTTTTTCTGTCTTTTCTTTTTTAATGTCAAAGTATATATGTGTGAGAGAGAGAAAAAGAGAACAACCCCCCTTAAGGGGTCTGATCATACTGAAATCCTTTTTATTTCAATTCATCTTGTCCAGATCCTGGGCATGTGTGCATGTACCTAGAGTGTTTTCAGGTCTCTGGGACTGGGACTCAAACCCTTGTTGGCCATGTGGGATACAGTTCGTTCATGCAGTATGTTTCCCCTGAATTTTCTAGAATGATTATACCTATTATGCCATTGTACTCCACAAGGATATTTTCCCAAGTCTCCAATGGTGGAAATCTTCAGTTTTGAGCCTCCACACTATGCCAAGGAGTACCCATGCCTCACGTACTAACCAGATACTGTGTTTACCACTTGCCTGGTTGTTGTTAAAAGAGTCAAATCTCTACCTTACTGCTCATTCACTCAGGTAAATCTTCATACAACTTACCTAGTTTCTCTAAGAAGTAGACCCACGATGGGATTAAACATGCAAAAGTATGAAAATAGTATAAAGTAGAAGTAAAATAGTAGCAAAAGTATGAAACACTATTAAATAGTAAGCATTTTATTAAAGAAAACACTCTGTGAAATAAAACGGTGAGGGAGACTGATAATTCTGGTAACACCTTCAGACCATAATGCGACTGAAGGAAGGAAGGAAGGAAGGGAAATGCCCTTACTAGTGATGGTGCCTAAGGAAATTTCGGCAGTACTTCCAGGACTATGCAAGCCAAAGTTGGTCATTATAGGAGTCCCACATCTTAAGGAATAATCATCATTAATATGCCTGCCATGCTGCATCACTAGCTCATGGGCTTAATGCAAACGCCATGATAGACCTCACAGTGTACCAGCCAGGACCTGGGGTTGGTTGCACTCTTCATAGACAGAGGTACAGGAAGGGTAAACATTTTCATGACTTTCACGTGGAGATAAGCATTTTCTTCTAATGACCTTTTCTATCCCTTCCATTTTCTTCCATTTTTATTATGATTTGTGAACCTAGTCATTGTTTTCTGATTAATTTTCTTAATTTAAGTAAGTGGGAACAGCAAGGGATTCCCAGTTAGAGGATCTGGGTTAAATTACTGTATGACAACATGAATTGAGGACAAGATAGATGACATCTCTTGCTTGTTGTTTCCTCATTTAAAACATAACTAAGTTGCTAGTTTATGTTGAGAATGAGTAACTGGGTTAGGCTTTATAACCAGACTGAATATTATATACAACTTATTTGTTATTGTCTCTCTTCCTCTCCCTCACCAGCTCAATATACATTCACAAAATGTAACACCCATGAGTCTAACAATAAATTGTGTCATAGTCAAAAGTTTATTTATTATCATAATCTTGTTTATATTACACATAGGCAAAGGTTTTTTGAAACCATTTGGGCAGGAATATGAAAGCCATGAATGTGGATAAATCACAGATAGTTAATTTAGATGTTATTTTATATTTTAATTATAATTTCAGACTATGTCTGAACATAAAGTTTACCATTGACAAAGAGAGTCTTACCTCAAATACATATTTTCAAATTTATTTCACCATCTAGCAAATATTTATAATACAGGTACTATGCTGGACTTATAAACTTGAACATGTAGAAATAAAGTTTGTTGTCTACCTATTTCTGGAAGCCTTCTTAAATAGTAAACTAGGAAAAGATAAGTCATTATTAGAATTCTATTCTTGACACAGAACTTTCCTTTATTTGATACAAGTATATGTTTTTGTGCCTGGCCTGCCAGCATGCCCAAGGCTCTGGTGTTTCAAAGGACTGTGAACTTTCTCTCAGTAGTGTATCAGGGCACAAGAGTATATCTTGGCAATAGTAAACAAGTTCCTATCAAGTGTGTGCTCTAATATAGAGTTCGAGCAGAAAGAAAACCAGGCTAGCATTGTAGATTACGAAACCCACTGAGCAGGGACCATGTCTAATTCTGTGTTCAGTACTTGATTTTTAAATGAAAGAAAAATGAAACAATTTCATTTCTGACTATTGGAATTTCTCATTTGAAGAAAAATAAGGTTTTCACCAGAGGTTAGGAGAAGATGGCACAGTAGGACTTTGGCACTTAATTTAAAACACGAATTTTGTGTAGTAACTATTCATTTCAGTTTCCTGATTGGTGTAACAAGTTTATACCTTCCCTGAAGTATATAACAAATATTATAAATTTTTATTCATCATAAAGATGAATAATAGACAAATATGCTTTTGAGTTAATAACTGAATCTATTCATTTAAATCCTGATTGGAGCTCATCTAAAAATGAGTAAAACTTTTAATGAATTCCTTACTAAATAATAATGTGTATGTAATTGTAATGAATCTACAGGATTTTCCCATTGATAAAGCCCGTATCTCAGGATAAACATTTTTATTAAACTAGCTTTAAAAATGCTTTAAAAAAGATAACTTTTTATTACTGAGTAGTATCCCATTGTGCTTATGCATTATTTACTTATCCTTTCACCTGTGGACAAACAGTAAGTTTGCAGTCATAACTATTGTAAATGTTATGTTTCCGATTCAGCTGCTATTATCAGTTTTCCCAGTATCATTTTTTGGAATTAGGTTGTTAATTTATCTTTTTCTTTTTTCTTCCTTCCTTTCTTTCTTTTTTTTTTTCCTGAGAGGTTTTTGCTATAGGATGCATGTGCTTGCTGGAGAGACAGAGACAGAGAAACAGAAAATGAGAAACCACTCTGCCCCCGAGGGGATGGCTACAATGCAATCCCTTTTCCTCCATTCTCCTCTCAGGATTTTTGCCATGCACGCACATGCACCTGGCATGTTTCAAGCCACCAAGTCAAGGACTCAAGTCATGGTTGGCTACGTGAGAGTTCAATGCCTTAACCACCATGCCAGCTGCTGGCCCAAGTTTTTTATTTTTCTTAGATAAATATCTAGAGTAAAATTGTTGGGTCATAAGGTAAGTATATGTTTAACTTAGAAGAAATCTCAAATTATTTCCTGATGTGGCTAATTCATCTTGTGTTCCCATTGGCAGTTATGAGATTTTGAGTTCTTTTGCTTCCTCACCAACAGTTAATATTATAAATATTTTAATATTTAGCCATTCTAAAACATATTGACCTATGCGACAACATGGATAGCTCTCAAAACTTTTGAGTGAAATAAATCTGGTGCACAAACATATATACTGTATGACTCCATTGATAGGATATTCTAGAAGGCAAATTAATTTATAGGGACAGAAAGCAGACAGGTAAGATGCTTGATGCCAGAGATAGGCTAAGGATCACCTAAAAAGCAAGATAACTTGTCATAATCATGGACAAATTCTGCATTGTTATTAGAATAGTGGTAGTGGATATATCTGTCAGAAGTCACCAAACTATATACTCAAAATGGGTGCATTTAATTGTATGTACATAACACATAATAAAACCAATATAGTGAGAAACATAACCAGTCTGCTGCTTTTGGTTGTTCATACTTATTTATTAACTTTGCTAAAGGGTATGTGCCCTCCCAGAATGTAAAAAACAGCGAGAGATTGAAGGAAAGGGAGAAAGCACTGACCACAGGGCATGGTCAAACCACTATCCCTTCTCTGTTTCTCCCTCCTGTTGGAATTTTGGGCATGCATGTAAATCCACCTGCATGTTTTTCAAACTACCAAGTCCAGGACTTGAACCATGGGGTTGGCCATATGAGATCTAGCTCCTTTGATCACCAGGCCATGGGCTAGTCCTGCTTTGATTATTAACAAGTCTCAAAAGTATCTGTTTGCTATTTTAGGGATAGTTGGCATTTAAGTATGCGTAATAGTTCTTAAACCTAGATCATAGAATATTGATTACATGGTCAGTTGGATCAAGTTCTGATACTTTTAGTTTACAAAAATCTGAATGTTTGTTAATGATAATTAAATTAATGCATGTTATTTGTAAAACCCATTGCAGAGGAAAAGAACACTCATCATTCTACCACCTAAAGGCAATTACTGTCCATATTTTGGAGTTCTTTCATTTTTTATGCAATTTTTACATGTCTAAAATAATATGGTAAGTGCTATTTTGTAAGTGCATTTTCACTCAATATTAAATCATTAGCATTTTCCCAAGTCATTAAACATTCCATAAACATCATCTTAATAACTGCATAATAGCTCATCAGATGCCTGTACTATAATTAACTATCACTCTTTTAATGGAATTCATTTTTTTTCCTACATACAAGATATATTGGTTGCTCCCTTGAAAGTTCTTGAAAAGTTTTGTTGAATGAATGAGTGAGTGAGTGATAAATAATGTAGTGAAGAACATCTTTGTGCCACAATCTTTGTACTGTGTGAGAAACTTTAAAATAAATTCCCAGAACTAGAACATCTGTAGAAAACACATAAAAAGGGACTGAACAGTGGCACATGGGTAAAACACAGTGGACTGCGAGGCTGACCCACACAGGAAAGTCCCCGGCCTGCATATGGAAACTGCCTGGAGTACCTCAGACGTGCATATGTGCCCATGATCCTAACTGAGGCTGGGGACGAATCGTGGTGTCAAGACCCTCTTGGAGATACGCTCTCTTTTCTCTCTCTCTCTGTTTCTCTTACTCATAGAAGAAATAAACTCAAATTAAAAACACACAAAACTATTAAAATCATTTGATTCACTGTCAGAGTTTTTTCTTAGGAGAAACAAGCAATACTGCATGTGAGTTTTCTAAATTGAATGATGGCATATTTTTAAATAATTAAATGTGTTTTAGAGAAGTACACCTTATTTATTAATTTCTTTGGAGACTTTTTTGTTTGTTTGTTTGTTTGTTTTGCAATAGGGCACGTGTACTCTCCAGAAAGACAGAGAGGGACAGAGAGACAGAAAGTGAGAAATCACCAACCGGGGAGATGGCCAGGCTGCAACCCCTTCTTTTCCATTCTCCTCTTGGGATCTTGGGCACACACACACATGCACCGGCATGTTTAAGCCACCAAGTCCGGAACTCGAACCATGCTCAACTACATGGGAATCCATTGACATAACCATTATGCCACCTGCTGGTTCCAGTACACCTTATTTTTAACCATCTCTTTTAATTGTACACACACACACACACACACACATGCACACATGCACGCACACACACTCTCACACACAAATAGTACACTAGCATGATCAATTAAAGACAAAACCCTCCTTATCACCAATGCTCTAGGTACATCGGGCTGGAGAGCTGGGGGAAGGGGATTATGGCTTAACTAGTCCCCATGGAGGGTACTTATCTCTCTTCTTTCTCTCGGTCTTGGCCTCTGATGTGTATGAGAATGCCCCCCAATTTTTTTTTTAATGAAAAAAATTTAAAGGCCAAATCCTTACTCTTTTTTCCTTCATTCTTCCCTTCTTTTTTTTTTTTAAAGTTGAAATTTTTGATTTACATATAGGGAAGATATGCTTCCTGGAGAGAGAAAGAGAAAGAGAAAGACCTCCCTCCCCCCCTCCCCAGGAGGAATGGCCATACCGTAATCTCTTCTCCTCTTAGGATTTTGGGAACACAAATACATGGACCTGGGATGTGTTTTTCAAGTTGCTGGGTTTGGGACTCAGATCACACAGCTGGCCATGTGAGGTCTAGCCACCTTTACTACCACACCACTGGTTGGCCCTGTTATGGTTTCTAAAAGCATATATACATAGGTAATAGTCAAATCAAGGTGATAAACATATCATCTTTAACATTTAACAGTATATTATGGTATGCCTATATATACATAAAATTATCAATGATGTTTTTCTCTTTGCTGTGGGACACCATTCATAACCTATTGCATGTGTTTGTACGCATTCTGGTGTCTGTTAATCATGGGACTTTTTCTTTCTATTTTTTTTTTAAGAACGACCTCACGGTTGTCCTTCATGAGCACCTTGTTTTTAGTTTAATTTCTAATCCTCTGCCATTAAGTCCAGTTTCTAAATACAAGTCTTTTTCCCACAGCTTCTGTTGCTTTGTGTTACTAGCACAGCCTTCCTTCAGACTATTTGGTATTCTTTTGTAAATTTGCTGCCATGCTGATGCTTGCTGAATAGCACACACTAAGAAAACACATAACTTGTCTATTGAGGGGGGCAGAGTTTACACTTTACACTCCATACAAATCTTTCCTAGTTTATTTTTCCAACACAACATCAGTCATGAGCCTGCAATCCCTTTTTGTATTGGGTTCTCTTTGCATGTATCTCTAAGTCAAATTTTCTCATTGTCCAAAGGAGCACACTTTGGGCCTTACTGAACACATCTGGGTCTTGCTATGCAAACTGGCTACAAAAGTGTGTACTACCTGAAGCTCTGGCTCCATGGCCAAGGAATTGTCTGGAATTTCCTTCTGTACTCCAGCTGTTCTGATTTTGTTTTTGGCCCTTAGTATATGAGGAGAGACTCTTTCCTAGTGAAATGATATGGATTGGATAAAAGATGCAGATGGCATATTGGTTATGTAGCTGGACGCCCATGTAGTCAATTGTGGTTTGAGTCCCAGAGCCAGCGAGTTCAAACTCACACTGGGCACGTGTACATATATGTTCAAGATCCCAGGAGGAGAATGGAGGGGAAGGAAGGATTGTGGCGTGGCCATCCTCTCTGGGGGTTGATTTCCTATTTTTTGTCTCTTTGTCTCTCTCTGCTGGTTGCAAGCACCCTATACCAAAACCCTTGATTTTCTTACAACATTTTCCAGTCTCTCTATTTCCAATTCTCTTAATTTACAGTTTTGGGGCAGTTGCTTCACATAAAGATAACTGTTATTTATTTTTAAACAACTATATTCTGAAAAGAGAAGCCATTTTTAAAATACTAATTAGAATTATGATATGCCACTTCTGTAGGTAACTTGCAGGAATTAAATCCATATCTATCTGACTAAAACAAATAAATTAGTATGTCGTCTTGTAGTTTTGCTATCATAAGAACTAAACTAAGGTGCAATACACATAGCCTGGCTGTTTTACTTAAAGAGATAAATCTGAAAAATGTAAATAAAATGGATGGAGCAAGTCAAATGATTAGGTGACAGCATCTTGATAATTGATATAAGTTTCAACCTAAAAAGGAACATTTATTCTTTCATTTCCTCTGAATAGAATTCAGTAACTTACCATTTTATTGATCTTTAGAATTTTCATAGAAATTTATAAAATCTATGAGAAAAAAATGGGTTCACTGTTTCCTTCTGGGATACTTATTAAAATTGAGATACAAAAGCATGAATGCTTTTTCAGAAAGGCTCAAATATGCTACAAGATCACATGGCTAACTTGTGACAGTGGACAAAGGTATATCTCAAAACCCAATTTTAAACGTTGTAGCCTAATTTGTATTTCTCTTCGATGTTAAAAATGCTTTCCTCTTCAGTGTAAATGAGGTGAGAGATAATATACAATATAAGTGACTAGACAAAACACATGGCAAAATTCACCTAGTAACGGCCCATTTCGTTGACTCCATTGATAAATACTTCATGAGAGAAAAGAGGCCCAACAACACTGGCAAGCTGGTCATTGACATGCTCTGCCCTACCTTTTCCATTCACCTGATTCTTATTTTTGTTTTACAATATGGGAAATGCATGTTGCTTCTGGTCTCAAGTCAAACGATACTTAACGGAATTTTGAAAATCAGGACAAGATAAAGAGTTAATTTTGGCCAGTGTTTGGAGTAAGTGATGATAAATTCAGACTTCTATCAGGAGATGTAAAAAAATATTGACTCGTCAGGAAAGTCATGACATATATTAGTTCATTATATTTTGCTTTAATATTCTTACACACATTAAAGTGGATACAATATGTTTTCATTTTACTTCCCTTTTGTTTTTCTCTCTTCATTTTCTTCTGATTTCTATTTCTTCTAACTCTCTCTCTGTATTTAACATTCTGGCTTACACACATACATACACACAAATTGCATTTTCTCCTTTGAATAAAAGAGAAGGCATTATATATCTTTTTTTTAATATTTTTGTTCAAAATTATATATTAAGGGATGAAAGTTGTATTCATTGAAAAACAACCATAAATCATCTTTCTATTTGATAACTCCCACACAACATTAAAATAGGTCTGTATTTTACAATTCTTTTTAAAGTAACACTCTTCTATAAAGATACCATCAGAAAGCTGTAAATGACATTAAATAATTCTGTACAATATTATAAGACATAGATATTTCACTAGATAACCCTAAAAATATTTTAAAACTTACATGATCTGCATCCTTCTATACTCTGAAATATTTATGAAGAAAACTGGCAATGAATTTACCAAGTATTGAGTTTAAAACCACTAGCATTGGGACCATCAGGTGGCATGGTGGTTAAGGTAATGGCCTCCATATGGCCGACTGTGGTTTGAGTCCCAGACCCAGTAACTTGAAACTCACTCTAGGAGCATGTGCTTACATGTTCAAAATCCCAAAGGGAGAATGGAAGAAAAAGGATTCTTGTGTGGCCACCTTCTGAGAAGGTGATTTATTACTTTCCCTCTTTCTGTATCTGTCTGTTGCTTTCTAGCAAGTACATGTACCTTATTGCAAAAACCTAAAAACACAAAGCAAAACAAAACAAACAAGTGTATATCCCATTACCAGAGTAATACCAGTTTTGACAAAAAAAAATATTAAAGAGTTTCTAAAGATACAAATGGTAGTTAAAGGAAATGTCATGATGTGCAGTGATGGAATGGTAGTGCTATGAATATCTGTTGGTATATTCTAGCAATTTAAAAAGTCTATTTTTTGTGAGTTAAATATACACATTTAATCTGTATTTGAACAGCTAAAGGGAAAACTAAAGGCAATGATTTTATTCTTTTTATATTTATCAGTACATGGTCTATGGATCAATTTGTAAGCTTCCTTCTTTTTTAATAAAATGAGGTACACCAATAGTCTTCCCTAAAACAGGCCTTGTTTTTACATTTGACACGTGGTTTGTGCATGTTTTTTTTTTTTTCAATTTTTTTAGGCTCTACTTTCCTACATAAATAAGAATGTACAGTGTGGGATATGCCAAGAACCATATCTGTCCTGAAATTAATTATCAGTGTTCAACATTGAGTCTGGCGTCTTAGACCGCTCGGCCATCCTGACACCCAATATCTGTCCTGAAATTATTGGTGTTTGGTACGTTGGGCAGAAAATATTTCGTATTTTTTATCTGCAGTAAACGTCAATATTTATCTTTTATATAGGCTGTTACTGAAGACTCTTAAATTTTTTTTCTAAGTGTCACTTAAAGATTATTTTTCCCAAACTACTTTGTATTTTGGCTGGAGGTAGGGACTTGCTACTATGAATATTTTTAATCTATCTGTATTAAAAGCCAAGAAGTCTGATTTTCTGCAATTCTTAAATAAAAAAATATAAGCAAGACTGAAAATATATGCTTTTGAATAATCTATTTGAATCCAGGACTTAATTTTTTTGTCATAGTTGTGCTCAAAGCAAAATTGTTCCAAATGGTCATACTAAGAAATGAAATCTTACCACTTTATTCCTATTCTTTCATCACTTCACTTTCTAAAGAATAGGAACTTAGAAGCCTCGGGACATCTTACCTAAACTGTTCATTTTATCTTCCTTTGAAAATAAGAACATCCCAAACATCTAAGTTTTCTCTTTGCCCTTGAATTTCTCTTTTCTCTTTGGCATCTTCTGTTAATGATTTTTGTTAGAGAATGACTGCTATGTAAATTAAGGTGGGCCACAATATGAACTTCCATGAAAACATGATCATAATAAATAAAGTTCTTCAGTATATTGTTGTCATCTGTTCAATCATCTATAGAAAGGATGACAAAAGAATGGGCAGCTATATGAAAAGCAATTAAGGGATAAAGTAGAGAAATTAATCCAAGAAACCAGGATACACAAAGTATAAGGCAATGAAGGCTAAAAAAATGAGGATGATAAAATATAAAAAATTAACATTGAATGCTAATTTTGCATTCAGTAACTATTATTGAATAGATACTACATTCTAGGTGCTATTCCATTTTCATGATTTACCTCCAACCACTTTATATCAATAAATAATTTTTTGTAATAAAATTGTTCTGGTAACAAATATTTTTCTAATATTGAAACAATGGCTGTTTATTCTATAAAATTTCTAACAAAAAATGGTTTTTTTTTTTTTTTTTTTTTTGGGGAGTTTTTATGTGTGG
>NW_006209016.1:7190-39828 GCF_000334495.1 Tupaia belangeri chinensis | reverse complement strand
TCACGCCGCAGTTCCTTCTCCTCCATTCTCCTCTCGGGATCTTGGGCACGCACGCACACGCGCCCGGCGTGAGTTTCAAGCCACCGGGTCCGGGACACGAACCGCGGTCGACTACGTGGGAGTCCAGCAACATAGCCATTACGCTAACTGCTGGTTCCCACAAAAAATGTTTAAGGAGAAAATTTTTCTTAATCTTTATAACATCTTTGAATATGAAGCATTGCTAACATTTAGCATTGCTACATGCAATATTTATTTTATTTTTTGTGCACTTGTTTTTGAACTGCAAATTTTCTAGATGTTGGACTGTATATTCTACTTTTTAAAAAAGTTAACATTATTTTGTAATCAATTTTCCATTATATTAAATATTTAAAATATAATTTTAGTGGCTATGATATTTTAACAAACATATGTGCTAAAATGTATTTAATCCTTCCCTTAGTTTGGAGAATCTGACTAATTTAGTGTTTTGTTACTGTAGATGATGTTGTATTTTCTTATTCATAACTCTTCCTTTTGCTTCACTATGTACTTACATAAAATTAATTCCTGAAAATGTAGCTATAGATATAAAACTGATATCCAACAATATCATCTCAATTTAAATATCTGCCAGTAGTCCACTATTTAACCTGAGATTGTGCGCAATTCTTGGTTCTTCTATATTCTCCTGTGTAAAAATACTTAAAAAAAATCAATTACTAGAGAATGTTCGTTGATATAGCTTAAAAATAATATTTTTCTCTAACTTGCATTTATTTAATTACAGGTTTAGTTGAATATTTTTCATATGTTCATTAAGATATGTTAATATTAAAAAATCTATCTGCTTTTAAAATTTTAGGGATTCTTTTAGGTTTTTGGCATAAGGTATATGTATTTGTCAGAAAATGACAGAGAGAGCAAAAGTAAGATATCAACCCCCCACGATTGACGACCATGTCACTATCCTTTCTCTTCTATTCTCCTCTGGGATTCTGGGCATATACACACATGTGTCCAGCATGATATTCAAGATGCAATGTCTAGGACTCGAACCATGCAACTGGTAATATGGGGTCCAGCACCTTAACCTCCGAGCCACCTGCTGACCCAAATCTCCTTTTACCTTTGTAACAAACTCTCAGAAATATTGTGTACCTGTTATAATAATTGATTAATTAATTATTATTATTATTTTATTTATTATAGGCCTCACCAGAGAGAGACAGTGACAGAGAGAGGAAAAGAGAGAGAGAGAAAAGGCCACCAGGTCCGAGACTCGAAATGCTATTGGCCATGTGGTAGTCCAGTGCCTGAACCACCATGCCACCGGCCAGCCCCTGCCTTTCAATTTTTTAAAAACATTTTTGACTTGCTGACTTTTGACTGTATTCAAATGATGTATTTACTTGCACTAACTCTTGAAGTTTTCCCCAAACTAAAGAATGAAAAGGTAAACTGATAGAATGTCTTCCAGTTTTAATTTTATCAGTTAATTCATTAATCTTTGTGGGATAGCTTGGATTTTGATATATGAGCTCTGAATACTACAACTATCCTAACTAGTATCTTTTGTATGTAAGCTTTAGAATACCATATTATTTTGAAAATAGGAAAATAAATCTATTAAATAAGTAGGACATCATGTTCAGGGAATTTCTCTTTTATATTTTTACTAGAATTTTATTAACTATCTTAACCTAATTAACCTTATTAATTAACAAAAAGATATCATTTTAATATGTTACTGTTTCATCCAAGAAAATCTTGTACCTATTTTCTCTGCTATTACACACATAATATTAATAGTAATATTTTACTAAGTTACTTGTTACAGGGTCTCATGTTGGCTTGAATTGGTTTTGTTGTGTTTTATTATTTTGTCAACATTTATATTTTATTTATATTTTATTGTTATTATTTTTGCTATAGAGCATGTGTGCTCACCAAAGAGACAGAGAGGGAAAAATGAACTGGGGGGATGGCCACACCACAATCTATTCTCCTCTATTCTCCTCTTGAGACTCTGGGCATGCATACCAATGCACCTGGCATGCATGCAACGGACAACTATGCTGTTGGGTGTTTGGGATCTAGTGGCTGCAACCACCATGCCACCTGGTTGGCCCAATTTTACACACATTTTATGACTGATTGTTAAATATATTTGGGAAGAGATTAAGGGGAAAAAATAGCTCCATGTAAAGAGCTTAGACTTTTGATTAAAATGTACCCAATTTTTAAATCCTAAAATGGGAAAAATGCATATTACAGTAAAGTTATACACCATATAAGAATTCTGTTATCCATATGTTAGTGAGAGATATTGGGTGGTATGTAACATACCTGAAAATATGTACACATGTACTGCTTCTTTGGGAAGTACTTAAAAACTTTAGCAAGATGAACAAAAGACAGAGCTCAAGAAAGCAAATGACAAAAAAAAAAAAAAAAAAAGGCAAACAGCTGGGATTACTGAAACTTGTAATATATTGGGGCCAACAGATTGCATGGTGGTTAAGGGCGTTGGACTCCCACCTGGTAGACCGTGGCTTGAGTCTAGGACCAAGCAACTTGCTTTCCCACTTTTTCTCTCTCTCCTTCTCCCTCTCTCTCTCATTCTGTCCCTCCCTAGTCAAATTAAAATCAATCAATAAATCAAAAAATAAAAAGTTAAATAAAATAATTCTTTAAAAAACTTGTAACATACTGTTATGTTAACATGGATGAATTACTTTCTGAAAGAGTATAATATAAATGCTAAATTAGGACTCTTGAAAAGGATGAAATATTTTGAAATGGAAATTTTGGAAATTTTTTTTTTTTGAGAGGTTTTTGCTATAGGGCATGTGCGCTCGCCAGAAAGACAGAGAGAGACAGAGATACAGAAAGTGAGAAATCAACCCCCTTCTGGGGGGTTGGCCACGCTGCAGTCCCTTCTCCTACATTCTCCTCTTGGGATCTTGGGCATGCACGCACATGTGCCCGAAAAGGAAATTTTAATAACTATGTTTTATTAAAAATATTTAACTCTCTCAAAAAAACCTAGAGGTTAGGAGTTGAGATGACAATAGGCAGAGGAAAAAATTGAGGAAGTAAAACTGTTCCACATGTCTTCTCTTTGAAGGGTAGAAGACAAGAGGAGAGAAGAGGGAGAAAATTAAATTATTTCTCTGAGATAATCTTATTGCAGTAGGGAAGGTGTTTTGGTTAAAAGGAAAGTAAAACCTTTTGCTGTCTGTAGGGAAGCATCTGCGTTCAGAAAATAGATGGCATTTTCTTTGTAAATCATGATAGACAGACATGTGCCTGATTATGCAAATAGGAAAAGGATGCTAATCATCAGTAAAATAGTAAATTACAGTATTTCTTTCAAGTTTCAAAGGTAAAATAAAATGAAATAAGTTGGTCACATGAGAAAAAAAATTCTCTATATAGGAAATATATAATTAAGGAAGAAGCAACAAAGTCAAATTTATAAGACGAACCTATATACACACAGACTGAATTTTTTCTTTGCAGAACAGAAACTGTTAGATTGAATTAAAGCACACAGAGAGTTTAAAGAGACACACTTAAGACAATGCACTAAATAAAGTTTAAAGATATATAGAGAGAGATAATAAAAAATAAAGGAACTTGAAATGCCAGTGGTAATATCAGGCATGACACAATCAATGTTAAAAGACTGAAAATGAATAAAGATACCAACTAATAATAAAAGGCATACATTATAGAAACCAGCAGATGATATAGTGATGAAGGCATTCGACTCCCGTGTAGTGTAGTAGACCACATTCAAGTCCTCGACCCCTCAACTTGAAACTCATGCCGGGTGCCTGTGTGTGCGTGCCCAAAACCCTGAGAGGACAATGGAGAAGAAGGGATTGTGCTGTGGCCGTTTTCCCTTGGGGGGGGGGGAGTGATTTCTCACTTTCTGTATCTCTGTCTCTGTTTGTCTCTACAGCAAGTGCACGACCCTATCGCAAAAATCTCTCTAAAAAAAAGCGCAAATGATAAAGAACATGAGCCATAAACTTGTATTCAACAAGCCACACAATAGCTAAATCTGTTTATAGACTGCTATTTCCATTACCCTATTCAAGTCTGAATAGTGGCAGAAAAAAATAGTTGCAAAAGAAATATGTTGAATACTTAGCTATACACAGGAGTTTTACTTTTTTGGATAGGAACAATGCTTATTTGGTGTATTCTGCAGGACTTGTAAAAATGTATGCATATTTGGATAGAAACCTAAGAAATCTGAAACAAGGAATTTTTATATGCCCCGTTCTTTGATTAATAGCAAATGAATAAAGTCTAATAAAACACATACTAAAATATTGTGGGTTATTTGGAAATTAGGTATTGGATTAAGTTAGAAAATGCAGAGAAAGTATATCTCTGGAAAGCAACAAATCCACTTTATTTTTATTCATTTTTATTTTTTCATTTAATTTTCTTTTATACATTCAATCACATTATTATTGGGCTTACAAAATGGATATTTCAACAGGTGAACATTTCTCCCTAGTACAGTTGATCAAACTACAAAATATCTTCAACAGATAATACCCTCCCTATTTTTCTTCTAAATGTCTTTCCTCAGACCCTCCTCTTTCATGCACACCGTATCTGCTATTTACATCTATATACTGTGTTTCTATATCCTTTAGTCAATTAGTTTCAGTCATAGAGTGCAGACACTCGGTATATATTAAGTGGGGATATACAATCCACTTAGTGACAAAATTGTTAGGATACAGCATGATCTGCTCAGAGGAATAGAACTTGTAAGTATCTTACAAAATTGTTAGGATACAGCATGATCTGCTCATAGGAATAGAAATTGGAAGTATCTTGAAAAGGAAAAACAGGAAAAGTAGAAACTATATCCTGAAATTACAGGAAAAAGCAAAATGAGGACATCTTATACTAACATTAAAGTTTTATTTAAATTTTTTTTTTTATTGCTAGAGTATGTGTGTGTGCATGTGTGTGCTTACCAGAGAGAGGGAGAGAGAAACAAGGAGATAGATCTGAAAGGAGTAGGATCATGCTGCATTCCCTTATCCTCCATTTCTCTGTCCTGTCAAAATTTGCGGCACACGTACGCAGCAGCGTGTTTTTCAAGCTACCAGGGCTGGAATTCAAACTGTTGTCAACGATGAGAGTTCCACCTTACCTTAACTATTAGGCTATAGGGCAGGCCGAAGTTAAAATTTTAATAAATAAAGTAAAAAGAGTCAAAGATAAATAAAATTTAAAATGTTTATTTAACAGATAATATGTAATGGGAAATACCCTTATTAAATTCATTACGGATAAGTGAGTAGAAGAAAAAGGAAGTGTGAAAGAAGAAATACCACATATATCGCATAGATGTAAGTGATAAGCTATTACCAGGAACAGCTTCATGGAAACATAAAATGGAAAGGATGATTAATGTTCATGAAAATATGTAATTTTCAGAATTATTCACTGATTGCTAGTGAAGAATTTAGAAAAGTAAATCAAGATCTACTTTTGAAAACAATACCAGGTACTTTTAGTTTTGATAACATTATGGACTACTGATGGTGAAAATATTCCTGCTCCAAAACAAAACAAAACAAAGTCTGTACTTTAGATTATACTCAAGCCAGTTCTATGACCCACATGGCTGACCACATGGTTCAAGTTCCAGACCCAATGCTTAAGAAACATGCTGGGCAAGACCAGCAGATGGCATAATGGTTAGGTTGCTGGACTCCTACAAGTTCGACCACGTTTTGAGTCCTACACTCACAGGCAGCTTAAAACTCATGCTGGGAACATATATATATATGTGCCCAAAATCCCATGAGGAGAATGGAAGAGAAGTGATTGCAGCTTGGCCATCCTCCCTCGGGGGCTGATTTCTCATTTCCCGTCTCTCTATTTCTCTGTCTTTCCAGCAATCACACACACCCTATAGCAAAAATCTCTAAAAGAAGAAAAAAAGAAAAGAAAAGAAAGAAAGAAAGAAAGAAAGAAAGAAAGAAAGAAAGAAAGAAAGAAAGAAAGAAAGAAAGAAAGAAAGAAAGAAAGAAAGAAAGAAAGAAAGAAAGAAAGAAAGAAAGATAAAGAAGGAAGAAAAGGAGAGAAAGAAAAAGCAAAGAAAAGAAAAGGAGAGAAGAGAAAAGAAAAGAAAAAAGAAAAGAAAAGAAAAGAAAAGAAAAGAAAAGAAAAAAGAAAGGGAAAGAAACAAATTGGCATGTGCGCATGCCCCAAATCATGACAGGATGGAAAAATGGAGAATTCCATTTGGGGAATGCTATCTCCTCTCCCAAACCCTCACCCCTCCATTCTCTCTCTCTCTCTCTCTCTCCGGAATGCACACATGCCCTCTAACTAACTAACTAGCTAAATAAATGAATGAATGAATGAATGAATGAATGAATAAATAAATAAATAAATAAATAAATAAATAAAATATACTGTCAAAAAAAGGAAAACCAACCCACAGTCTTCAACATGATGTATACAATAATATATCTATTAAACATATGAAGATCAAATGTGTGATGTACAATTAAAATTAATCACAGAAAGACAAACAATGTTTTAAAGTTTATACAATTTTCCTTTTTAAAGTGAATTTTTCCCAATGAGCAAATTATTTAAAACTGAGGTATACAGTAAGAATATGGGATTTTGCTTAACACTTTAAATAAGAGAAATGCAAAATAAAACAGAGGTGGGATATTTCTTCATATCCATTAGAACAGGGAAAAAAAATAAAAGACCGACAATCAAGTTGTCATTGTCCTTAAATTGCTGATGGAAACAGAAAACAGTACAACTCCCTTGGAAAGCAACTTGGCATGTCTGATCCTACATATTTACTCAAGTGAATTTAAAAACATATATTCATAAAATACTTGTTTAAGGATGTTCCTAGAAGCTCTAGGCATGATGTTTAAAACCTAAATCGACAGAAATAAACGTAGTATATTAATGTGTAAGCAAACTGTGTCTTATTCATACAATGGATCACTATTCATTGGTAAAGAAACAAATGACTGTATATCCAAAAACATAAATGAACTTTAAAAGAGAATTTTTTTTTGGCCATGAAGTAGCTACATATAAATAATTGATACAAAAGTGTACTTTCTGCATGATTTAATCTATATGAAGTTCATGAACATATAAGAATAGTTTATGGTGATAAAAGTCAGAAAATTACTTCCTCTGGTAAGAAAAATGACAGAACTTTCTGAGGAAATAGAATTGTTCTATAATTTGATCAAGGTGGTGTTTACATGCATAAATACGTTTGTCAAAGCTCATTCAAATGTGTGCTTAAAATCTGTTGACATAATATGTATTGTACATTATACAAAAAGATATATATGAATATGTAAAGCCAAAGAAGTGGGAAGAATGTGTAGGGTTTTTTTTAAACAAACTTTGATTAAATTGGAAAACTAACAAAAATTTTGTATGGAGTTTAGCTTGTTGACTCTAAAATGTACATGGGAGACCTAAAAGGTTAGCTGAGATCATTTGTAAGTACATTGTGTGGGAATTTACCAAATTTCAAGCATCATTTTAAAGACATTGTAATAAAAATGCATGACTTGGCTCAGAAATTGACAAATAGACCAAAGAGCATAATATAAATTCCATAAATGAACCTAATGTATATGAGATTTTGAGATGTCAAAGAGCTAGTACTGCAGATCACTGAGGAAAGGACAGATTATGTAATTATTAGCCTAAGAATAGTGAATTATTTGCATGAAAGAAAAGTAAATTGAATTCCAACCCTCTATTATATACAAAATGAATACCAGATGACTGAAAAACTTAAATATAAAACAACACTTAAACATTTTAGAAGCAGAACCCAGCAGATGGTGTAATGGTTACATCGCTGGACTCCCACCCAGTTGGCTATGTTTTGAGTGCCAAACCTGGTAACTTAAAACCCACACTGGGTGCATGTGCATGCATGCCCAAAATCCTGAGAGGAGACTGGAGGAGAAGGGATTGTAGGGTGCTCATCCCCCTGTCAGGGGGTGATTTCTCGCTGTCTGTCTCTCGCAAGAGCATGCACCTGATAGCAAAAATTTCTCAAAAAACTTAGAAGTAACTATAGATTATTTTTTGACTTTTTTTCATTAGGAAAGATTCTTAAAGATAATTTTAAAAATCTAGAAAATAAAATATTGAAAAATATTAACATAAAATTAAAACTCCATCAAAAGAAACCATAAAAGAAAGACACACAGAGAAGGAGAATAGATTTGAGAAGTACAATTTATAATATATCAGACAATAATAGTTGCATTAGAAGATAATGAGAATAGTGATATAGAAAGTATCTGTGTGTGTGTGTGTGTGTGTGTGTGTGTGTGTGTGTGTGTATGTGTATGCATGTGCACATGTGAACAATTTTAGGCAAAGAACCCAGGAAAGAGCTCACTGAAAAGATGAGAGGTGGCTGAAGACCTGAAGAAAAGGAGAAAACAAGTTATCTGAATATATTTGCTGTATGCCATGTGCACTTACCAAAGAGAGAAAGAGAGACAGAAAGTGAGAAATCCCCCCCAGGGGGATGGCCACACTGCAATCTCTTCTCCTCCATTCTACCCTTCGGATTTTGGGCAGGCACGCATACACTCCTGGCATGAGTTTTAAGTTACCAGCCTGATGCATCACATCCAGACTCAAATTATTCAGCACTGAAAGGAAATGAGCTAGCAAACCATGGAAAAGACATATAGGAAATGTAAATGCATATTACTAAGTGAGAGAAACCAATCTGGAAGGCTGTAGACTGTATGATTCCAACTGTCTGGCATTCTGGAAAAGGCAAAACTATGGAGACACTAAGAAGATCAGTGGTTGCCAGGGCTGAGGAGAGAGAATGAATAGCTGGATTCCAAAGAATTTTTAGGGCAATGAAACTACTCTGTATACTACTGTGGTGGATACATATAATTACATGTTTGTCTAACTCCATAATTTGTACAACACCAAGCATGGACCCTAGTGTAAATTATGGACTTTGGGTGACAATGAAGAGTTGATGTGGGTTCAGTTGTGACAAATGTACCACGTTGGAAGGGAAAATTGATAACGGGGGTGGCCACACAAGTGTGACTGTAGAAGAAACATGGAGGCAACACGGTGTTTCTGGGACAGTAGTAGTTACAGATTGAGAGAGACAGTGGACACAGACTCATAGAAGAAATCCATTAACATTTTCACAGAGTTATATTAATAGATGATAAAAATACCTGTATTTAGATTTATGAAAATTACAATTCAGTACTTTGTTTTGGACACAGTTTCCAAGGGAGAGTTTATACTATATTAAGTTGTGCTGCTAATATCAAGCTCCACTAAAAACAGTGCTAGACATATTATTAATTTGTCATAGAGTTGGTTCTTGTTATTGTTTTCTAAAACATGTTAGGAGCCACTGATATAATTTCCTAAGAATGATATCATTTCATCACTGAGAGTGGGCTGATTTTAAATTCTTTAAAAGTATCTCTTTCAAGCTTCAACACCCATTTGTTCATATATGGACATGTTCATATATAAACATATATGTTATAAATCTCACTAAATACATAAAAAGTTGAAAAAATATATATGGTACTTTACAGTTTGTGGAAAATGGAATTAAAGTACAAGTTTTTTGTTGCAAAAATTTTTGAAATACATCCATAAGTTATTTTAAATATCTTTTTTCCATGAACTTTTTGTATATATGTGCGATTGATAAACCTTTATAAAATTGTTTCTAGGGCCAGTAGAGGCATGGTGGTTAAGATAGCTGGATTCTCACATGGCCAACCACAGATCGAGTCCTAGACGTGGTGGCTTGAAAAATCATGCTGAGCACGTGTTCATGCCCATATCCCAGAAGGAGAATGGAGAAGAAGGGATTGCACCATGGCCATCCCCCTGGGGAGTGATTTCTCATTTTCCCTCACTCCGTGTCTCTCTGTCTCTCTTCTCTGTCGAGGGCATGTGCCCTATGGTAAAAACCTACAAAAAGAAAAAAAATGTTTCTAATTTCAGTCATATACAGAAGCATCTTTAAAAATACGTATCTGCATAAAATAACCCTTCCTATTGACTCTTTTCTATTTACGGTGGTTCATTTTCTACTCTGTTCATTTTCTGTCATTTACATGTCTTTTGTTAAGGTTTCAATACCAGAACTTCAGTCCTAATCCACAGTTTGTTTTTTGGCTGTTGAAGATAACATGTAGATCTTCTGCTTTTAGGATCTTGAATATAAAATCACTTTGCTATACTATAAATGATCTGCCGAAATATATTTTTCTATAAGCATAAAATTATTTTTGGAGTGTTAATTTATAGTAAATTCCTATTTACTCTGTGCATGTTCCTACTAAAAAGTATCTCTGACTTTACTAATATGCACTGTATTCATGCTGGGAGAAACCATTTTGTGCACTCTAAAGATGTACAGTGATTAAATGTAAATTTTAAAAATGTAAAAAAATATATATAAATGGAAAAAAGTCTCTTTAGCATTTGAATGTTTATATGGAGGAGGAAGCTTAAGATAATTTTATTCAACATTTTGCATATTGTCCATCAGATGCTAACAAATGGCCTAGATGTTACATATTTCATTTTCTTATAAGACTGTCATGAACTATTTTAGCATGTTAAAAACTCTGAGAATTCCTGTTGTAAAAAAAACCTATCCAAATTCAACATAGCTTCTCCCTGAACACATTTGATATAAAAATTACTATCCATCTTTTTTTTTCCAAACATTTATTAACCTTTCATTAAGTGAATGCTTCTCAGAACAGTTTGAGAAGTACTGTTCTCTCTATAAATGAGGAAACAGAGATGTGGTATAGTTATATTTTTCTAAAGTTGTACAACTATTTACTAAAACCAAGGATCAGACCTACTTTGGATTCCCAGTGAAGTGCTTTCTTATAGTTTGTCTCTTAGTACTTTCTTATTCCCAATTCTGTGCTAGCATATTGAAGCCTCAGCCAAAAGGAAACATCAGTAATACGAATCCTATTATTTAAAAATTTGGGGCCACAGGTATGGTGGAGCTTCAGGAGCTGGATCCTATATGGTCAGCTGCACAGCCTGAGTTGCAGACCTGGCCGTTTGAAGATTACACTGGGCACAAATGTATGCCCAAATTCCCAAGAGGAATGAAGGAGAAGGGACTAAAACATTGCCATCCCCCCTGGGGGATGATTTCTCATTTTCCCTCTCTGTTTCTGTCTCTCTAGCAAGCATATGTGCCCTAAAACACATCATTATAATAATAAAAATAAATAATTGATATTTTGTTCATCAAGGAACTTTAGAATAAATTTTAATATTTTAAAAGATTGATTGAAATTCAGCCATGTGCCAGAAAACAATATGTTGCCAATAATACATTGTATATATGACAGTGATCTCATGCAATTATACAGTAATGGGCTATACCGTATAGCCCAGCTTTGTGTAAATACACTCTGTGATATTTGTACAACAAAATTGCAATGCATGATTGTATTATGTACCTTGATCATTCAGGTTTGTGTTGTTTCAAAGTGCTAAAGAGTGTGCCTCATCTTGCTGACTCTATTCCTAGCTCTGATTAGCGCTATGAATCTAGATATAACTTTAGTCTTAGGATAGATAAACCACTGTGTATTCCAAATTATTTAAAAGCATAATAAATTAGTCAAACCCCACCCTACCTCAAAACCTGATTTTTGGTGACTACTATTCCTACTTTGTGGGTAGAAATGTACCTAATATCTTTTTCCTTTCTATTTCTGAGAATAATGGTGTCTCTCTAATGTCTGGCATATTAATTCATGATTACTGTGTGCTTTGTTACATACTTCCTGAAAATCTGAAATTCTACTTAAATCATAACTAATAACCCAAATATTCCACTAACTAATCTTTATACAAGGGAATAAGTGTGGGTCTAATATTACATCTGCTATTTCCAGTTGATCCATTTTCCTCTGACTCTGTAAAATCTACACAGCATTACTCAATGCATGTTTTAGAAAAGGGGATGTTAACAGGTTCGGGGGGGAAAAGTAATAGAACTAGTAGGATAGATAAAGATGTGAAGGAAACTAAAGAGGTTCTTTATTTCAGGACTTCTCAGGGCGTTTAATGTGCTAATGCTTTCAAGAATATAAAGACAAAAAAAAAAAAAGAATATAAAAACAAAGTACCAAATGTAGTGACTCTTAAACCTGACTGCAGACTATGATGTGTATGTATGTGTATATATATGTATATATGTATGTAGGTGTGTTTATGTATGTGTTATATATGTACATGTGTATATACTCATGTAAGTGAGCTTTTGCATGCAGCATCTGTCTCAGTACTATTTTGTTCCACAGATCAGCTTTTGATGATCTCTAATGGACTAGTCGAGCTTAAATTTTGTTTTATACAAAAGTGTTTTTCAGATGATATGTAATTTAATGTTCAATTATATCACTTTGTTCTTCAGTAATGGCTCACTAATCCCAAAGTGTAGCTAGGACTCTTCTTGTGCATGGAGAGATATTGAAAATTAATCAATTGCTCTACCAAGTGGCAATTTATAAGACAGATTTTTTCCTGGTCTACATGTCTACCTTTTCATAGTTGTTTTTCATTTGTTTTGGTAACTCTCAGGAGGCTGCTATCCACTTAATGATGGAGTTCCCCATGATTAATCATATTCAGAACAACTTATATGTTTATCACTACTGCTTCTGAAACACCTGACCTACTTACTTCAATTAAAAAAAAAATCGAAACTTCCTTCCTTGCCACATCTCTGTTGTATTTTACCTACATGGCACCCCTTCTCATCCCACCACCTCTGAGGCCGGGAAAAAACTGTATCTTGCTGCTTCCTTATTCTCAGGAATGCTGACAAAAATCCAGCCTATTTTCTATTGCTAATTTGAAAAAAACATTAATCTGCTGAAATTTTAATATGGTGTCTAAACCTGGTATTCTTGAAAATATAAAAAAAATTAGAGAGATTTGTGGATAAGACGTGATCATAGTATTTTCAACTGCTGACAAAGGTGGATTACTGGCCACAACTTAGACATCTTTGCCTCTAACTTTCTTTCCTCATTTGTTTTAGGTGTGGACACTTGGAGAACATGTCAAGGTATGTAATGATATTTCATTTTTCAATAATATCACAACGAACACCCACCACAGGCTTGGACTTCTTTTTGTAAGTTAGTTTTCAAATCTGCACATCCCATCTGTAGTTCATCTGTCTATTTGACACACACTTGGACTCTGTGTGGATTAGGAGGGAATTTGCTGATCCTTAGTGGCATCCTTAGCCGCATTACTTTTGGAGTTTGAGTTTTTCCAGATGAAACAGGTTATTGTTGTTTAAAAATATTATGATAGCAAAGACTCTGTAGCCACTAAAAACATCCCGTGTTTGCTGCTAGGCATGAGGAGACAGGGACACAGCTCATTTCCTCAGCCAAGCTCTCTTTGCTGCCTTGTACAACACTTATTTCAAAGCACGCCACAGCTTAGAACTGTCGTGATCCCCATTAATATAAAATCATTGACCCCTGCTCCCGCTGGTGCGACTAAATTACATTCTGCTGCTCAGCGGCAGCCGCACATGGGGCCAGTGCTTTTAGTCGTCGCCAGGTGCCTTGATGCCAGCGCAGCCCCTCCTACGCCCAGGGTTTGCCTTTAATGAGGATTAGGCACCTTCAAAGATCTAGGAGGACCCACTCCCAGGATGGAAGCCTTTCTAATGGCATCTGGGCTTATCGTAGGCAGTAATTTAGTATCTCAGAGGAGACCGGGGAGAGATTCATTTCTCGCCTCTAAGAAATTGTAAGAATGTGTGGTTCCATGATTGGCTTTTTTCTCTCTCCCTCTCCACCAGCACCAATTCAAGAGCGTTATGCCTAACAATATCATGGTTTTTTTTTTTTTCTTTTTTTCTTTTTTATCAAACTGAATAAAAGCTGGGTATGGTAACGAATATCCCAAATGATGACATATTTCAGGTGGGGAAATTATCCTTTTATACTATGTTTACATTATGTGGTATTAACAGGATTGAACTCACTCTCAATGCCCCAGAATCAATTCGCCTGTATACAAGAGTTAAGGCATTTCTAGACACGGGGACTGAGAACCTGGCCACAGTGAGGTCAGTTTTCTTACCATGGGCTCCCTTACCCTCCTGACCCAATGCGCCTGCCCTTCAGTACTGCCCACTTCTCCCAGGGAGTGAGGTGATCGGAGTTAAACCTTCTCAATTTGTAGAAATGTTCTCTGCAGGGCTGCAACAATCATTCTCGCTTGATCCTTAAGGGACAAAGTTGGAAGCTGAGGATGTGTGAAATGGAGAAAATAGTTAACACAGAAAACAGAGGGGCTGTAGGAAGGCAAACACAGGAAAATTTTCTCCCTAACATAAACTGCAGAAAAATGAAGAAGTAATTAAAGATTACTCACACATATGGTATTAAAACAAGTGTGATTATGTGAATTATATACATATATTCACACAATTATTTGTGGGATGTTTAGATAAGTTCTGTATATAGCAAACTGTTATTCAATAAGAAGCTCAGGAATAATTTATCGTCAGGATAAAACCTGGTGCTTAAAGCATTATTTGTGGAAAAATCGGATGTTTTTGTCTGGCATGGGTAGGAATCTATGTGTCAAAGTAAAACTGATGAGTTTAATCCAAGAGAGTTTGAATTCTTTAGAGTTAGTTGGTTTCATTTCTATTTAATTTTTAGTAGCAAGGCCAAATCATGATATTTTCTCAATGTAGTGAGTGTCAACATTTAATTTTTAGTTTTGAAACATACTTTGTTAAGAAAGGGTACCTTAACTCACTCCATGTACTCACTGAAACCAGTCAGCAGTGTAATATGGGACAGAGTTGAATCGATTCTGTGCTGGTCACACTGCCTGTATATTGAGACTTCGTCTAAATTTTCTACTCTGTGGTTCCTGTCAAAAGAAATAAATTAAGTTTTATGGCCAAAGGGTGTATATGCAGAGAGTACTTACTAAAGGGAGAAAAGTTAAATGGTTTATTTAATTACAAAATTTATAAATGCTATTTGTTGATTAAAAAAACTATTTTAGACAAAAATTCACAGAAAACAGTGATAATAAGGGAAAAATATGAAATTTCTGTAGATGACATTTATCTCTATGACATAAGAATCAATGTGAATCGTGCAAATAAAAATAATTTGGGTCTCTATTTTTTAAGAGAGTTGCTTTGAGTTTCTGAAATTATTTTTTTCTTTGAGGTTTAGCTGTGTTTCATGATATTCAGTGTCTGGATTAACAACTTGCTCCTGAAAGCTGATATCCAAACAGAGGGCTTTCTTTCCAGAAGGGTGTCCTAACCCCAGTCACACGTCTGCTAATTTGGCCTTTCTCTTAATCTCCGAAGAACTTGCGGAACAGAAGTGAAACTATGCACATGCTAATGGCTCGCGCTCTGCAAACTCCCCTCTCTCCCTGAGAGTGTCTGGTGTGCAAAGCTGAGCTGGAACAAAGATACACTAATTATTCCCCATTAATTTGTCTGCTTGAATGGTCCTAAATACCAGAGTGATTAATTAGCGCAAGGCAGCCGGGGCAGGATGTCACACCCTTCTCTGCGTTTAAGTGTCGGCAAGGTTGTGCTCAAGTGTTGACAACAGCATATCTTTAATTTTCTCCAAGAAGAAAAGTTTAGTCAGTACAATTAATTTGAATTGGCTGGCTTGCAGGAATAAATGTAACGTGTGGAATGATATTACTGCTGTATAGGCATTTATTTTTTGCCTCCTTAGGGTACAGTAAAACTTTTTTGGCAACCGAATTATTGAATAGTGTATTTCTCTAATTGTTTCAATTTGGCTTAATTACTTTTGTGCATTTTGCAGCAAAAACATGGATCATAAAATAGAAATTATTATTCATAATAGGCTGAGACGGGTATAGATGAATGGGTAGATAAGAATTACAGCTAGATAAAGACTGGCATTATAAGTTGATATTATTTTAACAAAATGCAACTTGTTTTCATGGATTAAAATGTCTATCAATGTTAGCAAAAATAATGTGAGATCACATAACGCCTAAAACATGTCAATCCACTTATTTAAAAATACATAACTGATAATTTGCAAAATGACCTATCTTTTGTGTGTGGCAGGATTTGATGAGATTTTAAAGCCTTTTGAACAATATTTTGCCTAGATTAACCTTCCAGCTAGTAATGTACAAATCAGTTATAAGTAGTAATAGTCCCTTTCTTCTTTTTATTTTGTCAGAGTGCTTTCTTTTTTGAAAAAAGTAAGCTCCATTTTAAAACAATTACATACTGTTTAGAGAAATGAATCCGAGTAGCTGCTGCCCCTACACTTTTCCCAGTTTTTAAGACTGAACTACAAGCATGACTTTGTAACAGAAACATAACATTATATAATTAGGCAGTAGTGGGTTTTCATTTGTTACATTATATTTCTCTGCTGTTACTGAAATTTTAAATTAATTCATTTTGCTGTGGGCATGCTGTTTTGTTTGGTTTTGTTTTGAAACAGTGGAAAGAGAAAAAAATGAGAGAGTGCCATGCAGCCGGCAGCATGGATGTTCTCATCGTTTCTTTCACAGTCTTCCTCAACCTCTATACAAACCCCAAAGGCTATTCAGCAGCAGGGGTGTGAGTTCTGAGGGAGGGAAGGGGGTGCCTTGTCCATCCTGTTGTAGTCATTGTTCATCTCTGGCCACTGTATTTCCCACACACCCTCTCCAGACACGCGGTGCCTCATCCCTGCTGCCGATTCCATGACCTCTGTGACATTATCCTCTCTTTCTCCACTCCCCATGTTACAGTTTTGTCTTTTAATTTTTCCCAGGCTGTGCTTGCTATAAGACCCTGCCACTTTGGCAATAGAGGACTGTAGAAAACATCTGTTGGACTAGCCAAGAATAAAATGAAAGTTTCCCAGTGAAATGTCCTCTGGCCCCTACTCTGCCTTGTCCTATCTCCACGCCTTCACCTCTAGTTTCTCTGCAGGCTCATAGTACTTACTTTTTTTTTTTTTTTGGGAGAGATTTTCACTGTAGGGCGCGTGCGCTCGCCAGACAGACGGAGAGAGACATAGAGACAGAAAACGAGAAATCACCCCCCAGGGGGGATGGTCACGCTGCAATCCCTTCTCCTCCATTCTCCTCTCGGGATCTTGGGCACGCACGCACACGCGCCCGGCGTGAGTTTTAAGCCACCGGGTCCGGGACACGAACCGCGGTCGACTATGTGGGAGTCCAGCGACATAGCCATTACGCTAACTGCTGGTTCCCTGCAGGCTCATAGTACTTACTAACTTTATATTGAAGCAACATTTATAGTGAAAAGAGCAAAAAACCTTGGCTGGAATCTCACTTTTGCTATTTATTAAGGATGAAATTTTAGGGAAAAAAATTGCCAATGTTTTAAGTATCGTCTGCAAAATGGATTTATGAATGTTGGTTCCACTGAGATACACCTGAAGTAAGGAATATGGCCCTTCATTAAATTGTTTAACAGTCTGTTACTTTAGGTAAAACAAAGATAATTATGTTTTCTTGGCACTTCATAGTTTATAAAATATATGCTGTATCTGAAACAGGATATGAAATTATTGGGAACATTTATATTCAATTGAAATGAGGTAAATCCCATTTAATGGTTTGGCTACTTTTCCCCTCCCTCAAGAAAAAATAAATCTGAAAGGTGTTAGAATGGTGCTGGGCCTCTATAGCAGAGGACAAAGTGCTTTCATTCAAATATCTCACTTTACTTGTGAGACATGTTTATGTCTTTGAAGAGAGAAACTTGGTAGCTAGAGCCAGTAGGTTGGCATAGTGGTTAAGCTACTGGACTCCCATGTGACTGACCGTGGTTCGAGTCCTGGACACAGTGGTTTGAAACTCACTCTAGGCGCATGTGTATGCATGCCCCAAATCCCAAGGGAATAGAAAAGAAGGGATGTGGCACGACCATCCTCATTAGAGGTCAATTTCTTGCCTTCTTTCTCTCTCTCTCTGTCTCCCTAGTAAGCACACACACCCTGTAACAAAAAATCTCTTAAAATATAAAACAAACAAACAAACAAAAAATTTAGTAGTCAATGCTAAATACCAACCATTCCCTATCTGTATGTACATGCTGCTTTCCACATCGACAGATGGAATCTTGTTTCCCTCTTCTGGACTCTTGTCTGGAGTTAGTGTTTTGCCTTTTCCTTTAGGATACAGCAAAGCAATGTCCTAAAATTTCTGAGAGTAAGTCTTACCTAAGCTTTGCAGTTTCCTCCCAGAGATCTCAGTACACTTGCCTTTATGCTGTTTCTTTTAAGTACCCGAGACTCACAAAGAGCTTCCATAAAGATGTTCAGGTCTACAGCCTTATCTGAGCTTCTATTGATAGCCAGAATTAACTGCCTACCACCTTGAATGTCCAGCTCAATTAAACCTCCAAATGATATCAGCTTCCATTTATTTCTAACCATGTGAGAAAACTCAAGTGAAGCCTACCCAAGTGAATCTAGTCAATTGACAGAATTGAGACAGATACCCACAAAGTATTGTTTAAGCCCCTATGACTAGGGCTAATGTGTTGTGTAGATAGACTAATGGAACAACAACAAAGCAAAATATTAGCAGATTATACACTAATTTAAATTTTTTTATCACAGTGACAAATCAAGAGAAATTTTATTTACTGTCGTTGTCAGCAAGAACCTTAATAATTGAAGAGAGAATTATATTTGCATCAGCTATCTTCATTCATTTATTCATCCATCAATCACTTGACTACCATGCACTATAATTTGTTTGTTATATACAATGAAGAATTTTTATAAACAAGAGATTTTAGTTCCCTTATATATATTGATTTCAAAATGTGTATTACCAATACCATTTTTGTGTATTAAAAACTGATGTTAAAAATTGACATTTTTACAGAGCACATTACAAATCACTTTCAGAACAGAGGTGAGAAACCAGCCTTCAAATAGTTATGATTTATCCCTAACTGTAAATTACACTGATTCCTAAGTACAAAAATTCCCTGAACAGAGGTTATAGTGTTTGTAAATTTAGAATGTGTGAACTAGAGAGCAAGCCCAGACTGGCTATCAGGACAGTGGCACGTATGTCCCCCAATGATTCTATTGTTAAAGTATCCTCACAGTTCTGGCATTACACCGGACCTTTTTTTTCTTTTTAGAAAGATCAATATCAGTACCATTTTATGTGCTGTATGATAACATCAGTAACACAAATCACACCTTTCAGGAGAGAAGTAGATGAAAACAATTTAATTTATGGACAACTTTTTCAGAAAATATACATTTTTTCCCTTTGGTTCCTTGTTTTGAGCCTTCTTTTGGCCAGGTCCTTCTGCTTTTTCTTCTTCTTTTTTTTTTTTTTTTTAAATCACCTTTATGGGTTTGAAGTTTATATAGCAAAGCTCAAGAAGTAGAAATAGTGTATCAAGACAGTCTGTGTATCTTACAAATGGAAGTGGCCTAGAATAGAGTGTTCAGTATTTGGAAGCACTCACTGTAGCTTGTAGTAACTGAAGCAGTGACACGCACCTCCCAAATTCTCTTTAATGCACAGATGGTTGCTTGGAGCCAAGGAGAGGAAGAGATACAGAAGGTGTTTTTATGCTTTGTAAAAATATAAATAAGTAAAAGGAGGGAGCTCTCAGTGGAGTTCTGTGGACAATAATCGCTCCAAGTATACTCAGCCAGACCTCTTGAGCACTGACATTCAGAAATTTCTTCCTCTCCTTCTCCAAAATGTTTAATATTTCCATGATGTAAAAGAGAGCATAATCCAAGTAGAGAGAGATTTACCTTCTTCCAACAGAAGGAATTTATCAAAAGCATTCACTTTCATTGGCTTGTAGATAGACTTCCAGCAGATGGCATAATGGTTACATCACTGGATCCCATGTAGTTGACCATGGTTTGAGTCCTGGACCCAGCTGCTTAAGCCTCACGCTGGGTATGTGTGCGTGCATGCCCAGAATCTCAAGAGGAGAATGGAGAAGGGATTGCAGCATGGCCACCCCCACTCCCCGAAACAATATTTTAATGCCAGCTGTCACATTGCAACCAGTGTTTGTGGATCTCTAATCACCTGTATGATCTAAATGCAAAGGCTTACCTTTCATAGCAGAGACACTCAAATGTTAATCTAAAGACTGATACTAGACAGTTTTGTTGAAGTCACCTACTGAATCTTTATACTGACATCAAAGCGTGACCTTTCAGGGATGGGACCTGAGAGTCTGTACTTACTCTCATCCACTCTGAGATTTGGATGTGGTTATGCCCACACTTTACTCTATGGAACCACCATCCCTTGAAATGCTCTGTGAGAGGAATGTCCTCCCATTTACATTAACAACATACGTGACCATATTAAGTCCTGAAGATGTTTAAATTGGCTTAATCTAGTATTTACAGGCTTACTGGACCTTCAAGACATTTTTTCAACATATCATTCCATAGAGTTTCAACTCCAAGAAACAGAGGTTTAGAGGAATGCTGAGCTGTCCTGTCCATAAGAATAAGCAAAGCAAATCTATCATTGCTTTTGTGAAATTTGCATTTTTGTATGTACTCTTGTAATATTTCCTATACACTTGATAATCTTTTCGCTATCCAGGTGCTTACTGTCTTCTGTTAACAAGTATATATTTTGTGATGTTAAAAAATTAGAAATTATCTAAAAAATTATATGTATGCCTAAAACCAGATTCCTTCTGAATGTGTGCTCAATACATAGGTGCTGTCCAATGTTGATCCCCCTGCCTCAGTACTGTGCTGACTCTTGTCAGTTATGTTTAGAATCATAACTGACATGTTATCCCGTTGTACATTGGGAATACTAGCAACTACGTATTAGCCCATCATCAGCTTCAGCACCGAAACCTGAGCTGTGGCATCCTCGAGGACAGGAACTTTGTTTTTCTTTCTTTCTATTTCTCATAGATTCACAATGGTGTGTGTCGCGAAAACATCTAATAAATAGTTGTGGAGTAAGTATAAATAGCTGCTTCCTTCCCCCTTCAAATTATGTGGAACAGCCTGCGACCATTGTGACTTCCTCAAGGTAATGTTTCTCTAAAAATCAAAATCTCGGACTTGATGTTCATGGCACCATATGTGCCACCCCTGGTCTGCTTTATGCACTAAGTGGATTTTCTGTTTGCTTTTTCTGTCTCTTGCTTGTGCGTCTGCTTATATCTAAAGCTTTGAATATTCAGCTTATGCAGTTAAAAGTTAAATTTCAAAGATAATGAATTTCAAAGTGAGTGTTTTATTAACTGCAGCAATAAGCAAGTGAGGGTTGTATTACAGTGTGACAAAAGTTCTTCAGCTTCTATGGGCCCTTGTGTTCCCAGATGAAGAGCCAAATGGAAATGTTCAATAAAACATGTGTGAGCCTGCACAATAGAACAGTCCTTACATTTTACATCAAGCTACATCAGGGTCACGGGAGGTGTTTTATTAGCACAGTCAACAATAATATCGTGATTTTTATTAGGAGGAAAAGATAGTGAGAGACTACTAATTATTTTTCAGCCTAAGGGGCATTTTTTCTTGAAATGACTGTTAATTTGATCATTGTCGTGCAGTTCACAGATTTACATGAACTTATTTCACTGTGACACATGGTTAAGAACCAGACGAAGATTGTTGCTTTATTAATGGTTTTCAGTAAATGTATTCAAAAGTGCTAACTGTGTGGGTGTATGGATGATATTGATAGCTCTCGGAAGGTTGAATCCTTTTGGAAGTAGCTAGCCTGAAGCCCTTTTCACATGATATTTTCTTTGTTCATGCAGTGAGATGTTAAGCCTACAAGAATGAAATGAAATCCCAGTGAAATAAGAATGGTGTTGTCTCAGATATTACCAAAGTGGCTTTTCTAGAAATGTTTCCTTTCTTGTTTTCCCCTCCCCCACAAACGAGGCAAGCTTCAGAGACATGAAGAAGCCAGTGATTGTTCAAAAAGCTTGCTTTGGCATGATCAACAAAATACTGCACAATGTTTAGGTTGTTAACTGTTATTCAATAATCATGATTTACTATGATGCTAACAATTCTTGCTGGTTGAATATCTAAAGCTAATTTGGGTTGAGTATCTTTATAATCTGAATACATTAGGCCTACCTGAAAATGAAAATCTTAAAAACTAGTTGTAACTTTGCTCACTTTTATTTATCTATAATTTTGATAAAGGCTATTAATCTGGTTAAAAAAAAAGTCTTCTAAAAATCACTTTTGACAAGAAAAAGCCCAACACAAGACATATCTTTAATAGTGAAAAAAGGGCAAGGACCACATTTAACATGTAGAAGGACAGAGTCAGTGATTCATATGACAGGATTTTTTAATTTAATTTAAAATTGACTTGTTCTAAATAATTTAATGCATTTGGGGAAAAAATCTGTAATTGGGCTCAGAGAAAACTCACAATTTTCTTGAGATAAAATTGATTTATTTAATTAAAAAATAAGTCCACTTTTTATGATAACAAAAATTTGAAATGAGATTATCCATGTAAAACTGATTTGAACATTTTATATGGTATCAAAATTCTGAGATATCATTATTAAATTAATTGTCAATCGATATGTGAGGCATAAA
Source organism: Tupaia belangeri chinensis (assembly GCF_000334495.1). NCBI lineage: Eukaryota > Metazoa > Chordata > Mammalia > Scandentia > Tupaiidae > Tupaia > Tupaia belangeri. Next base: position 17,125 of record NW_006209016.1, on the reverse strand, counting down.
AACTAGTCTCTATCTTTATATATATATGTATATATGTATATATACACATATACACACACACACATATATATATATATATATATACACATATTTTTTTTTTCAGGGGTGGGGGAGAAAGGTTTTTGCTATAGGGCACATGTGCTCACCAGAAAGACAGAGAGAGACAGAGAGACAAAAAAGCAAGAAATCACTCCCCAGGGGAGATGGCCATGCCGCAATCCTTTCTCTTCCATTCTCTTTTTGGGATCTTGGGCACACATGCACACATGCCTGGTGTGAGCTTAAGCCATGGGGTCAGGGATTTGAACTGCGGTCGACTACATGGGAGTCCAGTGACATAGCCATTATATCCACTGCTGGTCCCATCTACCTTTATATATTTTTAAATAACCAAAAACTACAGAAAATTTGGTACATAATATCCATATAACAAAATGATCTTATAAACAGTATAGTAAGTGGATGTTAATAAAGTCTGAATTCCTATCATTTTTATCTCATGGCAAATGTACATAGTATATTTAAAGACATTCTTATTGTTTTTTGGGGGTTTTTTTGGAGAGGTTTTTGCTATAGGGCGCGGACGCTTGCCAGACAGAAAGAGAGCGCGACAGAGAGACAGAAAGCGAGAAATCACCCCCCTGGGGGGATGGCCACGCTGCAATCCCTTCTCCTCCCTTCTCCTCTCGGGATCTTGGGCACTCACACACACGCGCCCGGCGTGAGTTTAAAGCCACCGGGTCCAGGACACAAACTGCGGTCAACTACGTGGGAGTCCAACGACATAGCCATTACACTAACTGCTGGTCCCAAGGACATCCTTATTGTTAAAACTGCTTGATTCAACTGTTCTTGTCTCTTATTAATTGGACTTGCACTTGACATGAAATAGAAACTTTTTTTTTTTTTTTGCTGTAAATGAGGGGAAAATATACTACAGCATCCAAATGTTATTATTATTCTTTTTCAATTGATGGAAGCATATCCACTCACAGAAATGCAGAAAGAGATCGAGGGAGAATGCACCCTCCAATAGGGTGTGGTCACACTGCAGTCCCTTCTGTATTTCTCCATTCTGTCGGAATTTGGGGTACACATGCACATGCTCCCAAGTATGTCCTTCAAACTACTGGACTGGGATTTGAACTGCAGTGGGCTCTGTGGAATCTAGCTCCCTCAACCACTAGGCTATGGGGCTGACCCTAAATATTATTACCAATTAAAAATAATGTAAAATAATTATAAGGAAATAGTACCAAGTATGCTTTTGCCTCTGAAAATATGATGTCTTACCTTAAATGCAGTTTGTATACTTAGATTGATGAGTAAACTTCCTTTACAATCATGTTCCTAAATTGGGGCCTGTCTGTATATGAAAATAAGAATGAATTTCATGTATATTTATCCAGTGCTCTTTTAAGAGTATGTTAGCAATGCTATTTTAACATTGATATATGAAAATCTTTTTAATACAATATACAAAACTTTTCATCCTGAAAATTCAAAAACACTGGGACCAGCAGATGGCTTGGTGGTTAAGGCGTTGCATTCCTACACGGTCAATCATGGTTCAAGTTTCAGACCTGGTGGCTTGAAAACAACACTGGGCCTGTGTGTGTGAATGCCCGAAATCCCAAGAGCAGAATGGAGGACAAGGAACTGTGGTGTGGTCCTCTCCCCAGGACTTTTGGCCTATATGATCCTATACTTTGACCTATTTGAAAAAGTTAACCAATGTTTTTTTCACATTAACAGGAATTTATCCACATATGTGTGTGTGTGTGTGTGTGTGTGTGTGTGTATGTATGTGTATATATACATATATATATATGTATATATACAGTCCCTTAGTACCAGTTCCCTATTCAGCCCATTTTGTTCAAGCACACAATGGATAACATAATGTAAAAGCTGAGGAAAAACATTTATGGTAAATTCATTGACTGACAGGGTATTTGATATTTAAACAGACTTCATCATCGCAATGCCCTATTCCTGCAGATGCCCACTTGCCACTTACTTCCTGTCTTCTGCATAAAGAATGTTTTGTTACAGATAAATGGATGGCTGAACAAATAAGGCAACTTTAGTTATATTTACTCTATGGATGGTTCTCTTTTCAAGTGTCTCTATGCAGACAAAATCCGGGGCTGTCACACAGTTCCACTGGGGAATTACGGTGCTCTATGCTGTGTATGTTCTTCCTGTGTTTGGTTTGCTAGTGCTTCCTGAGATTAGCTCATCGCAGCCTTGATAACCTCTCCTAGAGTCTGCTAGGAGGGTTCTCTTCCTTCAGGAAGTCTTGTCAGTCAGTATCTTGAGAGGTGAAAGCTTTTAGAGGAATATCCTTGGTTAAGCATTATTGTTGAATTCTTTGGAATAACTTGCCGCTCTCTAGAAATTTGTACATAAACATCCTATACAATTTTCTCCATTGAGCAAATATTCATTAAGAAGCTAACATGAACTTTAGATGCCAGAATCCTTTTATAGATGGACTAAATAATAAAATAAGAATTTCAAGTTCATTATTACAATAGAAATTATAGTATAAAAACTGATATATTAATTCACAGAGCAATATTTATTCTATTTACTTTATAACACTCAACAGTATTACAGACAGATTGACCTAAATCTGTTTTTGATAGTATCAATTACATATCTATAACCCCATTTTTGCCTGACATGCTGTATAATAACTTAAAACGAAAATCCACAAATTCTAGGAAGTGGAACTCTTAAAATCTCAAAGCTTCCTCATATTATTAACATCTATGAGCCTAATAAATTCTTTAGTTTTTCAAAGTAATGAAATAAAATCCTTTAAAATCCAATATATTTCCTATAGACTAGCCTTTTATTCATCTTATGGAACAGTGGACAATTTTATGATATAAATACAGAGTGTTCTGGGCACAAATGTCTATTTATTTAACTGACTATAAGGAGAATTACCTTTTATCGCACTTCACGTGCCACACACCATGCTAAATAGCATTAGCACATCGTTATAATTATTATCATTATTATTAATTTTGCCAGAGGGTGTGAGTACTTGTCAGAGAGAGACAGAGTGAGAGAAAGAGGAGTAAGCATCTCCATTAGGGAATGGTCACATGCATGGAAAACATGCACGCCTGAAATGTTTCTCAAGCCGCGGGTCTGGGACTCAAACCTTGGGGGTGGCCGTGTGCGATCTAGCTTCCTAAACCACAGGTCACAGAGATGGCCCACACTGGTGCACTATTAATATATCCCCTGTGATGCTATGAGTTGATTTCATAATACACATTGTATAGCTAAGACAACCAGGAAACAGATAGGTAATTTCAGGGGCAGAATTTGAAATCATGACTGACGAGGAAGAATGCCTCCACTGTCAGGACCCAGTACGTCAGACCACAGCTGCCTCTTTAGGGCCTCGAAGGTAGCAGCAGCCCAGAGAGGGTTAGGACTGAGGACCATGTCCTACAGTGATTAGCAGCACAAGTCCAAAGATGAGTATGGGCTCAAGCGTTTTGGAAGAAACAAGGGCTTTACAACTATAAACTGTCTAAATGACAATCAAAAGTGTAGAAACAAGCTAATGATAGGGAAATTAAAATGCAGAGAATAATGATAATAACTACATAATGACGAAATGGGGAGAAAAGTTAAAATTCTTTATTGAAATGATTTAAAATGTCCATAAATATATTTTAAATGTTTATTATAATAATATCATAAATGGGGAACTGAGGTTCAGAGAGGTTAATGCTCTTGCTCTGGGGATGATTTGAGTTGTTCGCTAGGTCAGTGCGACTCCACATCCAATGCTGTTCTCCTTGCTGCTGCAGAACGAGGAGTCAGAGGCTGTTTGGGTCTGAGGTGGCAGAAAGGAAAGGCTAGGTGGGGTAAGCCCAAAATTTCCAGCATACTGAGAAGAGTCCTGGATGATGGCAATGGAGCAAAATGAAAGCATCCCAGTTGTTTATGTTTTGGTCCAGACAGCTTGGCTTTGTTCAGCAGAGAGGGCATTGCAGACAGACAGACTTACATAAGGTCTGCAGTGGATATATTTTGTATAGCTCACTTTCTGGAAAGTAGAGTTGACATCTTGCTCTACCTCCACAATGACTAAGCACATCACACTTTAATCATAAAAGAAAAATAAAAAATACATATAAGCAAAAATCGTTGCATTATGAATGCAACTAAAACAAATGAAACAGGAACCCTGGTCAAACACCAGTCTCCCAAATTAGTTCCTTTCCTAAAATCGCCAACCTCCTAGGAAAACTAACTGAACCCTGACTGATACCCACAGCTTGGTGCAGACTCTTGCAAGTATGATACTCAGTTGAGGAAAGGACTGCTTGTCTGCTGTTGTAAACAAGCTAAACACAACCTGGTAACCTTATATTTCGGGTATTTGTTTCTCTTTGTACACCTACTTCAAACTGTGTTCAGGAAATCAGTTTTTCAGAAGACTTGTTATAAACAGTTTGCTTTCATAAGAAAATATGCACTGTTTCTTAAAACTTTTGTCTGTAAATTTTTGTTTGACTCTAACCTAGTGACATATATTCAAAGAGAGAGCAGTAATTTATGAGCAAATGAAGAAAATGACAAACTTTATATGGACCTACTATAGGTTCTATACTCATTAAAGAAGAAGCACTTAAACTCATTTTCTGAAGTGCACAGGGGACTTCAAACAGTTTGTGTGAAAATGCAAATAAAGTAGGAGTCTATTTGGGTGCAAAAAAAAATTTTAAATCCATGTACAGGTTTTTTTAATAATAGACATTTTCCTTGAACTGCTTGAAGACCCCCTCATATTTCCACTTAACTCCATTTAAATGTGAAATGTTTATTTGTATTACTTTCCATGTATTTAGGCAACTGTAGAAAATTAAGTCAAATTCAGTAATTGCATTATCTGTTTATTCATTAAACACTGAATATCTATTAGATGCAAGCCCAAGCACCATTTTTGATGATTGAAAAATGAAAGAATGAACCAAACAGATACAGGCTCTGTTCTCATAAGACTTACATTCTAATAAGCTATAAATGTACTATAATTTATGTGTAATATTAAGGATAATTGATTTTATATGATATAAATGTTGGTAAGCAATTGGGACTTTAGATTTCCTCTAAAAATCGTTATCCTACTATTTTTATGTATTTTTAGAGATTTTAGAGTCATTGCTTAATATTTACTATTACTTGAAAGGCAAATTCTAAAATAGAGACTATGATACAACGGTGTTAAGATGGCCAACACCTGCTTCAAAGTCTTTATTTTGATAGAAGGTTATAATAAAACAGAACAGTCCAGCAATGACAATCATAAATAGATTAGTTACTAGAATTGTATGAAAAAGTTTTAGGCTTTAGGTTGTCTTCATTTAAAAAGAGTTAAGAACATTATGATTTCTACTAAATGTCAATTTAGCTTTTAGAAGTGTCTAGAAAAAAAATAAAATAAGTGTCTAAGAACAACTTGTTCACTGAACGATTTGATCTAATATTTGGTGCAAAAATCATCGCAAAACCCTTTTCTATGTTTGGGAATAAGAAAGAAAAAAAAAAAACTGAAGTGACAATAATTGCAGCTTCAGTCATTAAGAGCTTCCCAAATTTTCTTTCTGATGTGGATAGTTAGAAAACAGCAACAGCTTTTGGAAGAGCTCCTGCTCCTTCAAAAAGAAAAGTTAAGTGATTGTTACAATCCTTACTAATTGTTGCTAAAACAGAAAAGAGTTTATTCAGCCATTCTGTGCTGTGTGTTCACAAGAGAGCCTTGTACACGGAATAAATATGCCCATGTAAAGATGATCTAGCTCATTAGCAGGTTAGGGTCTCCCGTTCATGTTATTTCTTTTGAAGTAAGGTAATTTGGAGTACAATCTGCAGGGACACTAAAAGATTTGTTATGTATATAAATTGTCTCCACGGTTTTGTCATTTGTTTCTGATTCTCCTCTGTTCTCCTGAGACGGAAGTAGATAAGAGCAGCTCTGTGATTCTGCTGGAATGTTCATTGAGGTCAAAATCAAGTTGTTGAGGATGCCAGTAGAGTCTTGGGGAGTTTGAGGTACCCTGCAGGGTTTGTTCAGAGGGTGCTGGAGCTTACAGATTGTTGTGGATTTCATCTTGGATGGTTTACGGAGCTCTTTGGGATTCCTGAGGTGAAAATTACAGCAATTGTAAGAGTCTGACACACTTTCCAGCTGATAGCACAAAAAACATGACTTGTAGCCTCCTCTGCTTTCCTTATTTGTGCCTCTGAACGAAGGTGGCAGAATTGCTGTGTGTGAATTATTACCTATTATGTGAAATTTTATGAATTAAACTAATCTATCTTTTAAAAATCCATTTATCTTTTCTTTCTCTATGGGCAATTTATGCAATTGAGCAGACCCACTATATTTGTCAAAGTTATTAGAGCCCCAAATTTTTAATTACTGGTTTGAACCCCACAGCCCTCGGTAACACGTGGACTGCATGCTGAAGGGGGGAAACAATAAAAAGAAACAATAGATTATGCAGTATATAAATAGGATCATCAGTGATTCATTCTAATTTAAGGTAACATTTAATGCAATTGTTGTTTCTATGGGTCTCATATTCTTTTATTTTGTACTGGGATTGGTAGTTCTGGTGTTATCAGTCACTAAAGTAAATTACAACCACAGAGGACTCTAGCTCTTTACCATGAAAATAATGAAGAATAGAAATGTTCATGCATAAATAATTGAATAATTTTATGTGAAAGCAAAAAAAAATTACATTATCTTCTAGGAAAAGTTTTAAGTACATTTCTCCTTAGAATGAAGTTATACTTGGAAAGAGATCCTTTACCTATGTCTTTACTTATATTTTTATAACTTCTGCCACATGACAGAATTGAATTTGTCTGAATTTACTGTTAATAATTTGAAATTTTTCTTTTACTCTATATCAATTATGAATTTACAATTAGAAAGATATAAATTATACTTCTATTTCTTTCCTAGAATTTTAGAAACTGTAGAGAACCCAAAATAAGCATGAAGCATCTATTTTAAAATGAATCAAATTAAGCTACTCCTATGAATAGTTTTGTGCAATGTTCTAAATGTTAGGCCTTTGGGTAGATGTAAATGACATTTGTAGTTCTAACATCAGAATCTACATATTAGTTTGAATGCCTCATAAGTCAAGCACTGGCTTTTTCCTTCTTTCTTATGATTCTTTAAGAATAGAGGGGTCAGCAGGTGGTGTAGTGGTTAAGGATGCTGGACTTCCACATGGCCAAACATGGTTCAAGTCCCAGACTCGGTGGCTTGCTTTCTCATGCACTCTGTCCCTCTCTGGTCAAATTTAAATAAATAAATATATAAATAAACAAACAAACAAATAAAGTTAAATAAAATAATTATTTTAAAAATAAAGTTTTTTATTTAAAAAAGAATGGAATATGATAAACAGGATGAATCAAAGTATAACTAATAAAGGCCATATGATTTTGAAATTTAACTAAAATGTATTTCACATGTCTTTAGTTATTTATTATAGGAAGTTCACTAAGCAATTCACCTGTGACAAATTAGATGTCCAAGGTAGCTATCAAAATTTTATATTTCTTCTATGGGTAGATCTATCAAGTAAGTTTAATAAGTATCTTTACTTATAATAAAGTATCCTCACTCTTTCTGACTGTGAGTGTATCTCTTGAGCTCCAAATTCTAATTCTGGCCTTTCTATCTCCCAGAAGTCTGCTATTCAACAGCTCTTCCTATCCACATCTCTCCCCTAGGTTTCCTGGCACTACTAGCAATCTTAAAACAGTCCCCAGCAATCACTTCAGAAATCTTAGACAGCAGTCTAAGACTTAACAGTTCCCATGTGGTCAAATAAGTGACCAGTGAAATACTTATGTCTAAAATCACAGTTTATGAATATACACTCAATTCTTGATAAAGAAAGAAACATTAATTCATAAAATATTAGCACTAAGAACAAAATGCAACTTTCCAATATTTGCATAGAAGTTACCACTTAAAATGAACACCAATACCTATGACATTTGGGCTGTCTAGACAAAGGTTGTTTACCTAAACTAAATCCATTAAAGGTATGTCTCACAGTGTTAGCTAAATCCTACTAAAAATATTCTTATTGAGTCCAGCTTGCTCTGATGCCTAACTCCATGGCATAAATTAAAGTTCAGAGAAAGTCTCTTAACTCTTTCAGATCATTAGAGCAGAATTCAAAGGAGCAATTCGAGTAATTGCTGGGTTCATATCAAATGCACACATGTGCAAGTTAAGATTCACTTATCTTTGCAAGTCTTCATCTACATTTAAGACATGAAATTTAACTTTAGAAAATAGTGCCACAAACAATAGTTGTTGAAGAAAGCAGAACAGGTGTGTGCGTGTGTGTGTGCGTGCACGCATATGGGTTTGAGAGAAGGGTACATCGTACATGGAAAGATGGTCAGCCAAATAATAACAGGAAGTAATATACCCGTAAGAAGGGATCAGAAGAACTCGAAAGCTATCCTGAGATTGCTGTGTATCCCGGGTTTCCAATGTGAAATTTTAAAATTAGAACTTATCTGTGAGTTTTTATGTCCTTGTCCTTTTGTTTTTGCTCTTTTTTTTTGGTCTCATGAGCCACAGGTTAATTCCCCAGCTTTGATTCCCTAATTATTGCAATTTATATCTTATGTCATTATTTTCTTTCTTAAAACATAGACTAAAACATATGGGGCCATATGGAACCTTTAACTCTTCAAACAAAGTTTTCAAAAGGCTGCTAAATTTTCAATGACTTTACGACTAGACTCAGGCATATTACCACTTAAATTCTGTCTACTAGATCATGTAGCTAATCTGATAAGTGTAGAACAAGCTGGGCTTGAGAATCCTTCTTTTCCAATTCTTCTCTTGTTGCTTTAATTTTCTGGCTACTCAGGTCACTGGACGAACTCATAATATTTAAAAACTGTACTTCTCTCTCCCCACCCCAAACTCTGGGGGTTGTTTCTGCAAATCAGAACATGAGCCAGGGTACCCTGTTCCTCATCCAGCCAGACTAAACCAAAAATATCTTCTTGAAAACTATTTGGGTAGAGTGATTGCAATCATTATTGATTTGGTTTTTGTTAACCTTTATTTTTTGTTTGAGGAAGATTAAGTCAATCCACCTGGAGTTTAATACTGTATGTTACTATAGTAACTTTATAGCCTGTTTGGCTGTGACAAAGGGGCTTCATCTCGTCCATTTCATGCTCCTGTGTCGACCTACTCCCTCCCAGTGTTTTATTGTATGTGTCTGTAAGGGTATCTGCGGGAGCCACAGCTGCTGTGCTTTTGTAACAGAAAGCAGCTTTCACTGTGTGAGATGCTCAGCGCTAAGAGGTCTTACCGGCTGATGGCATTATTGAATTTCAAAGCAAAGACAAACAACATTAAATTGTTTAAAGCTAATATTAATGTTTTCCGGCATATCATGTATTTTTCTAGAAATAATACAACTATTTTTCCAGGAAAAAAGTATATAATTGCTATCTAATGGAATTATGAAAGAGAAGACAGGGAATAACCTTAAGGTAATACAACTTCGGAAACAATATATTCAGTTGATACAAGTGTATCCACTTGGGATAGTTGTGAAAAGAGATTTTTTTAAAAAATCTAGTAACATTATTGCTTTATTTTTCTCAAGTTTTACAGACATCTCAATGTTGTTTACTAAGTAATGTCTGAATATGCTCATTATCTCTGTATAGATACTGTCTAGCAGTATACACTTTGCATTCAGTTTCCTTAACCTCCTTTAACCAGGTTTCTGTCTTAATCTCATATGAAGAAATTTGCTAGACTCAGGTATTTCCAAAGATAAAACATCCTATTTATAAGGGTAGAAATGAATATAGTTTTAATGTACTTGAAA
>NW_006209016.1:0-5701 GCF_000334495.1 Tupaia belangeri chinensis | reverse complement strand
AAATTATATATACATATATATATATATATGACTACTAAGAAAATACTTTTAATAATAGTTCTAGTTTTCAACTTCTCTTATTTAACTGAAGTAACTATTCAACTTGAAACTTCCAAATATTTCTCTTCCCAATGTGGTCCAGTTTTTATTATTTGCTTCTGTTCCTTAAAAGGCAACTTCGGTGAGATTGTTTTTCAGAATATCAGTGCAGTGATTTTTCCAGTTGTGTTAATTGTTGTGTTGGTAAAGTGGTGAATGCTCAGAATCTTGTTAACTTGCTAAGCATCTGGTCAGCAGGGTAGTTGAGTTCCAGCAAAGCTCTTGACACCTCTGCCAAGGGTTATTGATACCTCACACACCCCAGCTGAGGCAGATTGTTTTAGTTGGGCTTCATATCCATAGCATAGCCTGTAGTTAGAGGGAAAAAAAGCAAACATGTGATTGACAGCCCACACCTCCTGGGCCCTTCTTACTACCAGACACAACATCTGCTATGCCCTGTGGAGCAGTGAACCAACACACACCGAGAGAGAATTGTTTCTAGTATTGTCAGGGTGGATTTTGTTTAACCCTTTGTAGTTACTCTCTGGAGAAAAGTCTGAGATGGCTTTTCTTGAGGGAGTGAAGAGGGGGAGTAAATGTAGATTTGGGAGGAGATTAGAATGCCTTGCTTTAAAAAGAATTTGACTTAAAATATTACAGAAAGTGACTCACCCAAAAAAGGAATCTGGTGTAAGTGCCTAGAAATAAACTCATCATTGTTCTTTTAATCATAACGTAAATATTTGTCATATTCTGTGCCATTGTTATATCAGAATCAGAAAAACTAAATTACTGTAGAGCAATGAATGCGTGTCAAATCATGTGGGTTTTTGCTCACGCAGTACATCAAACAAATGAGATTTTCATTGCATCTAGGTTTGCAAAAATGATTTCCCAAAATTCAAAAAGAAGTGAAGAAGCCAGTATATTGGTTAAGGAAATAGAAAAAAAAGATAAAGCATCAACACCAAAGCTTTTATAAGACAAAAGTTCTGTGCACCTAGCGTTCTGTGACTTCTGAAGTTATAATACTGAAATATAGGAGTCTATGTATCATTTTAGGAAACATTTTTTTTTGTTACTGCCAACCTAACCACCCTGCTGATAGAATAGGAAATCTTGTATTTGATAATAAATATGGTTCATTAAAAATGCATCAAGAAGCTTTTGCAGGCTGCCAGCAATGTATAGGCACATTTAAAGGTTCCCCAAAGCAATTTTCAGGTTAAAACTGTTTTGACATTTTTGAAGGGCTCATTTTTGTGTCTGGATAATTTAAGATATCTTCTGAAACAATTTTAACACTTTAGGCATATTAGTAAAAAAGGTAAATAATGGGGAATAATGTTGAGATAAAATCATGTAATTTCTTTATATATGTGTTATCTGTTACTGACATGAATAAAAATTAGGACACAGAGCTCTGTATTGAAAAGATAGAGCAAGGAATCCTTGTGTAATTTAGTACATTTCTTTTTTGCGTGGGCCAGTATTTGTCAGAGTAACTCTCTGTCATGATACCATACATCAACACTAATTCTTAATGGCCATGATATCTCTGTTTATAATAGTTTAAGGACAAGCTATGCTACAGAGAAGCTAGCAGCATTTTTATTATATCTTTATTACAGCAATGTAATTAACAATATTATTATTGTTATGCATTACTCTCATCTCTTGTCAGCATTATATTACTCCCACATAATTCACCCATGTTATGAAGGCAAAGAAATTATTACTTGAGTTGTATGATATTAACACGTTGCTGTCATTCAGAGTTGTATTAATGAGTGTGTAAATATCTGCAATTTAAGATCTATTTGTCTTCATGCCAAAAGTTTTAATCTAAAGACAGATATCTTTTTTATAATCATATATTTAATTTTATTTATTGATTTTTTTTTTTTTAATTTGACCAGAGAGAGAGAGAAAGGGAAAGTGAGACCAGGTCTGGGACTTGAACTGTAGTCAGCCCTGTGGGAGTCCAGTGCCTTAACCACCACACTACCTGTTGGTCCCCAGATTATCTTCTAACAGTGAAAAAAAAAATTTTGAGAGGTTTTTGCTATGGGGCATATGCTCTCATTGGAGAGACAGAGATGGAGAGGAAAAGTAAGAAATCACCCCCCAGGAAGGATGGCCATGCCATAATCCCTTCTCCTCTATTCTCCTCTCCAGATTTTGGACACGCGTACACACATGCCTGACATGTGGGAAGCTAGCACCTTAACCACTGTGCCACCTGCTGGACCCCTAACAATTAAAATTTAAAAATACTTATATTTAGATTATTTACAAAACATGTTTTCTATTTTGTACTATTTAGAAATTTTATATGTGACATATCTTGTGTGTGTGTGTGTGTGTGTGTGTGTGTGTGTGTTACTGTTTAAATATTTCATTGATCTATTTATCCATTACTATTCCAATACCACACAGTACTCTTTATTGTAGCTTACATTATATCGGGATGTTTGGTGGGGAAAATAACTTATTTTTGTTCTTTTTGTCATTTACTTCTTGGCTATTTGTAAACCCTTTTCCATAGAAAAGAAAAAAAAAAAAAAAGAGAGAGATGTTCTTCTGTTTGTTCTAGTCAAGTAATCTCCAGCTAGGAATAGGGAAAATTTAGTTCATTCGCAGTCATTGTGATCAACAATTTCTGATGTCTTTTATATCATGTTTATTTTTAAAAATTTGTCATACTTTCTATGTCTCCCTATCTTCTACCACATTGGGTTAATTTTGTATTTTAACTGCTCTACATTTAGTTTCAAGTCTTTCCTTGACTATGGTTAATTTGCAACACCTATGCAAAATATTTTTCTAAAAATGTCAAGAATTTGTTACTCATTTCCTTCCCCTTCACCTTTCTCTCTCTCTCTCTCTTTAATTTGCCAGAGGATATATGTGCTTATTAGAGAGAGAAAAAGAGAGGGGAAGTGAGAAAGCACTCCTCATGGTGGACAGTCACACTGCTGTCCCCTCTTCATTTCTCCTTCCTTTCAGGATGGGACTTGGGGCACACATGCATGTGAGCCCACTATGTTTTTCAAGCTGTACAGTCGACCACATGGTCCTCAACCACCATGCCACTGGCAACCTCTCTCTTCTTTCTAAATATATAGCACACACACACACACACACACACACACACACACACACATAAATATATGTTTAATTTTCTAGAAGATATGTGTGCTCGCTGGAGAGAAAGATAAAAAGAAAGAAGGGGAAAGTGAGAAATTGCCTCTCAATGACAGATGGTCACACAGCAGTCTCTTCTCCATATCTCCTGTGGGATTCTGGAAAACAGTGACTTTGTTTGTTTGTTTGTTTGTTTGTTTGTTTGTTTTTAGAGGTTTTTGCTACAGGGAGTGTGTGCTCACCAGAAAGACAGAAAGACAGAGAGACAGAGAGCGAGAAATCACCCCCTGGGGGGTGTGGCCATGCCACAATCCCTTCTCCTCCATTTTCCCCTCAGGATCTTGGGCACATACGCACATGCGCCTGGCGTGAGTTTAAGCCACCGGGTCTGGGACTCAAACCACTGTCGACTACATGAGAGTCCAGTGACATAGCCATTATGCTCATTATGCTAACTGCTGGTCCCCACACAGTGTGTTTTTCAGGTCACTAGATCTGGGACTCAAACCACACAGTCAGTCATGTGGGATCTGACTGCTTAAAGTACCACCACTGGCTGGTCCTGAAGTCATTTTATGATTCCTTCATTAACTGCATTTCTTTAGGAGACAGTTCTTTTATATTATTTGTTTTTTCCCCCCTTCTTTAGGGATCAATTGTCCTCTGAGTTTTATATATATTTTTGTAATATTTCACCTATATCTAATTTTCTAAATGCATAGGTATATTCATTGTTTATGGCTGCTGCAAGTAATTATCACAACTCGAGTGACTTAAAAAAAATTGTCTTATTTTTCTATATCTTGGAAGTGTAACGTGGGTCTCATTGGAATGAAATCAAGGTGTTGGCAGGGCTGCCTTGCTTTTGAAGGTTTCAGGAGAGAAAGGTTTCCTTGTGCTTTTCAGTTTCTAGAGGGTACCCACATTTATTGGTTCTGGGCCTTCTCCATCTTCAAATTATAACGCTGGGATAAATCCTTCTTGTACTGCCTTTTCTTTATTTTTCTCTCTCTTTTCCCCCTTCCACTTTTAAGTACTACTACTATTACATTGAGTGCACCTGGATAACCCAGGATAATCTCCCTAATTTGGGGTCGGCTGACTGGCAACCTACACTCCTCTTTGATGTTACTTTGCCATGTAAACTAACATATTCACAGGTCCCTGGAATCAGGTGTGGACCCCTTCTGTGGAGCTCTCATTCTGACTCCCACAAACGGGTTGGAGAGCATCCTAGGAGCAGTAGCCCATTGGAATGTCCTTCACTAATGATATCAAATTTGATTAACCTGGAAAATTCTCATCTATGCTTTCGGTGGTGGATGGAGTATAGACTCTCTTATATTAGGTCAATATTAATATTGTGATTTTATTATTTTTAAATGCAAGTCTATATTTACTTATTTTCTTATAGTCTGGGTTTGAAATGGGAGTCTGGGAATAAATTTTTCCATCAGAAGAATAAAAGGATTTGCATCCATAAATCATTAGATTAAAAGAAAACAGATAATACTTTATATAAAATATACTGGAAAAAAAAGAAAAAATATAAAAAATAACACAATTTCAAAACCAAATAAATTAATTATGACAGTGTTAGTCGAAAGCTGAATTATTAATTTCTTAAGACTTTCAAATGAGTAAAAAAATCGCTTTTTATAAGTAAATGAGAAAAATCACCTAAGAAAAAAAGCTGTGTAAAGATACAAATATCTAAAGTGTTGTATAAATACAAAAGAAAGGCAGAGATCATAATATTAGTATTAGACAAAAGTTAAATTAAGAAAAAAAATGCTAAAAATAAAAACGCTATAATTTATTTATTTATTTATTTATTTATTTATTTATTTATTTATTTTTGAGAGGTTTTTGCTGTAGGATACGTGTGCTTGCTGGAGAGAAAGAGACAGAATATGAGAAATCACCCCCCAGGGAGGATGAACACACCACAGTCCCTTCTACTCTTGAGATTTAGGGCATGCATTCACACGCACCCAGCATGAGAGTTAAGCCACCAGTTCCAGTATTCAAACCACATATGGGAACCAGAGATATAACCATTATGCCATGTGCTGATCCCAAAACACTAATGCTTTTAGTGAATAATTCTCTGTGTTCTAGTTTACAGAATTTGACTTTTTATTTATGGTCTGATTGGATTTGTTAATGTAATATCTAGCCTTTTAATTAAGAATATACATTATGCTTGTGCAGATTTAAATGATCTTATATTCAATCAGACTTTATGTTATTCAGGAGTCAAGTAAAACATAAAGTACTTAAAAAATATAGGGACCAGCAGTTAGCGTAATGGCTATATCGCTGGACTCCCATGTAGTCAACTGCGGTTCGCATCCCGGACCCGGTGGCTTAAATTCACGCCGGGCACATGTGCATGCATGCCCAAGATCCCGAGTGAAGAATGGAGAAGAAGGGATTGTAGCGTGGCCATCCCCCTGGGGGGTGATTTCCACTTTCTGTCTCTCTGTCTGTCAAACCTCTCCTATATATA
>NW_006209015.1:0-3262 GCF_000334495.1 Tupaia belangeri chinensis | reverse complement strand
GACCCGGCAGCTTAAACTCATGCTGGGTGCATGTGCATGAGTGCCCAAGATCCCAAGAGGAGAATGGAAGAGAAGGGATTGCCATGTGGCCATCCCCCCCGGGGGGTGATGACTGTGAGTTGTTGTGGTCCATACTGATCATTGCACAGTCCATGCTGTAGCTATTATTTCTGATTTTCTCTTCCAAATTATAGAGCCAGCAGTTTTATGGCCTGGGTAGAGAGTTTATATAGGGCATCATCCTGACACTGCAGTTCAGGCCACAAGAATCCCTTTTTCACCCTATGAAGTTTGATTCTATCCCAATGGCTAAACCTATTGTCATGTGTGAGGGCTTTAAATTCTTTCCATCTTAAGGTAGACATTTTTAAATGGCCATGTGTTGGGGAGGTGGTTGTTCAAAGCAGGGTGTTTAGAAAGTTCATGGTGGGAACCTCTGGCATAGGAACCACAGAGCTACATGGCAGGGCAAATACGGAAAAGATTACTTTTTTCTAAACACGGGCTAACTCGGAAAGTCATACAATGTTGGTAATTGCTTCCCCAAGCCAAAAAAATCAGAAGGCTCACGCATGGTCTTTTCTTTATTTCTTCTCCTTAGTCTCATGTATAAAACCCATTTTCTTTGTTAGTTCTTAGTAGAAGGAGAAGCTGGAAACACACGTTTTATTATTTATAACATACATGATGATAGATATTAACGCAAAATGTCCTCTATCTTCAGCTATGTGTGCTAAGATTCTGAGTTAAAATGAATTGGAGAAAAGTATTTTTACTATTTAAAAATTATAATATTTATGTACATGTAAAAATGATGAAACATAGGAGAACATAAATGGTCTAAATGTCATAAACATATCTATAGGGAGGATTAAAGAGGATGTTTAAAACACCAATTCACTTTTTTTTTTAAATTTGCTAGAGGGTGCCTGTGCTCACCAGAGAGACAAGAGGGAAAATGAGAAAGCACACCTCAAGGGGAATGGCCATGCTGCAATCCCTTCTCCCTCAATTCTCATCTGAGGATTTTGGGCACACTCATACACACATACTCAACATGTTTTTCAAGCCACTGGGTCCAGGACTCAAACTGTGCCATTGGCCCTGTGGGATCCAGCCACCTTAACCACTATGCCACTTGCTGGCCCTACCAGTTCACTTTTACATGACTTGGTCAGTTAGCAAGTATGGGCTAAGTAAAGACAGCCCAATTCTGGGATATTGGGTGGGTGTCAAAAATGACTGATGAAGATTTGTGCATTTTTCCCCTAGTGTAGATAATCTTTTCCCAAGTGAAGGGGTTCAGGACTATCTCGTAGAGCTGGCATTATACACTGGACTCATTTCACAGTGTAAAATATCATTTAGACAGAAACAGAAATAGTATTATATATCACCAAATTAATCATCCACAGTAGTTTATATTATTAAAGACAGTTTAGCGTACAAGCTATAAGAGTTGTAGAAATGCCAATACTGCATATTGGATACTGTTATTAAGCCCTCTGTTTTACTTAGGGACGAAAACAAAGACTGTGTGGGTTCTAATTTCTGCTCCAGCTCCTGGCACACTTTGACACAAGCTTTTTTGCTCTTCTCCATTTCATTTTCCACATCTATAAGATTAGGAAGCAATAGTGGATAATTGCAAAGCAAATATAGATGATTGTATTCATGTTAAATCATCTTTTAGAAATGAGTGAACAAGATTAATGCTAATTTAAACATTTGATCAATAAAAAATGATGGGTGCTGTTTTCTATTGTTTTGTGCATTGTTACAAGTAAAGGGCAATTACATGCCAAGAACAGTAGAAAAATATGAATGTATTAATATATTCTTGGTTTGAGCAGTGATATTTCTTAATAAGGAAAGATATTAGAATGCTTTGTGAAGTTTATGAACTTGTAATTTGTTCCCATAATTAGATGAGACTCTGTCAGACCCATCCTTCTATAATTTCATAATTAAGCGGCTTTTGCCTACAATAGAGTGTTGAATCAGATATATATATATATACATATATATATTCATATATATATACATATATATATTCATATATATATATATACATATATGTATAAATGACATCAAGATTGATATTGGACCAGCCAGTGATATGATGGTTTCAGTGACTGGATCCCTTATGGCTGAATACACATTTTATGTCTGAGATCTGGTGACCTGAGCAACACACCAGGCACCTGTGTATGCATGCCCCACATACCAAAAGGAAGGAGACATGGAGAAGAGATTGCAGTGTGACCATGCCCCATCAGGCATGCTTTCTCACTTTCCCTCTCTCTCTCTTTCTCTCTCTTTCTTGCTGTTTCTCTAGCGCAAGTATGTGCACCCTCTGGCAAACTTTAAAGGATTTATATTGATATAATAGAAAATTATTTTCATCTGAAAATATTATAATTTATACAAATAATAGAATACTAACAAAGTTGAATTAGGCCACATGTAGAAAATGCAAATCAGCAGATAGCATTTACTGATTTAACAAAGAAATATGGAAAATTTAAACAAAAGCCACTCCTAATTAATATATTTAAAATTGTTATGAAACCCTTAATAAAGGAAATATAAAATATAATTTAAAGATCTTCAGAAATAATAAAAATTAAAATACTATTCATCAAAATTTATGGAATATTACCAAAGTTTATACAAAAGAAAATTCATGACTAAATATTTTATCCAATAAAAGTGCTGAAATGAATAATTCGAAACTTAAGCACTATTAACAAAGCACAAAACAAATATAAATTTAAAAAATAAAGGATACTAAAAATTAGAAAATTCTAACAGTGATAAATTGAAAAACTTGATTTTTGTAAGAGAAATAAAACAAGAAAACTTTTAGAGAGACAAACTCAAAGTTTATTGTGAGAAAAAAACTTTAAAAAACGATTTGAAATTTTAGGTCAATGTATTCTATATTCTAATTTCTTTGAAAATTTGCTGAAAGGAATGGATTTGTTTAAGGTAAATGAGTACACTTAACTTGAAAAACAGAATTTCTGAAGAGAACTGAGAATAATTTCAAATAATTACCTCTAAATCAATGTACTAAGTTCCTGTAAGTTTTTCAATGTGAAACCACTGTATTTTTAATTTTTAACATTGTAGCAAAGTATGAAAAGAAGCTGACATAATGCAGTAGAAATTTATACAAATTACACAAAACTAGGCCTATATATTTCATATAAGTAATTAAAATAATTCAAATATTCAATCTTATAAAACCCACATATTG
>NW_006209014.1:1575997-1627885 GCF_000334495.1 Tupaia belangeri chinensis | reverse complement strand
TAGAAAATGTTACCGATTAGCAGTCAGTCCATGACATTGTGGTTGGGGCACTGGATTCCCACATGGCCAACCATGGCTCAAGTACCAGACTGGATGCTATGTTTCCTCACTTTCCCTGTCTCTCTCTGGTGAGTGCACGTGCCCTAATAATAATAACTTAAATTAAATAAATAATTCTTTCAAAAAAAGTTACAGTAAATACAATGTAACCATCTTGGCATACTACTATCCATTTAATATTCATTCTTTACTAATAAATGAATATAAACAAATCATTATAGTAAACTAGAAATAGAAGGATTATATATATACTCTGGTAATATAAGGGAATAAGGAATACAAATCTTTATATATACTATAAGTGATCTGCCTACATTCTCCTTCTTTTTTTTTTTTTTTTTTTTTTTTTTTTGAGAGGTTTTTGCCAGTGCACCCGCCAGAAAGACAAAGAGGGACAGAGAGACAGAAATCTAGAAATCACCCCCCTTGGGGGGATGGCCATGCCACAATCCCTTCCCCTCCATTTTCCTCTTGGGATCTTGGGCACTCATGTACATGTGCCCGGCATGAGTTTAAGCCACCAGGTTTGGGACTTGAACCATGGTCAACTATATGGGAGTCCAGCAACATAGCCATTATGCCAACTGCTGGTCCCTGCCTACATTATTCTTAATAAAGAATTATTAAAGTTATTTTCAAAGAAAAGGAAACCCTGGTACGCTGTTGGCTGGAAGACAGATTGGTATAGCCATTATGGAAAAAAGTGTGGAGGTTTCTAAGGAAATTAAATTAGAACTACCATATTACTCATTAATCCCACTTCTGGATGTATACCCAAAGAACAGGAAATTATCACCACATAAAGATATCTGACTCCTATGTACATTGCAGTGTTATTTGTTGTAGTCAATTTATCAAAACAATGTAGGTGACTATCATTTTAAATAAAGAAATATTGGGACCAGCAGTTGACATAATGGCTATGTCACTGAACTCCCATGTAGTCGACTGTGATTCAAGTCCTGGACCTGGTGGCTTAAACTCATGCCAGGCACATGTGCGTGCATGCCCAAGATCCCAAGAGGAGAATGGAGGAGAAGGGATTGCAGCGTGGCTGTCCCCCAGTGGGGTGATTTCTTGCTTTCTGTCTCTCTGTCTCTGTCTTTCTGGCAAACGCACGTGCCCTTTAGCAAAAACCTCTCCAAATAAAAAAAAAAGAAAGAAATGTTGTCATCTATGATGGAATATTATTCAGCCATATAAAAGAAATTCAGGCATTTGCCACAATACAGGAGAAACTGGAGGACATTATATTAAGTGAAATGAGCCAGACAAAATTATTTAACAATCTCATTTATAGGTGGAACATTTTAAAAAGTAAATATACTGAGAAAAAGAATAAAATGGTTGAAGGTAGCAGATGGCTAGTGGTTACATTCCTGGACTCCCAAATGGCCAACTACTATTGAGTCCCAGATCCAGTGGCTTAAACATCATGCTGGGATGTACATACCAGCAGAAGATCCCAGGAGGAGAATGAAGGAGAAGAGATTGTAGTGTGGCCATCCCCCCTGGGGGAAGGGTGATTTCTTATTTTACTTCTCAGTATCTCTGTCTCTGTCTGGCAAGCACACAAACCTATGGTATAAACCTATTAAAAAATAAATAAATAAAATGGTGAGGTCAGAAGGTGCCATAGTGGTTAAGGCATTGGACCCCCACATGGCTGATCACAGTTTGAGTCCCAGACTCGGTGACTTGAAATTCATGATTGCCAGGGTCCAGCCTCAGCGGGAGTGGGTTGACTTGTCATGGGTGGCTCAGGAAAAGAAGTGGAATTAAAGTCAAAGTTTATTTTGGTGCAATTTAAAGTGCATAATTTCTGTACACTATATGTATTCTCTATGAACTTTTTTTTTCTTTCATTTTGAAGAGGTTTTTGTTGTAGAATACATGTGCTTGCTAGAAAGAAAGAGAGAGACAGAGAGACAGAAAGAGAGAAATCACCCCCTGGGGGGATGGCCATGCTGTAATCCCTTCTCTATTCTCTTCTCAGGATCTTGGGCACACATGCACATGTGCTTGGCATGAGTTTAAGCTACCAGGTCTGGGGCTTGAACCACAGTTGTCTACATGGGAGTCCAGTGACATACCCTCTATGAACTTTTTAAAGAACTCTAATAAAATACCATCTTTTGAGAAAGTAACTAAAGCTATAGCTTTGGAAAAACATTTATATGGTTCAGCTGCAGTGGTACAGGGAGTAGAGCAATAGGGGAATATTCCGGGTTCAAATCCAGGTAGACATGGACATACCCACAGTCACATCCATGATTCTAACTGGATGGAAGGCCAGGGAAGGGAGAGGTGGCAGAACGGTGTCATGGTGAGATCCTACTAAGGGTACCTGTCTCTCTCTTTCTTTAAGGAAATAAATAAACTATTAAAAATCTAAGTTTATAATTTGCTTTGCTTATGTGAGAAATAATCAAATATTCAAAATAAATTACATGAGTTTTTATCATAATGTTAAATAAAGGTGAACAAACAAGACTCAAGGTATGTAGAATGAAGAAAATAATAAAGCAGAAATAAAAATAGAGAAAAAATAATAAAACCAAATGATTATTTTTTAAAAAGTTGATGAAATATTGGGAAATTAAAAAAAATGTTAATGTAATGTAAGAAAGAGGTATCTCACTGCAGATTTTACAGACAATAGTAGAATAATAAGGGAATATTATTATAATTGCTTGATTTAACAAATTTGACAATTTTGATGAAATGGATGAGTTTCTTAAAAAACAAACTTTCTAAAACCTAACATAACATGAATTTCAAAAAAATTTAACAGGCCTACGTACATATTTAGTAAAAAGTAGAATATTTTTATTTTAAAAACAACAACAAAATTTTTTTTCATTAAAAAAAATCTCAAGGCATGGATGGTTTTACTGTCTAATTCAGATCTAGTAAAAAATTTAGAAATGCCAACCTTATGCAATTTTTTCTGAAAGTGGAGATGAAGAGAGCACTTCCAAATTTATTTTATGAGGCCAACATTACCCAAAAGCTGACAAAGAAACTACCAAAAATTTTAAAAATCAAAATTAATATTTCTCATGAATAAAGATGTAAAATTTTCTAACAAAATGTTAGCAAAATGAAAAAAAAAATGTTAGCAAAATGAAGCCAGCAATGTATAAAAAGGATAATATATCCTGAGCAAATGGAATTTCTTGATGGAGTGCAAGATTTTTTTAAACATTTGAAAATCAGTCATTGTAATTCATTATGTTAATAGATGAAAGAGAAAAATCTTGGAATCCTCTGTATAGATGCAGAGAATATACTTGCTCTGCCTATTAAGAGCATATCCAAAATACCTATAGTTAATGTCATGCATAAAAGTGAACTATTACATGTTTTTCTGTAAATTTGACGATAAAGTAAAGATGTCTTCTTGTACTGCTATTATTCTATACTGTGCCAATAAGGCAAGGAAAAAAATAAGCATCAAATTTGGAAAGAAAAATTTAAATCTGTCTCTACTTGTAGATAACATAATTGTTTACATAGAAAATCACAAGAAATATTTTTTTAAAAAATGTTAGTACCAGTAGGTGAATTTAGCAGTTTCAAGGTACAAGATTAATACACTAGTAGCATACAACTAGAAAATTAATTTAAAAATCAATTCTGTATACAATAGTATTTAAAAATATGAAACACCTAGTAACAAAGGAACAGAAGACCACAAAACCTCTACACTGCAAACTATAACACATTGCTGATAGAAGTAAACAAAAATGTTATTCAATGGAGAGATATACCATGTTTGTGGATTAGAAGATTCAAAATTAAGATGTTAATCTCTATACTCTCCCAATTGATTTATAGATTTGACACAATCCCAATGCAAATCACACAAGAGTTTCTGGTAGGACTATAAAGGCTGATTACAAATTCATTTAGAAATCAAAAATAACTAGCACAGTCAAAAGATTTTTGTGAGAGAAAAACACACACACACAAAACAACGTGGAAGACTTATACTACCCCACTGCATGATATACTATAAAGCTAGAGTAATTAAGACAGCTTGGATTTTCTTTAATGATAGATAATTGTGTTAGTGGAATAGACTAGATGATCCAGAAATAGACCTATATGTATAAAGCACAATTTAATTTCCACTAACATGAAAATAAATCATTGAGTAAAGTCTTTTCAACAAATGAAGCTAGATCAACTGAATATCCATATGGAAAACATGAAGCTTTAACTCTACCCAACAAGAAACAAAAAGTTAATTCAAGTAACCCAAAGGACAGAAGACTGCTCAGTCAGAAAAGCGCTTGCACATCAATGTTTACTGCAGCATTATTCACAATCGCTAAGACAGGGAAACAACCCAAATGTCCACGAACTGATGAATGGATTGGAAAAGTGTGGCACACATACTCTATGGAATACTACTCAGTCATAAAAAAACAACAAGACCCTGCCATTTGATAGAAAGTGATTGGATATGGAGGATCTATTGCTGAGTGAAGCAAGCCAGGATATGAAAAAAAGATATTATATGCATCCAATTAATATATACTGACTATCCACACTTTATGGTAGAGATAGAAATATTGGAGGGCATAAAAGCAGTGAAAATAGCAATGATGAAGACAGTGTGGAACAGAGTAGGAGAAGAGTATGGAGGATAGCAGGAGAACAGAGGCATGACATTAGCAGGACATAGAAATGGTTTATTACCTGTTGATGATGACGTGTATAGTATTCTCAACTGGACTGATCTGAGAAGTATTCTTTTTACAAGCAAAATGATAAATAATGATTGAATGTTTAAAAAACATTGGAATAATAATAATCTGGAAAAAATAATGAAAAGCTATTTGATGATGATGATGGAGATTTTAATGTCTTTGTATTGACTGATATGCATGGTATCCCTTCTGGAAAAAGAAATGTGCACTGTAAAGTTATATGTGATTCAATATAATATAAACAAGATTATGATAATAATAAAATAAATTTTAAAAAATACTGCTGCAAGAAAATTTAAAAAAAAAAAAAGTTAATTTAAGGAGCCAGCAAGTGGCATAGTGGTTAAGGCACTAGACTCCCACATGACTATCTAAGGTTTGAGCCCTGGACCTGGTGGCTTACTTTCTCTCTCTCTATTTCTCTCTCTCTCTCTGGTGAACACATGTGCTCTATAGCAAATTCAAAAATACTGTTAATAAGAATAAATTAATTATTCTTTAAAAAATTAATTCGAAAGGTAGCATACCTGTTAAAACTGAAGTCATAATGGTTCTTAAGGCAAAGAAAGGAGATTACTTTGAAAAAGTGGAGGTAGAAAATATTGCCACGGACACAGTAAACAGTTACTAATTGAATGTATTAAAAAAAAACTGTAAAAAAAAAAATAAAATAGCTATTTATTCAAAAAAAAAAAAAGAAAAGAAAAGAAAACCAAATGAGGAACAGCAGTTGGCATAATGGCTGTGTCACTGGACTACCTTGTAATCGACCGTGGTTTAAATCCCAGGCCTGGTGGCTTAAACTCACGCCAGGCCCGTGGGGGTGTGGGTATGCATGCCCAAGATCCCGAGATAAGAATGGAGAAGGGATTGTGGCATGGCCATCCCCCTTGGGGGGTGATTTCTTGCTTTCTGTCTTTCTCTTTCTGGCAAGCGAACGCTCTCTGTCACAAAAAAATGAAAGAAAGAAATAAAAAGAGAAAGAAAGGAAGGAAGGAAGGAAGGAAGGAAGGAAGGAAGGAAGGAAGGAGAGAAAGAAAGAAAGAAAGAAAGAAAGAAAGAAAGAAAGAAAGAAAGAAAGAAAGAAAGAAAAAAGAGAAAGAAAGAAAGAAAGAAAAAAAAAGAGAAAGAAAGAAAGAAAGAAAGAAAAAAGAGAAAGAAAGAAAGAAAGAAAAAAAAAGAGAAAGAAAGAAAGAAAGAAAGAAAAAAGAGAAAGAAAGAAAGAAAGAAAAAAAAAGAGAAAGAAAGAAAGAAAGAAAGAAAAAAGAGAAAGAAAGAGAGAGAGAGAGAAAGGAAGAAAACTAAATGATTATGAATGACTAATATGTTTGAGAAATACTAATTATAGTTAAATGAAATACTACTATGCAGTCACTCAGATCGTACATATCTACAGAAAACAATATAGCAGTTTTTTACAAAATTAAACTTACACCTAAATTAATGAATAAAATAAAGATTCATGAATCTATCTGGTTCATCACTCTCAGTGCTAAGTGAGATGGAATTAAAAAATAGTC
The DNA here is from genome assembly GCF_000334495.1 of Tupaia belangeri chinensis. Taxonomy (NCBI): domain Eukaryota; kingdom Metazoa; phylum Chordata; class Mammalia; order Scandentia; family Tupaiidae; genus Tupaia; species Tupaia belangeri. The sequence goes on along the minus strand of NW_006209014.1, from coordinate 1,621,587 downwards.
ACTTTTTTCCTTCATCAACTTATTTTTCTTTGGTACCCATAACTGGTCATTATGCATGTGAATTTATTTATTTATTGTTTATTGTCAGAGAGCAGATATACTCTCCTGAGAGAACAAAAGAAAACACTCTCCAAATGTGGTATGGACTCACCTCAATCCTTTTCTCTGTCTCATTGAGACTTGGGGCATGCACCCCCACACACTTGGGCATGTTTTTCTAGCTACTGGGGCTGGAATTCCAATAAGAGTTATCCATGTGGGATCCAATTCTCAGTGGACAGCACATAACCACTGTGTTATTCAGCTGGCCCTAAGATTACTCATAATTACTGTAAAATTAAAAATGGTCTGTGTCACAGGTACTATTCCCTAATAGTGATCAAGAACAGTGTCCAAAATACGTGACACAGATGCATAGATAATGAGTTTATTAGCTCTTCTAACATCCAGATGGGAAAAGTCAAAAAATACATGACATTTTCTTTCTGAACCATATATTTGCATTCTATTTTCTATACTAACTAAATGCTACTAGTGTACACTTAGGTTTTCCTTTTTAAATTTCAATTTTCTTTTTTTTTTTTTGCTGATCACATTCAAGAGATTTTATTAAACTATGTGAGCCTCCTAACTTTTGAATTGATGACATTTTGCCAAAAATAATTAGCTATTATTATTTATGCAAATATTCTTTCAGTCTTTTAATTATTAGAATAGGAACATGCCACATATACATAACCATCTTGACAAAATGACTTTGTTTTCCCAGAGTCACCTTCAAACTAGTTCCAAGTATAATTCAAATTCATTCTTATTAGTATAAGTGAAAATCAGATAGAAGCTAAATTTTCAGTGTTTATTGTATGTATGTATATTGTATTTACTTGTTTTGCCATCAAATTGTTCTAATATATTTGTCTATTTTGAAAAAGATGTTGCATACAAAAATTTTTTCTTTTTATTTATTATCATCATAATCTTGTTTAAATTACATTGAATCACATATAACTTTACAATGAATTACATTCCTTTTTCCAAAAGGAATACCATGTATATCAGTCAATACAGAGACATTAAAATCCCCATTTGATCATCCAATAATTTTTCATTATTTTTCCTGATTATAATTATTATTCCAATTATTTTTAAACAATCAATTCATACAAAAGTTTTGAATTTAGTGTTTATTTTTTAAATTATTAATTCTGTTTATTGATTATTATTTTTTTTAAGATTTGCTCTAGGACTTATATAATTACCCAAAAGAGGCAGAGCAAAAGAGAGGGAAAGTGAGAAGACATATCACCAGGCCAGGATTTGAGCCACATTTGACCATGTGGGAGTATAGGGCCTTGATCATTCTGACAGTTTCTGGTTCCATTATTTAATCTCCCTATTTCTTACCCTCTGCCATTTCCCGTCCTCTTCCCACCCTGTCTCTGGTTTCTGCAATTGATTTCCATTCCTTTATTCTGTCTCACATTGTATTGATTCACAAAATATCTTATACTAAATACTTTCAACAGTAAGTTCAGCTGATATATACATATCTGTGAACAAAAAGTGACTTTAGGCATAAAACTCTGTGGATAGAATGAATATACTATAAAATAGCACATAGCTGAGGCTATATAGCTTACTGTGGTTACCAAATAGGTATTTTTTAAAATACACTTTTTAATTTCAAGAAAAATAGTTTTACCTTTAATAAATCAAAATAAAAAAATGTTAAGAGAACTTTGCTTAATACTTAAAGTCAGGAAACAGGTTGGAATTCTGGTTGAATAGTAGGTACATGAATCTGTCCACAACTTGAGTAAAGACAAAACTCCTTAACACTGGAAAACAAAGCATGGAAGGTCAGTAATGATTTAGTCAAAAGTCATAAAGTTCTATTTCACCAGTTCAGCTCATGTACTTTGTCATCTGCTGTGTTTTGATCTCTCCATTTAAATTCGGAAAATAACATTCAACTCTGTACTTGTTCCTACCATTAAGCTGGCCAATTTCTTAGCTGTTTTAGAGCTTTTATTTCTGTGTGTCTGACTTTAGTTTTCCTGGGATACCACTGACTTCAGAACTTCTTGGACAGCTGGTCTGGTGTTGGTAAATTCTTTAAGGCTTTTAAGGCTTTTTTTTTTTTTTTCAATCTGAGAATGTTCTTGTTTTCTTTTCACATATGAGGGATAATCTTGCAAGGTACAGTATCCTTGGTTGAAATTGTTTTTCACTCAACACTTTGAATATATTTTCCCATTCTTTCCTCGCTCACATTGTTTCTGATGAGAGATCTGCTGTTAGGATGATGGGATGTCCTTTGTAGGTAACTTGATCTTTTTCTCTTGCCAATCTTAGTATCTTGTCTTTGTCTGTGTTTTTGGTTATTCTGGCTATAATGTGTCTTGGAGAATATCTTCTTGGATTGATTCTATCTGGGGTCCTTTGTATTTCTTGGGTCTAGATCTTTGAATGCCTCTCTAACTTTAGGAAGTTTTCTTCTGGGATTTTATGGAATATACTGTCAATACCCTTCTTATTCTCTTCACCCTCTGGGATACCAATTATCGGGATGTTTGGACGTTTCATGGTATCTAGTCTTTCTTGTATATTATTCTCATTTTGGGGGGCTATTTTCTCAGTCTTCATGGTGGATTTTACTAGTCCAGCCAACCTGCCTTCTACATCTAGATTCTATTTCCTGTATGATCCCCTAGTCTGCTTTTAAAACTTTCTTCAAAGGAGGTTTTGACTTCCTATATTATACCCTTGATATCCAACAGTTCCATATGATTCTTTTTTATGGTGTATATTTCCTCTTTCAGCTCTTGCAAGAAAGTCCTCACCTCCTTGGACTCATTGGCTTTTTTCTTCTGGTGTTTATTGTCCCTCATCTCTTCAATCTTTGTTAGTTTTGTCATTATGAATACTCTAAATCCTTTATCAGACATTTCCATGATTTCCATTGTACTGTCTGTGGATGAAAAGGAGTTATTCTTTTCCCTTGCAGGTAAAGTATTTTCTTGGTTTCACATATTTCTTGTAACCCTGTGGTGATTTCTAGTCATGTGATGGGTTATCTGTTTCTTCCTAATTTCTAGAAGATCAATCTGAGCAATCAGAGGCACACAGGAGAATGTGGTCTGCAAACTCTTTGGTTTTGTGTTTTTCTCCCTTGTGACGCAGATTCAGTGGGAGTTGAGGAATATGAAGACCCAAATAGTATTCAGATTTTGGCAACTTTTGATTTAGAGTTGCCTAGACATTCAGTAGGTGGAAGCTGAGCAGCAAAGTGATGAGTTAAAAAAACAAACAAACAAAAAAGGATTAAAAAACAGAGAAAGTGAGAGAAACAAAGAGAAAAATGGGTAAAACAAACAAAAAAGTATTTGTTAATTGTAGAAAGCAAAAAATGAAAACTGAGTTATGCACTTGCATCACTAGATCTCAGCTCTCTTGGCAGACTCAGCCTTCTTCTGTCCTGCCTTTTTTTTGCCTGGGAGGCTCAAGCTGGGAAGTTCTTATAATGTCCATGGATCTCCTCCTTGCTCCAACTTGAAGATCACAGCAGGTTTGGCAATGGGTTGTCCCAAAAACATCAGGTTTCTATAGGTCTCCAGCATCACATCCTTATATAGAATCTTCTGAGCATCTTCCAGGTCCTGCCACTCCTCCCAGGTAAAGTCCAGAGCAACATCCTCAAATGATATGAACCCCGAAAATGAATTCATTTTCTTAATCCTGGACAAACACAGAGGTTTCTAAAATTATAGTGTCATGGACACCATGTCCAGCAGAGCACGGTCAACACAGCGGCAGGTTCTCCCCAGCGACCACGCTGAAGGAACTAAATTTCAATTTTCTACTTATATATCAAAAAAATAGTAAAACCTCAGCTCTCAAAAATAATACTTGTGGTGATCAGTTTGATTTACTTGGCTTAATAAATTTAAGAGCTGCTCACATTTTTAAGCTGTCTTCATATATATATATAGGGTGTAACTACTTCTGATTTATTTTTACTTTTTATTTAAATTATATCTTATTTGAATGATAAAATAGTATTACTTTCCATAGGAAATAGATACCGAAAATGTTACCAGTTTATTCCTATTTTTCCAAAATACTTTAGTGGCTTATTTGTAAATATAGCTTACATTATTAGCATATTACTTTATTTAATATTTTCATATCAGTGCTAATTTCATTATTTTACCTGTTATGATAAAGTTTAAGAACTAGACAGTTTTGAGATAGGACCCAGATTTTTCCCATCTTTCTTCCCATCCATTCTTTCGTAGAGTATCTAGACACTATCGAACAATTAATGTCATCCAAATAGGAAATTACTACTTCATCACAATCTATTTGTTATATAGTTGGAAAGTATAGCTATCACCCCCAACGCTCAAAAGAGAGTTAGTTTTGGAAGTTATGTATAAGGATTTACCAAATGATTTCCTTAAAAGGAGATGTTATTTGGAATGCTTCCTCATTTAGGCAACATAGCCTTAGTTTCTATTATTCTTTCTTCCAAAGATGTCGTACTTAGAACAGACAATGGATGTACATATTTTGTTGAAAAATAGATGCTATGTTTTTATTGGTAATATATCACAGAGCTTTTAATGTCATTAAACAGAAGCTCATGTTAATTACCCCAGAGTAATAGGGAGTAAAGAAGAGAGTAACAGCTATTAATTGAGTGCTTATGCTGCAATATATTCATGTTAAGTACTTGCCAAGTACCATAACGTGTGTATTAGATATATAATTTTTGTTTACATGCTCAAGTTTGAAGAATGGGATATTTTTCAGGCAAACCTTTGTATAATAATGGCCAACATTTATAACTTACTAAGTTCAAGGTGGATGCTATTTTTTTTTTAAATTGGCAGCGGGCACATGTGCTTGCCAGAAAGATAGGAAGAAAGAGAAAGCACACCCATCTTCTGCCCCCAGTAGAACATGGTAGTGTTATAATCCCTGCTCCTCCATTTCTCCATCCTGTTGGGATTTGGGGTATGCACACACATGTGTCCAGCATATTTTTCAAGCTACTAAGGTTGATATTTGAATCATGGTCAGCCTTATGGGATCTGGCACCCTTGATGATTAACCTACAGGATTAATCAGATGAAAAAAGAAACAAAATCACAGAGAGTACTGTGAGTGAAAAGTGGAGCCAAAAATCTGTCTCCAGAACTCATACACTTAATTTCTACATTCTATAATTCTATGAAACTAGAGGAATGGAAGAATGGGAAGATAATCATGCTTACATAATGAAAGGCATATACTGTTTCTTTAGGTTATCTAACACACTTTAATTACATTCTGAAATAATTTATAAAGAACCTACTGTGTACCAGGAAATGTTTGCAAAAAATAGAAAGAGGAAGAAATTCTTTGGGGGTCATGTAGAACACTTGAATTCATATGAATAAACACATAATGAAGGCTTACTATGAATCAAACCATAGCCTTATCCCAATGATACAGAGATATTTGCCTGGTTGAGGAACTTATTACATAGTTGGAGATTAATAGATATCATGTATGTATAGTAATATACCAAAGAAGATGTAAGTTATCATCTGAAGACACTATAAGGCAATACTATTTTCCCTATTTTCTTTTTTTAATTTTTTTATATTTTATTTTATTTTTTTATTTTTGTTTCCTTTAAATTTATTTTTTACAATATTATTAATGCTGAATTTCAAAGGTAAAAATTCTGAGGTAGACTTGGTCGTGAGAGAAAACCAGATAGCAGAAACAGTGGATAAAAAGACACAGAAGTGTCAATTAACCTAGTATGTTCAGAGCACTGAGAAAATATATTGGGTCATTGGGAATGTCACGACACATTTTTGTACAGAAAAACATAGAAAAATAAGTCATGACTTTCCCAACAACCTAATACTATGAGTGTTGAATGGGAGAGCATAAAAGTTTATCAAACAAGTCTTGAGAGAAGAGAGGAGCAGAAATAACCAGTAAAAGTAAGCCATGGTATCACTCCTTAACTTTGTTCAGAAACAATATAAGTTCCAAAAGCATTAACTGACAGAATAAATGTTGATCCACAGAGATAGCAAGATTTGACCAGCAAAATATATTCATACAGATATTAAATACTCAACATGCACAACTTTGTCACTGACTTCAGAAAAGTCTAACAACTCTTTAATAAATAAATCCAACTCCATTTATGGCTTTTAATATGTCCGTTGGACTTAGTTTCCTTTTCTTGCTACTTTCATTCTTTGGGGGCTGGTAAATTTGATCATTAATGGTTGTCTTGAGGGGCTAAGAGACATGTCTTAGTAGATAAGAGCATAATTCCAGACTTGGATTACATATCGCCATGCTTCAGACACTTCTTAAGAACCTTGTTTTCTCTTATCAGAAATCATTGGGCTCACTATTTTCAGTCACAACTACACTTGGTATGCTTTTTCATATCGAATCTTGACACATTCCCTCAAATTTCTTTAGCATTTCAGTTTTACCTGCCATCATCTGTCCTATTCTACTGAATGAGCTTCATGGAATGAATTACTCTGCCTTTTCCTTACTTTTTCTTCATTCTAGTATAAATACTTTATATTAAGTGCAAGATCAGGAAAATTATGCTAACTTAATTGTATGATTTTTTTTTTAATCTCAAGGATATTAAGTAGTGACATCTCCTTTAAACATGGGTGAAATTTTCCTAGGAAATTTTCTAATTTTGTAAATTAGAGTTTACTATGATTTTCTTATATATTATACTCAAGCTAAAAATACCATTATGCCAAAAAAGTGAATATTTGGCTACAATTTGGCTTGTTCATATATTTCATGTATTACATAAATATCAAAAATAGCAAGACGAAAGCTGCAGCCCCTGACTCAACTCTTGCCACAAGGATGCAGGATCTCATTCTGGTCAAAAGAATCACACTATAAAGGGGAAGTGATATAAGTGACTATATTATTATCACAGTATTTATAATATGTTTACTCCCTTCATTGTAACTCATGCATAAAAAATATAGGTAGTACAGAGCAGAAATCTTTAGTACCTGGAAGTATGTCCATTTTTAGTGTGTTTCACGCTAAGAACACTGAATTATCATATGGCACAACCAGGAAGGAGAGTTTACTAGACAGAAATAGAGAGCACATTTTCAGAAGTTCAGAGGCAAAAGATTCTTAAAAAGAAAATTATTTAAAAATTATATGTGAATTATATACTGACCCCATGCAGAATAAAAGCTGTGAACTCATCTAAATAAAGCAGTGTGACTCCACTGAGACTTATCTAATGAGGTAGGATTTCAAAAGCCTGTATAAATCAGGCAGCAGAAATACCATGTGAGGAGGGATAAAGGAGGACACAGAAGCATGCTATTCTGTGCTTTCCAAGTCTTCTTCATCAAGAAATGATAGCAAAATCAAATAAATGTTACTTTAGAACAGTTTTAGATTTACAAGGAAAAAAAATGGGAAGACAGTATAGATTTCCCGTAATCCCAATATCCAGTGTCCCACATTATTAATGATTTATATTAGTATGATATGTTTGATACAGCAAATGAATCCATATTGGTAATTATTATTAACTAACTTCCATACTTTATACAAATTTCCTTAATTTTACCTAACATTCTTTCATGTTCCAGGATTCCATTCAGGATTCCCACATTACATTTAGGTTTTGGGGTTTTCCCCCCCCCCTTTTTTTCAGAGAGATGTTTTGCTATATAATCATATGTATAAACAGTTTTTAGATTGGTTTCTTTCACTTTGCAGTATGTAACATCCATCCGTGTTTTTGTTGCTAGATAGCTCATTTTTAATGTTTTAATTCATGATTGAGCACATGTGTGCACAAAAGAGAGAAGAGAGAGAAGAACCACCTTCTGAGCTCAGTCACACCCTGATCTCCTACCTCTAGCCATAGGATATTGGCCACATATTTGGCATGTTTCCAGACTGATGCACTGGGGGCTGGAGCTGTGGTCTCCATGTGGCTTCCAGCTCCACAATCCATTATACAACCAACTGTGCCACTGAGGCAGGGTTTTATTCCTTTTGATTGCCAAGGAGTACTCTATTATGTAGATGTAATACAGTTTATATCCAGTTTTTCCATTCACGTGCTGCAGGACATCTCAATTACTTTCAGTTTTGAGCAATTATGAAGGAAGTTGCTATAAACATTTGTGTTCGAATGTTTTTGCATGTATGTAGGTTTTTAAATCAGTGGGGTAATACCCAGAAGCATTTCAGTTTTGAGCAATTATGAAGGAAGTTGCTATAAACATTTGTGTTCGAATGTTTTTGCATGTATGTAGAATTATCATCTAGTAATCAGAAGCATGATTACTAGATGATAATATGAGACTATGTTTAGCTCTGTAAGATTCTACCAAATTGTCTTTCTAGGTGGAGTTGTTGTAACAATGTGCATATACTGTCAAGGAATGAGAATTTCTGTTGCTCCACATATTCATCAGAATTGGTGATGTCATTTATTTTTTCCAAATTTTAGTCATTTTTATAAAGATGTTGTGGCATCTCTCACAGCTGTTTTAATCTTCATTCCCTTAGTGACAAGTGATATTGGTTATCTTTCCATATGCAATTTGCCTTCTATCTTATTTGGTAAGATCTGGTCAGATCTTTTGGCCTTTAAAAAAATTATGTTATTTAATATATTACTATTGAGTTATGAGAGGATTTTTGTTTATTTTGAACCCAATTTCTTTATTAATATATAATATTTTTTACTAGTAGGTGATTTATGTGAGATGCATATAATGTTTTTTCGCTGAAAGTGCCAAAGGTGTCAAATTTCTCTAATATCCTGATTTTGTCTCCAATCTCAATTTTAACCTTCCTTAAGTACTTTTCAGACCACCTGTACCTTGCAGCTCTTTTCATGCAAGTTAAATCCACAGTTAACGTACTAGAATCCTACTGATGTGGTGGTAAGGTTCGGGGTAGACAAAGATTTGCATAACCTTATGATTAAATCTGTCTTTTGATATGGCTGTGTTTCATTTGTTACCTTCATAAGCAATTATATAGTGGTATAACTTTTTTTTTTTTTTTAATGATTTTGCTGTATGGTGTGTGCTCTATGGAAAGAGAGGGAGAGAGAAAGTACTAGTCCATGATTCAAACCACACAGTCAGCCATGTGGGATCGAGACATCTTAAACACCACACCACCAGCTCACCTGGTTCAGTTATTTTGTTTGTTTGCTTATTTTTTAACCTCTGTGTGAGCTAGGAGAGCTAGTGGAGACTTCCTACCAGCTGAAATACTATTTTGGTAATGTCTTTTTTTCCTGAAGAGTAAGCTGTTGTTAAGGAGATTACTTGGCATATTCCACAAAGATCATTTTTCCTCTCCCTCTGCCAGATCCCTAAGTGGATCTTTCTCAGATTTTCACTGTAAGAAACTGGTGGGTGGGAACAGCAGATGGAGTAATGGTTACATTGCGGACTCCCAAGCAGTCAACCACAATTTGATTCCCGGCCTGGTGGCTCAAAACTGATGCTGGATGCATGTGCATTGCATGCCCAAAATCCCAAGAAGAGAATGGAGGAGAAGGAATTGTGGCATGGCCATCCCCCTGGGAGGAGATTTCTCACTTTCTGTCCCTCTGTCTTTCCGGTGAGCACATGCCATATAGCAAAAATCTCTCTAAAAACAATAAAGTAAAAAGGAAAGAAGCTGGTGGGGTTACTGGATGTGTGCATCTCCCGTCAAGACTACAGGCCACAGGAATTTTTTACACTCAGCATCTATCATTTTATTAGTTAGTTTTTGAGGGGTGAGCAGTTGGCATAATGCCTATGTCGCTAGACTCCAATGTAGTTGACCACAGTGCAAGTGCGTGCGTGCCCAAGATCCCGGGAGGAGAATGCAGGAGAAGGGATTGCGGCATGGCCATCCCACATGGAGGTGATTTCTTGCTTTCTATCTGTCTGTCTCTCTGTTTTTCTGGTGAGTGCAAAGGAGAACACTGCAACTTTTATAAACTACTGATGGGTTATAAATTTATATAGTAATTTTAGAAAACGTTTGGCAGTGTCTAAGAAAGCTAAGCATATGTGTGCCTATGAAGAAGCTATTCCACACCTACATATGTGCAACAGAAATGCATACACAGGAGTACCAAAATATAACAATATTTATGCCAACTTAATTCAAAATAGTCAATACCTGGAAGTAATCCAAATGTGCATTATCAGAGAAATAGATAAATAAGTTGTAGCATACTCATACCACGTAACACCAGATACCAAAGCAACCAATGAAGCTCTCTTACCTACAACATCATAGGTGATCTCAGAGAGGAAACTGAGCTAAAGAAGCCAGGCGCAAAATAAACATTGCAAGTTTTTATTTATAAATATTGAAAAACATTAGAAAAATACTAATCTTTGTAATAAAACTGAGAAGCTGTTGATGCCATCTTTCATATCCTGTCACTCTGTCCGAGTTCACTACATGGCCAGCCTTTGCCCTCTCTGTCTTTTTCAGAGGGCTCTCACCAGAACCAAGGGAGCTTGTTCTGCCTCACTTAGGCACAACCTAAAGTGTGGACAAACTGACTTTCCTGCCTCAGCAGATCAGAAATGAAAGTCAAAAGATAAGTGGAGTCTCTGTCCTCCAGTACACAATTCTGAGGAATATTCCGAGAGAGTTTCTCATAGTACTCATCTCAGCTGCCCATAGCACTAACCCACTGTGTAATACACATTTTATTGACTTCTCTCTTGTCTCACCTCTCTCACTTGTGAATCCTGTGATTGCCTCCCAAATAAACCACCTGCCCCAAACCTTCATCTCAAGTCTAGTCTTCAGACACCCAAACTAAGACCAAGTGGTTGCTTTTGCAGCTGGCAATAAATTGGGGGGAAAAAGAATGATATTTCTGTAGTGCTAGTAATGTTTTATTTTAATCTGAGTAGTGTTGAACTAATACATTCACTTTATAAAAATTCCCTGTGCAGGTATAATTTGTTCACTTTGCTTTTATTTGTTGTAATTCAAAAAAGGATCCGTATAGAGCAATAAAGGTACATTAAAACAATAATAATCATAGTACTGATAGATATTGAATGTAAGTAATTAAATAAGTCAGATTAGGTTATTTGTTATGTATTACTTTTGATGCTATGGTACTGAAAATAATCGTAAAAAATAGTAGCTTTTTGTCTGTTTTGTTATTTTGGCTTATTCCCAAATCTTCTATGAATTTAGAGTTGTCTTCAGAGAAGACAATCTATGAAAAACAATATATAGATATAGATAGCACTATTTAGATGCATATATACACATATGTATTGGATATATTGTTTTAGAATTATTGCCTTAATTAAGTAATTTTTAAATTAATTAGTTTATTAATTCTATTAAATAATTAAAATTAAATCATTCATATACATATGCATATGCACACAACCACAAATACCAATAGATAAGAAATTAAAGAGCTATATGACTTACATTTTATATCCACAGTGTTCGTTTCAGATTATATCAAATATTTAATACCAGCTATTCTTTGGGATTTGTTAGCATATCTTTTAAAACTTGCCTGCGGCAGTTACAAGAAGAAATGTAAAAAGTGGTTTTGATTATCGTTTTGGATTGTCAACCTTGACAGTTTGGGTGGGATTTATAGGCATGAAGAAAGAATACACAGATGCTCACACCAGCATACCTTTATACTTTTCCTGGGGAAGATTTTCTCCTGAAATAACCAAAGAGCTTGTTATTTGTCAGAAGAATTACAGAGTGGAGTTCTTTGAGAGTAACCTGAGGCACAGGTGTCTAGTAACTAGAATCTACTAGTAATCAGTTTGGATCTATAGATATCTATTAGGAGATTTTTCCCCCCAATCTGCTTTCTTAGCATGTATAAAACTCCTTTTATTTTATAGCCTTGCTCAGAAAAAAATATGGTCTCTATTGCTTTTATTTATTCAGAAGCACAATAAGAGTTTAAATTAAAATATAGGAGACACAAATTACAAAATGGGTTTATGTGGCTTACTGTTACGGAAAAAAGAAAACTAAGCCACCAAATTACTGGATATAATCAGAAGGTGAACTTCCTATATGCAAATGTTTGAGGAGCTATTCAGGACTATTGTCCCCTCTAAGAGGAACAGGAAAGAAACCAAACTGCACTTTGTGATTATTGAAATCTAGTGACTTCCAAAAGAATGTTATTTGTATTTTCTTACCTAATGTGTAACCTATGCTTTCATCCTTCATTAATTTAAGAGTTCCAAAGGATTGACTTGAAATATCCATCTTGTTTTCCTGGGGGTCAGTTTCTGACTAAGCTCTTCTCTGCTTTCCTACTAAAGCATGAATAAAAGAATATATTCGTAAGAGGATGATGGTACCAGAGTAATAGAACTGAAGAATGCTGCATTCAGGTTTTTCCTTAAACTCTTTCACAATTTGATTGGAAGCTGAATTTCAAGATTCTTTGTTACTAACACCCATGCATCATAATTGCTGAGGCATATTATCATCCATCCTTACATTGAGTCTGCATATAGCTTTACCCTGAAATCCGCATGTCTTTGTGAGGCATACATTTTTTTTTTCCCATTTAAGTCCTTTTATTACAGTGGTGCCAGCTACTGCTGCTATCGTTAAATGCCTGTCAGCATTTCCATTATAAACCTTATTTTCAGGGGATTTATAACCTAGCCATTTTAATTCACATTCGGCTGAAAGTTGCCATCGAAATTCTCAACATACAGTAGGTGCTGTTTTCTTTTATCACCAAATTTTATTTGAATCTGTTTATCTGCCTGAGATTGAGCAATGTGTAAAACCATAACACTGAGATGGAAGAAAAGCAGAGATGTTTTGGTAAATGTTTCCTGAAGTAAAAATATTCACATGAAAAATTAGAAAGGAGTTGTAAAAACTGTTAGACCCTTGACAAGCAAAAGTCTTAATAGATAATTTAAGCCATTATTATTTATAGTGTACTAATATTCTGTACTCATAGTTTTTTAAAAAATATATTTCACTGTAAACACCAATACACCTCATGAAAAAGTTATGGTCAGTTCAGCATAACCTCCTGTTCAGTATAATGCACTTACTGACATCATGAAACATGAAACCATATCCCTTTTGTAGTAAAATAAAAAGTCATAATGTTCAAGTTTGATATCTAATATTTTTAAGAATCCTATTTAACATTGCTTTGATTCTTCATGAAGAAAAACATGCTTTAGCTTTTTGATCAAAATATAAAATGTTTTTAAGTCATCTGACTTAACTTTTTATTGTTGGTGTGAGTTTTTATTGTTGGTGTGAGTATACTTTGTACTAAAAATGTTAAACATTTAAAAAAGTAATTTGGATATTTCATAAGCTACAATCACCTCAGGCCTTATTCTAAAGGCAAGAAAACAAAAGAAAGAGGAAATCTAAATTTGTTGAGATTTTATAATGAATAAGAAGTGAGGTATGGCAAGATAGTGCCATTATAAACACAGGTAACTAAAACCTTTAAGAAAAACACAAAACTCATGCAAAACATACAATGTAAACAGAAAAAGCTTTTGAATTTTCTCCAGTGAGTAATAATATTTTGAAGGGAAATAACTGCAAAGATAGTGGCATTTTTGTTTGTTTTAAAGAGTTATTTAATTTTATTTATTATTATTATTTTAAAATTTGATCAGAGAGGGAAAGTGAGAAGGCAAACCACCAGGTCTAGGACATGAACCACAGTTGGCCATGTGGGAGTCCAGTGTTTTAAGCATCATGCCACCTGCCAACCTGATAGAGGAATTTTTTATCTTATAGAATGACAATGATTTTCTCCTTCACTAAACTTTTGTCAGTGTTCTCTGAGCTCTCTTCTCACCTAGACCTCATTTGAACCTCCTTTTCCTGTCTGTCTTTGCTGTTACCAACCTGGTCTTGGCAAGAATCCTACTAAATCAGTTTACAGAGACTTTCCCATTCTTAATATCTTATCAAGGTTTTCATCCCATACTTTTGATATCTGAGCCACTGGCCTATCTCGAAGAACCATGTTAGGACAAATAGGCAAGAATCCCCTTATTCTTGATACTTCTTCCTAGTCATATTCTGTCCACTGACCCCCTCACTCTGATTCCTGGATATGAATCCCCAGGTGTTTATGCTGTTGTAGCAACTGAATTTTAAAAAGTCACTAAAGTTGCAACAAATATATACTTATATGTGGAAAAAAATCTTATATTCAAGAAGTACATTTCAGAAGTTGAAACTAAATCTTATAAAAGGCTATCAGAAGAAGGTTCCATGCCTCATACTTGAGCCAGAATTTTCTTTTTTTGAAACATTCCTGTGTTGGTAGTCCTGTTTTTTTACCAAGTGTCAGAAAATTTTTTCTCTAACAGTAGTTATTTAGCATTTGCCTATGCCTGACACTGGCTATATGCTTTACATTATCTCATTTAATAGTCATAATTACTGTTTGATTTGGGAATTACTATTATGCTCATTTTACATATGAGGAAAGTAAGACTAAGTTAAGTATATTAGAGTAATTTGTCCAATGTCACACAGAATAAAATGTCAGAGCTAATATTAAATTCAAATCTGCCTAATTCTTAAGCCTATGAACCCTTCACCGAAGCGTTATAAAAATTAGGTATAGGATGGCATATTCATTTTGTGTATGCATGTGTGTACATTTGTGTATACTAAAATATAAAAGTAAAGTTAAATTATCTCTCTTTTTCTGTTTCTTAATGTCCATAATATACTGCCTAGACATTTACAATAAAAAAAAATTTATTCATCATCTACAAGGGTCAGTAAGCCAGCAATTTGCTGGACAGATGCCCTATTCTCCATAGGGCTTTGCTTCATAGACTACAAGGCATAGAGACTTCTGATAGCGTTTTTACAACATCGTTATTCTCAACATCTGAAATTTGCTTCTTGAACTTAAGACACCCCACCCCCAATATATCCATAGATTTGGTACAACTTTTAGTGACTGATTGTTCTTAAAAATTAATTGCTATCACTATTTTTCAAATCTAACATCAAATTTGGGTGACTCTCTTTTGCCAATTTCAATACAGGAACTGAATTTAATTAGAATGAGGGACCAAATCTTTTACCCTTCACGACTTTGGCCATGCTTCTGATAGCTGATTCAAAGTCTACCTTATTTCTCTACTAGAGCTATGCTGATTTACTGTTTGAGATACCAAACGTTCTTTGTCTTGGTTGTAGAATGGAATTCAGTGAATAGCTCAGCTCCAGCCTCCAGGGAAAAGGTTAGATGTAAGAATTTGTTGTGTGTTTTCTTTAGACTCCCAATTTTTTTCTTCAGACAACATAAATATTCTAACTGGACTTCCTTTGTTTACATGCGCTTTGAGATTTTGTTCACTTCGCATAATGTTAATATATATTGACAATTTAAAATAATTATTTTAAGAACTTTGGTTAAGGTCAGAGCACAATTAGAGATGATTACCTTGTTTTGAGTGTGTTGTTTCTTACACGTTCTCATGAAGTTAATCTGAGGAAACCACTTTTATAACCCAAATAACACACAAAAAATGGTAGCCTTAATAAGGACACCTTCAATTCTGATACGGCTCATACCAGAAAAATAAATCTCATTGTAGAGAAAAAGCATACTTATTTTAAATGAGTTCTACCATCTTTCTCTCTCATCTATCTTTTCTCCTTGTCTTCCTTTCTCTATATATTTGTCCTTGGCAAATCACATGTTGAACTGCACAAAACTGGTCAGAGGTTTTAATTTTACTTTTTTTCTTTCAATAAGAAATCCATGGGTGTTACTCTTTTGGAGAATAAATGAACTTATGTGGCGTTTCTGCCATTATAATGTTTTTCTTATGGAGGTGGGGAGTCACATGAACCTCTGCTTCTATAACACCATATTTATTATAAACTGTTGCCAACCCACTAGGAAACTTACCATATGGCATTATCGTTGCCTAAATACAGAGCTACTTCAAAAAGTTTGTGGAAAAATAGAACTAATGTATAAATTTATTTTGTTACAAAAAATTTTAAATCATGTGTAATTTTTTCATAACATGTATTGCCATGAACTTTTTGAAGATTTCCCTGTAGTTGTCTCTCACTTTACTTTCCATTCTTGTAACTATAAAATAGTTCCAAACACTAAACTAAAATAAGTTTATATTTTTATTCATGAAATATTCTAAAGAAATGTCAAAGTGCTTTTTTAAAAAGCATATGAATGACTAACTAAATGAGCATACATTTGCATAGTGATGTAATGTTAGTGATGTAATGTAGAGGATAGACATTATCCCTCATAGTTCTTAAAAGGTAAGGTGCAGGGGACCAGCAGTTACCGTAATGGCTATGTCGCTGGACTCCCACGTAGTCGACCGCGATTCGAGTCCCGGACCTGGTGGCTTAAACTCATGCCGGGCACGTGTGCGTGCGTGCTCAAGATCCCGAGAGGAGAATGGACGAGAAGGGATTGCGGAGTGGCCATCCCTCCTGGGGGGGGGCTTCTTGTTTTCTCTCTCTCTGTCTCTCTCTGTCTGTCTGGTGAGCGCCCTATAGCAAAAACCTCTCCAAAAAAAAAAAAAGGTAAGGTGCAGAATTCTACTTGAATTTTAAGTGGTTAAAAGCACATACACAGAAACACAGATGCATACACATATACCACACACCACACACACAGGTACACACAGGTATGCATACCTCTTACTGTTTACAGTTGAACACGTACGGGTTGAGTCAGAAGACTGATATGTGTGAAGGATCATGCAACATGGTGGTGTCTCCCTTTATTTCTCTTTTTTTTTTTCCTTTTGTAGATTTTTTAGGGCACATACACTAGCCAGAAAGAGATAGGGATAGATAGAGAGGGGGATCGAGACATCACCCCTCTCCACATAGGAAATAGCCATACTGCAATCCTTTCTCCTGCATTTTCCCTCTGGCTTTGGGCATGTATGCAAAAGTGCCCAGCATGATTCCAAGCCACTGGGTCTGGGACTGTAACTGAGCAGTAGGCTCTGCGGGATCCGGCCTCCTTAGCCTCCATGCCACTGCTGGACTTTTGACTTCTGTAATTTTTCCTGTGTCTTTTTTAAAGTTTAATTTCAGGAGCCAGAAAGTGTACATTGGTAAAGCACAATGCTATGGGAGGCCTACCCACCGGGGAAGGTCCTAGGTTTGTGGTTGGACACCGTATTAGTATGCAGGGCTTGCCTGTGCTAGTGAGCTGGGGTTGCCTGGTGCTGAATATGGATCATGATGTAAAGGCCCTGTTGGAAAGTGCTGATTCCTTGTTTCTGTCTCTGTCTCTTTGACTCATGGAGAAAAAATAAAATTAAAGTTTAATTTCTATTTTCATCTAATATATAGATGTGATTTTGAATTAAAATCATGTGAGGTCCAGCCAGTGGCTAAGTAGTGAAGGCAGATGGATTCCACTTGGCTGACTGCATAGTGATTCCCAGACCCAGCAGATTGAGAAACATGCCAGGAATATATGCATGCATACCCAGAATTCCAAGAGAAGGGAGAGGTGGAGGGGGAGGTATTGTAGCACGACCATTTTCCATGAGGGTGCTTTTCCACTTTCTGTGTGTGTAGTGTGTATGTGTGTGTGTGTGTGTGTGTGTGTCTCCAGCAAGTGAACACGCTCTCTGGCAAATTAAAAAACAAGGATCTCGGGAACCAGCAGTTAGCGTAATGACTATGTCGCTGGACTCCCACGTAGTCGACCGCGGTTCGCGTCCCAGACCCGGTGGCTTAGAACTCACGCCGGTCGCATGTGCGTGCATGCCCAAGATCCCGAGAGGAGAATGGAGAAGGGATTGCGGCGTGGCCATCCCCTCTGGGGGGTGATTTCTCACTTTCTGTCTCTATGTCTCTCTCTGTCTGTCTGGCGAGAACACGTGCCCTATAGAGTAAAAAAAAATCTCCAAAAAAAGAAAAATAAAAAAAAGGATCTATTTCAGTGCAAATAAAAACCACAGGAATTATCACCTCATACCCATTTGGATGCATACTGCAAACAAAAATAACCGTTGTTGGCAGGGATGTGGAGAAATTGAAACCCTTGGACCCTTACACACTGTTGGTGGGAATATAAAATGGTACAAACATGGAAAACAATATGATGGTTCCTCAAATATTGAAAGTAGAACTACCATATGATCCAGAAATGTAACTTCTCAGTATATATCCAGAGAGTTGAACATTGGATCTCTAAGAGATATTTGCACACCATAAATATAGCAGGATTATTCACAATAACCAGGAATAGAATCAACCCATATGCTCATTGGTAGATGAATGAATAAACAAAATGTGGCATATACATATGTAATAGAATAGTATTCAGCCTCAAAAAGGAAGTAAATTCTGACACATGATATAACATAAGTTAATCATGAAGATATTATGCAAAGTGAAATAAGATAATCACCAAAATCAAAGTCTGTATGATTATATTAACAAGAAGTACCTAAAATAATCAGATTCACAGAAACAAAAGTCAGAATTGTGTTTCCATGAACTGTGGAGAGAGGGAAAAGGACACTACAGCTGTATGGGTATAGAGTTTCAGTTTGCAAAAAGAAAAAGTTCTAAAGATCTGTGAGTATGTTAGTATACCTAATACTACTGAACTTTGCACTTTACAAATGATTATGAGGGACCAGAAGATGGTATAACAGTGATGTCACTGGACTCCCACATGGCCAACCGCAGTTTGAGTCCTGGACCTGGCAGCTTGAAAATCACACGAGGTGTATTGGTGTGCCCACCCAAGATCCTGAGAGGAGAATGGAGGAGAAGAGATTGTGGCGTGGTCATCTCCCCAGGGGGGATGATTTCTCTCTCTCTCTCTCTCTCTCTTTCTCTCTTTCTCTTTCTCTGTGTGTGTGTGTGTGTCTCTGGCAAGCGCATGTGCCCTCTAGCAAAAATCTCTCTTAAAAAGTGATTATGATGATAAATTTCATGTTATGTTGTTTTTTCTCTTAACCACAATTAAAAATAAAAAATAGAAAAGAGTTCATCTGTCCCTTACTGACTTTGTGTATGTGTGTGTATATGTGTGTGTGTCTCCAGCAAGAGCACACACACTCTGGAACATTAAAAAGAAGTATCTATTTCAGTGCAAATGAAAACCACAGGAACTATCACCTCATACCCATTTAGGTGCATACTACAAAGACAAACACAAAAGTAGTTTTTGGCAGGGATGTGGAGAAATTGAAACCCTTGCACTCCTACATACTGTTGGTGGGAATATAAAATGGTGCAAATATGAGAAATGATATGACGGTTCCTCAAAAAATTGAATGTAGAACTATCATATGATCCAGTAATGTAACTTCTCAGTATATATCCAAAGAGGTCTTTTCCATAAAGTACATAGAAGGAACCAATATACATGTTCTCGAAAGGCAATTTTTTTTCTTTAGTCGTTATAACACATGTACACATGCATAATGCACAAGAGAGAGAGGAGCACCTTTCACAGGATCTGATCGTGCCAAGTCCCCTTCCTCTGATCTTCCAGCCTGTTGGATGATGCACACATACACAGGGACAGGATATGTCTCAAGCTGACTGGGCCAGAGATTCAAACTACGGTTGCCATTTAGAGGCTAACTTCTCTTGAGCAGCACATTTTCTCTGCAACATGAGACTGGCTCTAAAGCTCCCTATTGTATGGGGAAAGCATATCTCTTTCCTAAGAGCTTATGGCAAAGCTCAATCGATGTCCCTGAGACATATGAATTGGGAGTGGGTTGGGATTGGGAGCACATAAAATCCTAAGAGCAAGTATAATCCATCCAGAACCAAATGTAGCAGCATTATTATGGAATGGAGAGTATAATTCTTCCAATGGTACAAGTGTAGTACTGAAGTCCATTTTTAAGGATAAATTCCATTTGGTCAGGGAATTTGATAAAATTCTTGAGTCTTCCATCACTTTTGCTTTGAATAGTTTTCCCCTACTTGTTCCTTACCAAAATGGCAGATCCTTAATGGTTCCTAGCTCTATATTCTACTTTCAAGATAAAATAAGCCATTCAAAGTGATTATTTGTGTCAAACAATGTGCTGAGTGTTAACAGTTGGAAATTTGGTAAAAAAGTCATAGCTCTGGGAAGTGTATTATATTATAGTGTAAAAACAAGTAAATTAACAGCTATCATTATATGCTTAGATATAAATGTGAACAGGGAGTTATGAGAGCACACAGGAATGATGACTCACTGATGAGCATGAGGAAGTGAGGGTGATTGGGGAAGGTAACTGGATGAGGGCCATTGAAATGAACCTTGAAAATTCAAAAGACATACATAGGCGTTCCAAAGCAGGTAAGATGGGGAGGCTTGAAGGAAAGTTTGGATTTAAGGGCATTTCATGTACTGTGTGCAAGGCACTGAGAGGTGCGAGAGCAAAGCATACTCAAACATCTTCCAACAATTCAATATGCAAGGGTAGTGAAAACAATGGCAAATCTGAGTGCAAAGACAGATCATAAGACCTAGAAGGCTCTTACTCCAAGAGTAGTTTAGACGGAACAAGCATAATGAGCATGTTGCTTGTTAATTATGATTATGTTGTCTCCCATGCAGTCAATCACCGTTGGACTCCCAGACTCAGCGACCTAAAACTTGCACCAGGCACGTATGCTTGAGTACCCAAAATCCCAAGAGGAGAATGGAGGAGAAGGGCTATCCTCTATGGGGTAATTTCTCACTTTCTGTTCCTTTCTCTCTCTCTCTCTGGTGAGTGCACATGCCCTATAGCAAAGAGAGAGAGAAATTATAAATGTAAATGGTTAGTTTAGGATTATATGAGAGTGACATAATCAATTTGCTGTTGTAGAAAAATTCATCTTCAGTTTCACAGAAAAGACTTCCATTTTCTTTTCCTTTGGATTCCCAAGATTGTTCTCCCTCCACTGTTGTAAGCCTTTTCTTCAGAAACTTCCTTTTCTTCAGAACTTCCAGAAAAACTAATAGGTTTATCCTGATGTGTTAGCTAAACTGATAATCACGAAGGAATAGGCTAACCCTCCCCTTTCTCATACCAGGTTATCCAAATTCTTAGGAATCTCCAGAAAATAAAGGGTTTTCTCATAACAACACTAAATCTCTTTGACTTCTACGAAATTAATGTGAACAATAATGTAAGCTCTAGTCCAGAGTCAGATTCTAATGCTTCATCATACCTAGACTGGCTTCTGGAGCATACAAATAAAACCTTGATCACAGAGCATTAAAAGTGTAGATTGAAAAAATACTAAAGCACTTATAATTTAGTCTTCCTCGATATCTGTTTTTCTAATCTTACTTTTCTTTACATATATTCTTTTTTTTTTTTTTGGAGAGGTTTTTTGCTATAGGGCATGTGTGCTCGCCAGACAAACAGAGAGAGACAGAGAGACAGAAAGCGAAGAATCACCCCCTAGGAGGGATGGTCACGCCACAATTCTTTCTCCTCCATTTTCCTCTCAGGATCTTGGGCATGCACACACATGCGCCCGGCGTGAGTTTAAGCTGCCAGGTCCAGGACTCGAACTGTGGTTGACTACATGGGAGTCCAGCGACATAGCCATTAGGCTAAGTGCTGGTCCCTCTCTACATTATATTCTTTGAAATCTTAATTTTGTTTAAGAATATGCTTCACAGTAGAGTTTCAAGAACTTATTATTTGAATTCCTTTATTTTTCCAGTAATAATGACATTCCTAGGTCACTCTGCTGTGAACATACACAGTAATATATATTTTAAATCTTGAAATGGAAACCAGTAAAATTAAACCCTGATAACTTAATATTTTATATTAATAGACAGAGGTCTATTCAAACTAAAACAATTATTTCATTGATCCATAAACAGGTGAGGCAATTCGTGAACCAAACTTGTGGTGAAAGGGTAAAATCGATGTTCTTTATTTGATCTTTCAGAAGCTTTTGATTATTTAATATGTAGTGGGATTTATATGAGTTGATAACTTCATGGTTTTCAAATCTTAAATAGGTTACTTATTAAGCATGGTAGATATAACATGTCTTCTCTTAATTCACTGTATCATAAATCTGCAGTCTTTTACCTTTTATTTTAAAATCAGCTGAGCAAGCAAAATATTCTCATAGTAGTTTTGCAGTCTGCATTGGCTTTTCAAACTAGTCAGAGATTGAATATGTTGCTCCACTTGGAATGAAGTGAAATTACATGAACTCAGCCTCAATGTTAAATATCCACTGCAAAGTTTCTGAAGCCACATTGGCAATAGCACATTATCGGTGATCACTGGAAAATGTCAAGCTATTTACCCAAGATAAGTGCAACAATTAAGCAAGTAAAAATTTGAGTTTGAACTTGATTTCTTAAGGTGATAAAGTCTACTTAAATTAAGTTCTTAAAATACATATTTAAGGGACCAGAAGATGGCGTAATGGCTATGTTGCTGGACTCCCACATAGTTGACTGCAGTTTAAGTCCTGGAACCAGTGGCTTAAACTCAAGCTGGGCACTTGTGCGTGCGTGTCCAAGATCATGGCTATCCCCCGGGGGGTGATTTCTTGCTTTCTGTCTCCCTGTCTCTGTCTTTCTGGCAAGCACACGTGCCCCATAGCAAAAAAAAAAAACTTTTAAAATATATATATTTAAAAATGAAGCAAGAATACAGAATAAATTGTAGTATTACAAACCCATTGTCTTGATTTTTTGGGTACTTTTTCAAAATATTTTTATTCTAAGGTAAAAAGCCTGGAGAGATTGGTCGAAAGCTTCTTAATTGCTATAAAAACAACCTAAAATAAAGTGCCTAGTTAAGTCTATCAGTGAGAACATCAGGTCTTCTATTTTCAGGAGAGAAAACATTTTCAAATAGGTGTGCTTTTTATTTATTTTGTGTTTGTCATTTAGGAGCTTGTGTTTAAAATAGACGAACTCATTCTATGAAAAGCTTTCTGACTATTTCAGGTTAATGTATGTTTTTAAAATAAATTATTTAATTCTGATGTACTCTTAAGCTCTTCTATCAATGTACATAACATTCACATCCACATTTAGGAAGACAGAGATTTCTATTACAAGGGTTAACAAAGAGACATTTATGAATTCTGGCTTTATGATTCTTATCTCTACTATCTTGCACACACACGGAGGAAAATATAGGTCAAATAACCATGTTTTCTCTTATTAGTTAGTCATTTCACTTTTATTCACAGTGAATTTCATACACTGGGAAATGTCAAAAGCAACCTGAGACTGTTTCATGCAGTAATGATATAGTTAAGCAGCTCCTTAAAATAAATGTGTCAAGTTTCATTCATCTTATATACAGATGATATGAGAAAACTTCACATCCTTATGGGGGATGATGAGTGGGAGAAAAATTACTTATTCCAGTTGAACTGATGGTGTACACAGATGAGGGTCAGAATCATCAGTATTCGCTGAAATAAGTGGACATAAAAATACTGACAAAAATATTAGAACACTCTTAATAATCATAAATGATTCCTAGTCTAACAACAGCTTATTATAATTCATATATACACTGCCAATAATGTTAGTGAAATTTTCACATGTTTAATTTCTGACAAGAAATTTGCAATTATTAAATCACCATATAAAACAATTTTGCTTTTCAAAAACATCAAAGTTCTGATAAGTTTACAATGATAAAGACTTAGTAGTGATAAAGAGTGAACACGCAAAAATTTTAATTCATTCTCTACTTCCCATAAAAGGGACTCTTTCCATAATTTTTCCCTCTCTAAGATTTGATTTTTAGAAAATTATCAGACAATACAGTGAGCCATAAAGAGCACCTTCTCCCAGAGATTTAAAAAATGTTGTTCAGTGTGTAGGCATGAAGGATAGTAACTGGTCAAACTGTAGTGTTGTTATTAGGGAACTACCCGAGTCATTAGAAATTCTAATGCTGTAATACATTTGTCTCATGTTTCATTGACCAAACCATTGTCTTCCTGTCTACTGCTTCAGGGCCAGTTTAGGCAACAGATGAGAGAGCAATCTAGTCACATGCCACTAAGGTAGTTTTTAAATTAGAAAAGTGAAGAGACGTGCTCTGAATCCATTGCCTTATTTTTTCACTTAGAAGGAGCCAAAGAGGTAACCCAGAAAAATAAAGGCTGATTTATATGTTAACATCCTATTCAAAACATTCACCCCAGACCAATTAGGAGCCTTTTTCATACCTCCAGGGCTACCTTTGCAGGTATCAGTGTGAAACCCTCAAAGGAGGTTGCTATCTATTGTCTATCCATCAACCCCCTTCTTTCTCAGGAAGTAAGCCACTGTAAGTAGAAAGTGTTACCCAGAATATCCTCAAGGTTACAAATCGTTTAGCAAAGATAATAAGCAATGCATCAGTTAAGGATGATGGCCAAAGAATCAGACCTAAAAGAGATCATTCTAGCAGTTTAAAAATTACAATTACAAAGATTCTTTTCTCTTTTTGGTTGTAAGAGACATAAAAATGCCAGCAACCTGAAATTTGACAGTGATTAGGATTACTATTAAACTGCTGATTCTTAGTCTCCCAAATACTTATAGGTATAACATGAAACATTTCAAACAGTACGATTTTTGAAAATTACCGCTATGAAAGATGTTTACGAATTAAACTCAGTGTCATGCTGAGCTCATGCCACCTCATGAGGGTTAAATGTTAAATTTGCAGGAATGTAGGTTAAAATATTCATTATTAAAAATTAAATTAAATATATTTACAATTAGAAAACTATATTAAAATCAAATGTAATAATTATAACTTACTGCTTCCCAGTTACTTCACTATATTTTACTATGCCTTTGAGGAGTGATTCATAGCTATATATTGGTATGGTAGAAATACCATATGACGATGTGCTCTTGTGAATTTGCTTCCAACTCTTCTTTCAATGACACCATGTAGGAACTAGAAATTGCCATGGTGGGACTATGGGCATCACAGAAATCAGCAAACATTATGAATACGCTGTTTTTTTCCCCTTCTGGAGAACTATTTACTAACACACTGCCAACTATAAATCCTGTGGTGAGGCAGCCAACTGATAAGACCTCTATGTGTGGGAAAGGAGAGTGAGGTCAAAGGATTACTAATAGCAATAGGGGAAGGCCTGGGCTACAAGAGTCTCCGAAACTTGAGAAAATGGTGTGTGTGTGTGTGTGTGTGTGTGTGTGTGCGCGCGCGCGCGCCTCTGAGATCTTGTAAGTTTTAACTGTGAAATGCCTTTTTAATCCACTATTAAAATTGATTTTTTTCTTGCACCATTTATACACTATGTCATTCAACTGAAGTATGGGATAAGAGAGAGGAAATTCCATGTAATTTCTCTTTGTTTCTAAGTGTTTTAATAAATGTTAAGTCATTCTACTTCTTATTTCTTTGAGTTTTTCAAAGTAATATTTTGTTGGCTATATACTGGTTATTCTATAAACCTACCTAATACCTGTTTAAGGTTATAGTAACACTGGTTTTTCTTTTCCCCAGGGCTGCAGGTTTTGGTCTTATGTGGCCTTTTATGTACACTGAGTTATATAACAGACTCATATATAAAGCAAGATCAGAAAAATAAGATGATGAAAAGGTTTATGACTTTAAAAATAAAAGGTTTTCTTCAACGCACAGTTAATCATATCCTTAAAAAGACTCATTGACACCAGGTAACACAATTTACCATGTCGCTTTAATTCGTTATACACTACTTCTACTATGCATTTTTGGCTTGCTACTATAATAATAAATTTTAGTTCAAATCAATTTGGATATTGGATAAAGACAAAATTTAAATACATAGAGAAAAACACTTTTTTTTTCCCTTTGTTCATGGACATTACAGAAGAATTAATTAATTTGATTTATAAGATCCATTTTTCTATAAAACAGACATGATTTTACTAGCCTGGATTTGTTATTGATTTGAAGTGATTTAGGCACACTGGCAATAATGAAAATATTTATAATAATTTTATAATTTCTTTTATTTTTCCTATAGGACACATGCACTTGCCAGAGAGGAGAGGGAAAGGGAAAAGAGAAATCACCCCTCAGGAGGGATGGCCACCACACAATATTTTTTCCTCCATTCTCCTCTCTGGATTTGGGGCATGCAAGCACATGTGCCCAGCATGATTTTTCAAGCCACTAGGTCAGGGACTTAAACCACAGTTGGCCATAAGGGAATCCAGCTAGTCTCAAACAATATAAGCTTTGTCAAATTATCAATAGATAGATATACACAGATTAAAAGCTGGCCATTTTTATCTCCTTAAGATGCTGGGAACATTAACATTCTCTAAAACAGAATTATACATTTCATATTAAAACTGTATCCTGAAAAGTAATTATCATGTTAGAATAGCTCGGTCATTTGTTTTTGTGATTTGATACTATGATATATAAACTTCATTACCCATTAAGTGTATCCATCCTCAAATATTTTATAATTCTGAAATAGTTCTGTTTTTAATATTTACAGGAGATCCTGGTCACAAAGCTTCTACCAGAAAATTTTTTTTTATATCTAATAGAACATACTTAAAATTAAGTGAATCTGCTCTCTGTAGAAGATAACATTCTGTATAGTTAATGTTTTTAATAGTCTTCTAATAGAGCAGAATGGCATTTTCACCCCAAAAAAAGAAAGATAAGAAAGAAAAGAAATCTTTTCTACAGGTAGTCTACTTACTGAATGTGAATCTTTTGTTTTAAAATTTTAAAAATCAAATTTATTACACACAAACAGTTTCACACATAAAGCCATGCTCACAATACCACACGTGTTATTTAAATCGATGTTCCCATGCTGCAGAGAAATATAAGAACATTTTCATTATGTTTATGAGTCCATGTAGCCTGTTTGTACAACAGTTATCTAATCTAATCCTTTTGTTGTTCATAAGAATAAATTAAATAAGTCATGTGATTGCCACATGAGTAAGTTATTTTTATTTTTGACTTCCAAAAATATTATAAAAGTCATATGATATTTTATTTTTGTGAAGTGTATCTGTACACATAGAGACAAATATAAATTGGTGAAAAAATAAATTTTATGGTACATGAGTCACTATGTCTTAGGAAAATAGTACACAATAATACTCAGTAGTGAATTCCTACAGGATAATTATTTAAATTAATTTGTAAAACATTGTAATATACAGAGCGAATTTATAACTTTAAACTACACTTTAATAGACATGATATGATACTGTGCAAATTGACCAGAATGTATCCCTTTCTGATGATAAGAAAGGAAAAAAATAAAAAAGGAAAAAAAGAAACCAAATTTAGAATAAAAGGAAAACATCATATTAGAATTTTAGTATAAAATTGCTTCCTCCTATAAACTTACATAAGGTTATATTTGTATTCACCATGTATATTATTTTGATATTAGTATATATCAGCATCACTAATACTTGATAACATGTACTGTAGTTTTCCCTGGCTTCCATATACAACTCAACAATTTTCTGAGAAATAGAGCAATATGCACACCTCCTTGGGAGAAAAAAAGTCTAAGTGATCTTGGTTATACATTAAAAAGCTTATGATGAGACCAGCAGATGGTGTAATGGCTATGTCGCTGAACTCCCATGTAGTCGACTGCGGTTCAAGTCCTGGCTTAAACTCACACTTTGTGCGTGTGCATGTGTGCCCAAGATCCCAAGAGGAGAATGAAGGAGAAGGGATTGTGATGTGACCATACCCCTGGGGGGTGATTTCTCACTTTCTGTCTCTGTCTTTCTGGTGAGCACATGTGCCCTATAGAAAAAAACTCTCAAAAAAAAAAAAAAAAAAGAAAGAAAGAAAGAAAGAAAAAGAAAAGAAAAGAAAAAAGCTGATGATAAGTCACCTACTTATTTTAGATGTTGCTATTTGCTAATATTTAGAAAAAATAACAACATACAAGATATACTAAACTTGCAATGGACATTTAAAAAGGCCACATAGTTTTTGCTTAAAAATCTACTTTAGTAATCTGAAATTTTCTCAATTTAAAATTATGCATTGTGTTTTTCTATGAAGTCTCCTGTTGAGATAATAAAAATACCATTGTATTCAAATGTATTCTTATTCAGTAATACTTGTGTCCATTGTCAGCATTAATCTTGTATATTTTGTCTTACTAATGACTTGAAATTCAGACTCACTGTATAGTATTACTACTGGATACATCAGGCATAGGAACAAAATTCTATTTATAAATACATCTAATCTGAAATTAGTAGAAAGGAAGTAGAAAAAAGCACATGACAGTCTTATACAGACATATTAATGTAGTGAAGTGTATTTACTTTGTTACCTAAAATGTGACAGTAGTCCCTTAATCTATAAGAATAATCTCCCCTCCTGTAGAAGCAAATAAAAGGCAAGATGCATATTAAGGATTCTTTGAGTATCAGCATATCACTCTGCTATAATATATCATGCTTCATTGTGACACATTTCCCCATTTGTCACTTTCTGTCATGTTACTGTACCTCAAAAGAAACAACGTTGCCCATTTCTTTTAACTGTAGCAAATAGATACCAAATATTTAACATTGAAAACAGAACTATTTTAAAAACCAGGTAGTCTTAGCCAAAAAGCTATTTTAATGGATATTCAAAGACTGGATACTAGGGGAAGTAGCTATTTAAATGTGTATTTGTATAGGTTGAATAGTAGAAACAAGTATTTCCCTTTCCTTGTGAGCATTTTATTCTTAAATGATAAAAAACTCCTTTTCTTCTTATTTGTGATTTAAAAAAGTATTATATTTCCATTTTTGTTTTCTACTAAATAGTAGGTTTAACTGTTATCAGTATAAAAATACTGATATTGTCAACCTGCCTTCATTAGTTATTATATTTAATATCTCGAGTTAATGTTTTAAAATTGCCCATTGAAGAAATACATAAACATGTGACATATATGAAATACCTTAGACTCTTGTGTTGTAATTTAGGCAATAAAAGCCACCACAAGAAGGACAAAGTCATCAGCCACCTTCCTGAACTGCCACTGACTACTGATGCTATCAGAACCAGTAAGCTTCTGCCAACATTCCAGATACAGCCAGATGGAATAAAATGGAAATAATGAGAAAATAAAAAGGAATTGTTATTGTTTCCTTACCTTCTCATATAATCCTGCACCATGAATCTCTCTGTGTAGATCTAGAAGATGCTGTACTATCAATGGCTATACCAAAGCAATTTGAAAAATATTTTTATTTTCAACAAAATTTAGTCTGTCGGGAATTTTCTGAAACTCTGAGTCAGGACCAAGGAGAGCTCCCAGCTCGTATTCTCCCAGGTCCTGTACTAGCAACAGTGAGAGCTGACATGTAGCCCTCCCTTTACACCAGGTTCTACACTAAGGGCTTTGCATAAAATACTTTATTATTTAAACTTCTTCACATTTTTGTGAGGTAGATACTATTACTTTTGTAGATGAATATGGAGACTCATTGAGTTTATCAGACATTGATTTTGTAGCTTCTGCTTTAAAGCACACTGATCCCTAGAAATAACACTGTACAATTTGCAAATTCTGTTGTTTTTGCTAAATACCATGGTGTTTATTTAAATATTTAATATGTTATGCTTATGTTGTGTTACTATGAAAGTAATTATTTTAAATAACAAAATATTAACCTTTCAATTCTATAATTTGTATATATTGAGGACAGAACAGTTTTTATTTTTTATTATGTAAGATATTTTGGTGAGGTTTTCATAAAGATGAAGCAGAAATAGTAGCTTCTAAAATTAGTTCAAGGACTTTTTTCTAGACTAATTATTTCTATAAGAAGACAGAAAATAAAAGGGCAGCCTCTATTTGTTGTGCCTTGGGAAGCAAAATGCATAATGACAGAATGGTAAAGATAGCATATGTTGATGCTTACTATTAACTGCTTTCTGTATTTTATTTTTTTCAAAATTGTTGACAACTTTTCAGGTAGATGCTATAAACTTAATTTTAGAGATGTGAAAAACAGGTTCAGGACTTCAGAGCAATAGTCAGAATTCCAGCTTAAGTGTTTCTAACTACATAGCCTGGGCTATTTCTCTTTCTCTGCCCTATCAACTGTGGGGGCATGTAGACATGGGGCTACTTCTGTCCTCTACCAGCTGCATCGTGATTATCCACTAGGTGCCCTTAGTCAAGTGACAGCAATCCAAATGTTTCACAGTGCTGATTTCACATACAGCTCTTTCAAAAAAATCTACTCAGTAAAGGAGAAATGTTTGCGCCCCTCAGCTCAGAAATTGCGTTGAATATTACACTGACTCATGCACCAGAATTCTCCTGTGGCAGCCTTCCTTAATGAAACCAACTCATTCTAGGGAGATGAGTTTGTTTCATCTCAAATGCCAATGTCAAAATGACTTAGCAGATAGAAAAACCGGGGCAAAATTAAAATGACTTTCCCACCAGCACCAAGATTAGAATTCAGAATCCTTCACCATCCAGGAAAAAAAAAAAAAAAAAAAACTCAAAAACAGTCCCCTGCAGAGGCATTACACATAGTTATAGCAGTTTGCATTTCATGGATTTGCAACAGCGGAATCTCTCAGGTTCTTGAAAAACCCTATATAATGTGTTTTATGGAAGCAAAATGTCAGTGCCCTTTAGCTCAAACAATAAAACTCACTCTCATGTAGAAACTGGCTGTGTTTTTAAGATTATTCATCACCATAAAGCATTGTGAGTCAGTTGGTTCATTTTCTTTAGGAAGAGAACAGGTTAGTTTGTTTTTTTGTTTTGTTTTGTTTTTCCTAGTATTTTCTCATCACACTTTCATGCAATCACAAACTGTTTAATTTATATTCAGAAGACTTATTATTCTAGATGTTTACATGCTGAAAATAAAACTCAACACAAGCACATTTAGAAAGCTGAGTTTTAAGGAGATTTGGTTTAGTTTTTGAGCAAAGAAAAACTAAGCCTTTGTATGCTTTCATTCACATAAGTATTTTGTTTGGACTTCAGATGGCAGAACTTAGAACTAATTACAATTATGATTTCTTATTGGCTTTATGTTTTTATGGTATGCCTTAGTTCAAGCTATTATAACAGAAAACAATATGTTGGGTGACTTAAAGTCCACTGATTTCTCATAGTTCTGGAGCCTGGGAAGTTCAAAGCCAAGGTCCCAGGAGATTTTGTGTTTGAGGAAGGCCCGTTTTCTGGTTTGTAGGTGACTGTTTTCTCATTGTATCAACACGTGACCGAGTGCAGAGAGAGAAAGGAGTATCTCTGATGTTTCTTCTAGTAAGGACATTAATCTCATCATGAGGACTCTGTTCTGACAAGCTTTTTATTTTCCCTCCTAATACTTTCTTTATTAAGAATTAAAGTTTCACCGTGGAAATTTGAAGTAACACAAGCATTCACTGCATAGTAGGGTGGTTGCTCTTATTATTTAATTTTACTTTTTAGAGATTTTTGCCTTAGAGTGCATGTGCTCTCTGGAGAGAGTGAGTGAGAGACAGAGATTGCAAAAAAATCAACCCCCATGGAAGAGGTCCAAGCTGCAATCCCTCTTCCTCCATTCTCCTACCGGGATCTTAGGCATGCATGCACATGGACCCAGCGTGAGTTTCAGGCTACTGGGATTGGGACTCAAACTGTGGTGGGCCATGTGTGAGTCCAGTAATGTAACCACTATGCCATCTACTGGCCCCATAGTGATTGCTCTTAACTTGAGACTTAAACTAATGTTACTTGTTTCTATTAATGTATTAATCACACCAACATCTACTAATTTTCCCAGATATATTAATGTATTAATCACACCAACATCTACTAATTTTCCCAAATAAGGTATTTTCCTAGACATGAATTCTTATTTGTTTGGTCTCTCTTCACTACTACGTCCAGAAAGATGTTGATAATTTCTCGATTTGGATCCTGAGCTATAGTGGAGTTATTTGATTTTATTTTTCTTCTGTTCAGGCTTTTTAAAAATAATATATCAGGGGCCAGATGGAACACAGCAGTAAAACTCGATGCTCTGCAAGGCTGAACCATATGCGAAGATTCCAAATTCATGCCCAGAGACTTCCCTAAGTACTCTGGGCGTGTGTGATCCATGATCCACTGCTTTCTGAGAGTCGAGTGGATCATAGCATCAAGATCTTATTGGGGGATTGGTCCCCTAGTGTAGTAGCTAAGCCCTGCAAAGAGGAAGCTGTACCCTATGTGGGTTACCAAGATTCAAGTACCAGCCCCAGTAACTTGAAAAACATCCTGGGCATATGCATGTGCCCAGGATCTTAACAGGGTAGAGAATTTACAGAAAAAGGGTTGCAGCATGACCAAGTCCCATTGAAAGGATGCTTTTTCTTTCTCTCTCTCTTTTGCTTGATTGGGCACCCTTTGGCATAAAAACAAAATTTGATTTTCCTTACGTAGTCCAAGTATCTTGAACTAGCCTCCTTAGTTGTTTTCACACAACTCTTACCATGTAAGTGTTATAAATATTAATCTCTACAGTTACTGTTAAAAACTGAGAGGCCTTATTTATTTACTTATTTATTAGAGAAAATACTTATTGAAACTTTTTGCTATGTGTGAAATTCCAACTTCAAAGTATTCTCCCATTATTTTATTCTTTTCTTTTTTAAATTTTATTTGTTTGTTTGTTTGTTTGTTTTTATGGCCAGAGAGTGCATGTGCTCACCAAAGACCAAGACAGAAAGAGGGACAGGGAAAAAGTGACTCCTCAATGGTGTATTGTTGTGCTGCAATTCTTTCTTCATTTTTCCATCCTGTTGATGTTAAGGATGTGCACAAACATTCACCGGGCATGTTTTTGAAGCCATGGGGACAGGATTTAAGCCACTGGATCAGCCATATGGGATCCAACTCCCTTAACCACTAGGCATGGGGATCCCACTAACACTTTAAAAATATGGTGTCTTGTACTTTGGTATCCCATGCCACTTTACTAAATTTGATGACTAAATTTGGGGACAACAGGTGGCATGGTGGTTAAGGTGCTGGGCACTTCCACATGGCTAACCAAGGTTCAAGTCCCAGACCTGATAGCTTGCTTTCTCACTTTCCCTTTCTCTATATATATCTCTCTCTGGTCAAATTGAAAGAAATGAATGAATAAATAAAAAATTTAAAAAATAAAAATGAATAAATAAATTTGATGATATTCTGATTCTTATTCCTGTGTAGGTAATCTATTCTTTTCTCTTAAAGTTTTGAATAAAGTTGTTGTTCATTGATGTTCTTTTTTTGGGGAGAAGTTTTTGTTACAGGGCGTGTGCATTCACCAGAAAGACAGAGAGACAGAAAGTGATAAATCACCACCACCACCCCTGGGGGGGACTGCCACACCACAACCCTTTTCCTTTCTCCTTTTGGGTTTTGGGCATGCACACCCACGCACCTGGCATGAGTTTAAGTCACCAGGTCCAGGACACGAACCACAGTCAGCTACATGGGAGTTCAGCAACATAGTCATTATGCCAACTGCTGGTCCCCATTAATGTTCTTAATATTACTATAATGTGTCTAATTGTGGTTTTGTTTCCTTACCTCTCCTATTTATCAACCTATAAAATCATTGTATTTTTAGTCATTCATCCAGTTTTATTTTGAAAAATTATTATCTTTTCAAGTATGTTCTTTGATAATTCTCTTCTTTCCTTTTAAAATTCTATTCTCTATCCTTTTTCACTACCTTCTAAGAAAGTTCTCAAGTCTAGTCTTAAAATGCGCATATATCTTCTTTTTCAGATATATGTACCTTACTATTGTTTTAGTAACTATCATTTTTTATTTTATTTTTTGCAATATCTTAGTTTTACCTCAGATTGCTCATATATTCCTTAATGTTATTATATATATTTTGATGCTTTATTTTTAGGATTAACTGTAAAAACAATATTATGATAAGAACATTTAATATAAGTCTTACCCTCTTAATAGTTTTAAGAGAATACAATGCAGTATTGCAACTTATATGCATGAAGTAGTATGGTAGACCTCTAGAAATGATTTCTCTGAAATAACTAAGATTTTATACACTTTGATTGGTAACTCTCATTGATTAGTAACTCTAATCATTTCCTTTTCTTACCAGGCCCTGACAACCAATATACTATTATTTGGTTTTATGAGTTTGACTATTTTATATACCTAATATAAGTGAAGTCATGCATTGTTTATCCTGTGATTGGCATATTTCACTTAGCCTAACATCTTCAAGGTTCATCTATGTTGTTATGTATTGAAGATTTTTTCCTCTTTTTTTTAAAGACTGAATAAAGTTCAATTGAACATATATACCACATTTTGTTTGCAAATGGATATTTGGGTTGTTTCACCTCTTGGTTGTTGTGATAATGCTACTGTGAACATGTTCATGCTGCAACTGTCTCAAGACTCTCTTTAAACTCTATTTAAATATTCAGAGGTAGGATTGCTGGTAATATTAAAGTTTATTAAATGGACATTAGGAAAACAATTCCATTCAAAGTTATATCAAAAAGGATAAAATACTCATAATTAATCTACTGTAATTCCCATAAAAATTTCATCTTTTCAAAAAGCAACAAAAAGGGGAACAGCAGTTAGTGTAATGGCTATGTCGCTGGACTCCCATGTAGTCGATCGCGGTTCGAGTCCTGGACCCAGTGTCTTAAACTCACACTAGGCATGTGTGCTCGCGTGCCCAAGATCCCAAGAGGAGAATGGAGGAGAAGGGATTGCAGCGTGGCTATCCCCTCTGGGGGGTGATTTCTTGCTTTCTGTCTGTCTCTCTCTGTCTGTCTGGCAAGCGCACACGCCCTATAGTGAAAACTTCTCAAAAAAAAAAGCAAAAAAAGGTAATTATAAAATTTATATGCCAAAATAATGTTGAAAAACAAAACAAAAAAAATTGAGCTATCAGAACAAATACTGAAGTGATACTTTTTCTTATTTTAAAATTTATTGTAAAGACACACAAATTAAAATGATATGGTACTGGTGTAAGGACAGACACTAAGACCGATAGAACAAAATAGATGTCCCAGAAATAAATCTGCATGTATAGCCCACAGATTTTCAACAAGGGTGCCAAGAATACACAATCAGGAAAGAATAGTCTTTTTTATATCTAAGGGTGAGAAACTGCATCACATAAATATCCTTCATGAAATTTGACTCTTAGCTTATAGCACATGCAAAAATCAACCACAAAAGGATTATATACTCTAAGTACAACACCTGAAACTGTCAAACTTTTAGAACAGAACAAAGCAGAAATGTTCTGTGACATTGACCTTACATTTATTTTATCAATATGACCCCAAAAGCACAGTCAACCAAAGCAAAAATAGATATTTGGAAGTATATCAAACTAAAAAACTTCTTTGCCTCAAAAGAAACAATCAAGGGAGTGAAAAGACAACCTACAGAATGAGAGAAAAAAAAAATGATCTATTCCCAAAACTCTGCCTCTACTGCTACACTGTCACTTTAGTGTGTCCTGTCTTATTTTTGAAGTATGTGTACTTTTCAGTTATGTAGCCATTTTAGCCTGTGAATTTATGTTCCTGACAGTGTTCTAAGTAGAGGTAATGGCCTAGTCTGTACCTCACATAAATCTGAGAAGAAAGAAGTATAAGAGCCCAGAGAAATCTCCAGATACCACAGAACCTTTGTTGTAACTCCTCTTAATTGCCTGGCCACCAACTAATGCCACTAACTGCTATGCCTTTAAGCTTTTAGGCGTAAGCAGTGCTTGAAGACGCACATTTACCCAGGTTATAATTTTGCAGGTGTGACTGTTTAAAGTGAGTATAAGGTGGGGGAACTGGACACTCGAGGACATTTGGTCATTCCACATCTACCTTTTCCTAATCCCTGGATGACTTTTGTGTTGTACTAGTGTTACACTCATCTTCATTTCTGTCTATAATTTAAAAACTAAAACCAAAATAAGGATTTGTCTTATGAATTTCTAAACTGGATGTAAAAGTATCTTAACCTCATTTCGATCCTGACTTAATAAACAAAAGATAAATGAAAAATAAAGATTACATTGTGAGGCAATTTGAAATTTGAACACAAACTACATATTAAGAAAGTAAGGTATTGTGAACCAGCAGTTAGCATAATGACTATGTCCTGGACTCCCACGTAGTCGACCACGGTTTGCGTCCCGCACCCGGTGTCTTAAACTCATGCCGGGCGAGTGTGCGTGCGTGCCCGCCCAAGATCCCGAGAGGAGAATGGAGGAGAAGGGATTGCGGCGTAGCCAACCCCCCTGGGGGTGATTTCTCGCTTTCTGTCTCTCTGTCTCTCTCTGTCTGCCTGGCGCGTGCACGCGCCCTATTGCAAAAACCTCTCCAGCCTATTTTAAAAAACCCCCCAAAAAAAAAAAAAAAAAAAAAAAAGAAAGTAAGGTATTATTAATTTTAGGTACACTTATGGCATTAAAGTCAAGGTAAATGTGTTTAATTTTAGAGATAGTTACTGAAATAAATATTGAATAATGTGACTTCTTTCAAAAAATATGAAAGGAAACAGAGGTTATCGCACAGATTAAATGAGATTACCCATGAATTGAAAATGTCTAAAGGCTGGTAAAAAGGTCTCATATGCCTTTTACCAGCCTTTAGTTTTTTTTACATTTGAAATTTTTTATAATAAAATGTTAAAAAATCTAAATGTAAAAAATACCTTGGTACAGGTTGAATACTATGTTTTTTAAATCCGCCTTATCCCCAATTCATGTGTTGAAAAGAGACAGAAAAAGTAATTACAGAATGTATATGGCAGCACTAAAGATCTTCAAACAATATTGAAAAGAAGAAACAATATTGAAATAGCAGAATAAAGATTGAAATATCACTTCTTTCTGATTTTAAAATATATTACAAAGATATCTTATAATTACACATTTTCTTTGGAGAGGTTTTTGCTATAGGGCACATGTGCTCACCAGAAAGACAGAGAGAGACAGAGAGACAGAAAGCAAGAAATCACCCCCCCAGGGGGTATGGCCACACTGCAATCCCTTCTCCTCCATTCTCCTCTTAGGATCTTGGGCATGCTGGGTCCAGGACTCGAACCGCGATCGACTACATGGGAGTCCAGTGACATAGCCATTATGCTAACTGCTGGTCCCTATAATTACACATTTTTAAAAAGTTTATTTATTTATTCCATGAGTGAGGGAGATAGGATGAAAGAAAGAGAGAGAGAGAGAGAGAGAGAGAGAGATGGATGCAGTCTCTCTGACATACTGTTGATGCTGTGACTCACCTCCAGCTTCAGCAAGCTCCCAGATAATGGGCACATGTCTGCCCTGCACAAGAATGGAGGTTTTCATACTTGCACGAGTAGCCTTTCTTTGTGGATCTGCCTCACATGGTATCACATTTTACCATTGAACCACTATATAGGCATCTTAAGAGTACACATTTGCATTCATATAAACAGCAATGTATGGCTACTATTTTAATGTCATAGCAAAACATAAAATACAACCACAATTTTTCCTTTTTAAGAGATTTTTTTCTATAGATCATGTGCACTCACCAGAGAGACAGAGAGAGAAAGCAAGAAATCACTCTGCAGGCAGGGTTAGCTATGCCACAGTTCCTTCTCCTTCATTCTCCTTTTGGCATTTTGGGCACAAACATACATATCCAGCATGAGTTTCAAGCTGTCGGGTTCGGGACTTGAACCATTGTTGACCATGTGGGAGTTCAGCACCTTAACTACTATGCCACCTGCTGGTCTCAGTTAGAAGTATTATTAAGGCAGATGGCTTAATGGTTACATTGCTGGACTCCCACATAGTCAACTGCAGTTCAAGTCCCAGACCCAGCAGCTTAAAACTCATGCTGAGTGTGTGTTCATGCTTGCCCAGGATCCCAAAAGGAGACTAGAAAGGATTGCAGTGTGGCCAACCCCCTCAATTGGGGGATGATTTCTCACTTTCTGTCTCTCTATCTCTTTGGTGAGCAAATGCACCCTATAGCAAAAATATCTGTCTAAAAAAAGAAAGAATATGTCATTGATATCCCTCTGTTTTTATTTTCCTTATCTAGGTTTTGGAAATGTCAAATATTTTCTCTCTATTATCTGGAGAAGAAATCAACACACTATTTTTTAAAGGACCACATAGCAAATATGTCAGCTTTGTGGCCATATGGTTTCCGTGGCTGTTTCTTAGCTCTGTTGTTGTAGGGTGAAAGCAGCTATGCATAATATGTAAACAAAAGGGTGTGGCTATATTTCAACAAATCTTTACTTAGAAAAACAAGTTGTGTGGGGACTAGCAGACAGTATTATGGTTATATCGCTGGACTCCCATGTCGTCAACTGCAGTTCAAGTCCCGGGACCAGTAGCTTCAAACTCACACTTGCTGCATGTATGTACATGTGTGCCCAAAATCCTGAGAGGAGACTGGAGGAGAAAGGATTGTAGCATGATTATTCTCCTGGGGAATGATTTCTTGCTATCTGTCTCTCCAGTGAGTGCACACGCTCTATAGCAAAAATTTCTCTAAAAACAAAAAACAAAAGCAAAAACAAAAACAAACAAACTAAAAAAAAAAAACAAAAAACACAACTTATGCCTAAGATTTGGCCAGCAGGCTACAGTTTGCTTAAGGTTCATCTAGCGGTATCTTTATGTGTTAGAATTCATTGCTTAGATAGAGAAAACTGAGATAAACAGAAAATTACCCGTGCTAGCTCCATGCCTAGTTGTTAAGGCAACTTGAAAAACAGCCTGGGCACATCAGAGTGCATGTCCAAAATCCCAACAGAATGAAGAAATGGACGAGAAAAGATGTGACATGACCATGCTCCATTAGTGATTGCTTTCTTTGTCTCCATTTCTCTCTAGGAAGCATACATCCTCTGGCAAGTAACAAATGAAAAATGAAAATAATTAACTAGAAAAAAGAGTTACCTGTATCAAAAGCTGAGATTTAGTTCCCCA
The DNA here is from genome assembly GCF_000334495.1 of Tupaia belangeri chinensis. NCBI lineage: Eukaryota > Metazoa > Chordata > Mammalia > Scandentia > Tupaiidae > Tupaia > Tupaia belangeri. The sequence continues at coordinate 1,582,562 of NW_006209014.1, read as the reverse complement.
GGAAGACAAGGAGGTAGACTGTTAAAATATTTTGTGATATTTAATGCATTAAAAAATATATATGTTATATGTAACATATGCTTAAGCCTTGAATAAAATGAAAGCCTCTGCATTCATCCCCTAGTAAAGAGGTGGACACAACTAAGAACTAGCACCATAAAACCTATTATCCCTGCCCTAGTCCCATCCAACATTCCAAGCATAGAATTGAACAACTTTAAACAGAATTTTTATGCACTGAGTAATGATGAATTTTTCCAGTCACACATTACTGTCTAGGAAAGTAGAAAGATACTCTATTTACCTAAAAGAGTAATATATTTCCAGAACTGCTTACCTTGGACACAGCAGGGTCTAGTCCATTATGTGTACAGCATTTCATTATGGTTGCAAAATTGTAACTGTAGAAAGGCAATATGATATTATTTTTATTATTGTTGATATTAATAGAATTGTTCATAATGCAGTTGTTATTAATGATGTGGTGTTATAAAAAGAATCCTTAATTATTAATGGCATTGATATGACATTATTAATTTTGATACTAAAATGAACATTTCATTATTTCAGATGCAATTATATTGTTAGACACAAGTTATTGCTAATAGATTATACTTTCTGCAGCCTTGTTTTGGCACATGGTAATTAGCTGTAGGCTTGAATAGCTAAATAAAAGCCTACATTGGGGTTTTATTTCAGAGCTGTACAGGATCTGAGCATTAACCCAGTGGAATAGGGCTAGGGAAGAAGAATCATTGTCCGAACTTTTTTTCAGCCCATGTGGGTCCCACTCAGGATGACTTCTCAGTCATATGCTAGAACAGAAAGCATAACTGACAGTACTAGTATGTAAAGACTTGGCTGGTGAAGGGTCTTCTGTCATGTCACATTTTCTACACAGTAAATCAACACAGAAGTCTCTCTTCTGTTCAGCATTGGTTATTAAGATGTGATGTTATCCTGTGATTTATATCATGTTGTCACAATGCATTTCATTTTGCTTTGTTTCAATAATACAATGAATTCTTTCATAATTTCTTTCAATTTGCCTCAGGAGTTGTTATGTACTCCAGGCTTTTATTTCTTTATATTCTGCTCAGCCTTATTAATACAAGTGAAGGAAGTATATCCTTCCATAATTGCTTATAGGCTGTACAGTGCAATACAGCATATTACCTCATTTTAGATAATTCTTTTGTAGTGGCATGATATTCGAACACTTAAAAGCTCTGTGTAGAAGCAAATAGCTTTGCAAATTACTTTATAATCTTGGTCAACTTCAACTGGTTATTCCCACAGAACACTTTAGTCTTTGTACTTTAACAACCATCCTGCACTTTAAAAATCCTCAGGCATAACTTGAAGGGCAGTTGAGCAGAAAAACTAATAGAAGCAATGCAGTGCTCTCAGGCAAAGCCTAAGGCAGGATTTCCTAAGGCCTCTCTTGCCCTGTTCACGTGTCCATTCCCTCTTGACCTCAGCACACATAAACACACTTAATGCTACCTTACCTGTAATGCTCCGGTGCCTGGGGTTAAAGGAAGTTGAGGCTGATTTGGTTTGGAGACAATTAAAGCAGGTTAAATGTTTGTTCATACACATAGAAAAAGTAGTCCTTGTAAATAGTGTATGAAAACATGGTGCCGTTTTTGTGTCTGCCAGTTATCAGAAATTCAGCATTATTATGGGCAACAAATTGTACAAGAAGTCTATGGAAGTAAAGTTTAAAGTTTTTTGCATATTCTTATTCTCAAGATAAATATGTTACCATGAAATTTGATGCTTTTGAGAATTTCCCTAAAAATAGGAAAAAGAGCAATGAAAAAAAGCAGCATTCTTGTCTTTCTCATAAAATAATTTGGAAAATAATACTTTAAAATATTGCACCATAAGCAGTCTGAAATAATTTTTATGTCTTACTCTAGGGGCTAGCAGTTTTCTAATCAGGAAATCTCATACTACAGGTGGTCACTGTACTTTAACTCAAAGGATCACTTTCCAAAAGTAGTTACTGAAAGTAGTTCAATTTTATCATTCATCAAGACCAGAGGCTTTGAAAATTTCTATAGAACCTAAAGGTGAAATGGGCTTTCACAGATGTTAATGCTGGCTTGTCAATTAGAATAAAAGATATCATAAATGGCATTTATAAAATCGGTGTATTCAAAATACATACATTCATTGGGATATTGCAGACACTTCATTCTCACATGGACAAAGCATAAAGTCTGTGGCGCCCTGCCTATGTCTTAGAGGTGGCAGTGTAAATTTTCTGTTTCTTTTGAGCTGCTGCATCAGATTCCTGACCACTGGACTCTGAGTTAGTTAAATTCTACTACCAGTATAATATTGAATTTACCTTAGATAAAGATTTTTTTTTTTTTTTGCTATAGGGCATGTGCACTCGCCAGAGAGACAGAGAGAGACAGAGAGACAGAAAGCGAGAAATCACTCCCCAGAGGGGATGGCCACGCCACAATCCCTTCTCCTCCATTCTCCTCTTGGGATCTTGGGCACACACACACAGGCACCAGACATGAGTTTTAAGCCACCGGGTCAGGGGCATGAACCGCGGTCGACTACATGGGAGTCCAGCGACATAGCCATTACGATAACTGCTGGTCCTGATAAAGATTTTTTTTAATGCAAGAGTTTTTCAGAGTTTCAGAAAGGATATTGAACTTGTATAACTAGTCTTAAGAGTTCTGTGATTTTTTTTTCACATTTAAATATGTACGTATGTTGCTATCGTTTTAAGTGTTAACAGCAAGCTTTGGAGAGCAGCTAACTTTCACTGACTTCTAACTTCTATCTTGTGACTTTCAAGTTAGTTCTAGAAAACCAAAGCACAGTGGAGCAATAGTTAATAACAATTTAATATATATTTCAAAATAATTGGAAGAAAGAATTTCAAACGTACACAGCACAAAGTAATGGCAAATGTTTAAGATGATGAATATGTTTATTGCCCTGAAGAGATCATTACATATTGTATGCATGTAGAAAATCACACTGTACTCTATAGCTATATACAACTATTCTATGTCAATTAAAAATTACAAAAAATAGGGGTCAGCAGGTGGCGTAGTAGTTAAAAGTGTTGGACTCCAAGGACCAGCAGTTTGGTGTAATGGCTATGTCGCTGGACTCCCATGTAATCGACAACAGTTTGAGTCTCAGACCTGGTGACTTGAACTCATGCTGAGTGTGTGTACATGTGTGCCCATGATCCCAAGGGGAGAACGGAGGAAAGGAGATTGGGTTTTTGCCATTCTCCCTGGGGAGTGATTTCTCACTTTCTGTCTCTCTTTCTCTCTCTGTCTTTCTGGCAAGTGCACGCGCCATATAGCATAGACTTCTCCAAAAGAAAAATAAAAGTATTGGACTCTCATGTGGCTGAATTCGTGGTTTGAGTCCTCAACACAGTGGCTTGTAAATCACTCTGGGCACATGTATGTGTGCCCAAGAAGAGAACAGAAAAGAGATTGTTGCATTACTATCTCCCCCAGGAGATGATTTCTCACTGTCTCGCTCTATCTCCTTCCAGTGAGTGTACTTTCCCTATGGCAAAAATCTAAAAGAAAAAAAAGATAATGGGGACCAGCAGTTGGCATAATGGCTATGTCGCTGGACTCCCCTGTGGGCGACTGCTGTTCAAGTCTGGACTGTTGGCTTAAACTCACACCGGGCATGTGTGCGTGCGTGCCCAAGATCCCAAGAAGAGAATGGAGGAGAAGGGATTGCAGCAACGCCATCCCCCCAGGGGGATGATTTCTCGCTTTCCGTCTCTCTGTCTCTCTCTCTCTTTCTGGCAAGGGCATGTGCCCTATCGCACAAACCTCTCCAAAAAAATGAAATTATAAAAATAAAATAACATGAAACAAATATACTAAAAAGAGTCTAGTAAGTTTGTATAACCAAATTAGCTTAGGTCATAACAACAGTCAAAGTTGGAAAATAAAATACATAATAATCCGGACTTCATTGTATCTAGAACTTCAAAGGTGTTATTATTCATATTTTCCACTTTTTGGGGGGTGAAATGAGTCTATCCTAGAACTCTAGTTTATATGTCCTTACTAATTGCTCCCCTTAGCTGATAAGATGGAGATTTTGCTTTTTTCTTTTTTGAGAGGTTTTTGCTATAGGGCGCATGCGCTCGCCAGACAGACAGAGAGAGATAGAGAGACAGAAAGCGAGAAATCAACCCCCAGGGGGGATGGCCACACCGCAATCCCTTCTCCTCCATTCTCCTCCCGGGATCTTGGGCACATGCGCCCGGCGTGAGTTTAAGCCAACGGGTCCGGGACTCGAACCATGGTTGACTATGTGGGAGTCCAGCGACATAGACATTACACTAACTGCTGGTCCCAATTTTGCTTATCTTTAATTATTTTTGTTTTACTTCCTATCTCTTTGGTATGCTCTTAGGAACAGCTATGCTATTGGCTTCAATTAGTTGGTGGACAAGAATTGTTTAAGTTTGTCCTCCTAAGGGCAAAGAAGAAAGTCTGGCTTCATTATAACAAAAAGGTGCAGTTATCTAATAAATAACATTGTGCTTGAAAAGCTGTGATTATGGTTATGGAATTATTCAATTTAAGTTTCTATATCTGTGTTTTCTATATTGAAAAATCAAAATATGCATTTTTATTTTACATTACTGTTGTACTGTGCTTCCCAAGTGATTTACATTCATAAATTAGCTTCGGTATGTGAGAGTTTGATGTGAAATGAGGCTAGTGGTAGTCTTTCCTCACTTCCATGGGGAGCCTATTTCAAAGGTTACAAAACAATATACAATTGTATCATCAATTTTTCCCTAACTGATTCTGCACATAGATTTCCTTATGCACAATTTCATTTACTGATAAAATAGGTTAAAATAGTTTGATGATTGCATAACACTCCTGTAACTACAAACAAGTAATTATAAAATGAACTCATTTATTTTATAGTTAATCAATATCTGAACTTGATAGCTTGTATATTCTAAATAGTTACCACCATTTTTACTGGAAATGAAGCCAGTAATTTGTCCAGCACGAGTCTGGGTTTAAGACAAGCCTAAAAGTTTTACTGCTTTCTATAAATATTTTTCAAAAAACATCTTTTAAAGAAAAAGCCCAAAAGCACAATAGAAAATAGGCAAAAGATATGAATCAGTATTTGACCAAAAAAAAAGAAAAATAACCCAATTGGCTCTTTAACATATAAAAAAATGCTCATCTTCACTAAAATAAGAAAAATGCAAACTCTAACTACCCTAAGTTATCATTTATCACTTATCAAATTGACAACAGTAATAAAAATTTTATAATATACTCTGTTGGTAAGGCCATGGAGAAGCAGTCCCTCACAAATTGTTGGTGAGAAGATGAAATAGTATTAACATTCATGCAGAATTTGGCAATTGCACATCTTTATATGTGTGTTTGTGTGTGTGTGTGTGTGTATGTGTGTGTGTGTGTGTATACACACATGCACTTATGTATATAGGCATGCATGATACACTAAAATAGTATTTTGTTGGCGCGTTCCTTTGGAAGCCTAATTTAATGGAAATCTAAGAGAGGAGCAGCAACAATATATTAAACTATATTTGTTTGACTTTAAATGATAACAATAGCCTTCTTTTTTTTTGAGAGATTTTCACTGTAGGGCGCGTGCGCTCGCCAGACAGACAGAGAGAGACATAGAGACAGAAAGCGAGAAATCACCCCCCAGGGGGGATGGTCACGCCGCAATCCCCTCTCCTCCATTCTCCTCTTGGGATCTTGGGCACGCACGCACACGCGCCTGGCGTGAGTTTTTTAAGCCACCGGGTCCGGGACACGAACCGCGGTCGACTACGTGGGCATCCAGCGACATAGCCATTACGCTAACTGCTGGTTCCCAACAATAGCCTTCTTATTTTCAAACTATCGGAAGATGATGATAGACTGATCAATTGATAGAGCAAATGAATGGTTATGTTAATATCATTAGAAAACAAGATTTTTGATTGAGTAAAAGAAAAAATATAAAGTCATAAAGTCAAAGAAGTTAACCAAGAAATTGTGATCTATAACTTGAATCCAGACATTAGGATAAACTTCAGGTTTGTGTCCATGTTCTAAAAAGTAATATACTTTTAATTCTGTCCCTAAAAAAGGCAAGGGAAAAATGAAAAGTCAATTTAAAACACCCATTGTGACCAGGCTAAGATTTTCAAATAATATTTCCCATGAAAAAATAGATCATGATTGCTTGTAAAATGACTAGTTTTACGTTAAGAAATAGACAAATTGAGCATGAGACAAATTGTTCCAGAAAGAAAGAAAGAAAAAAGCTAAAAGCCTAAATACATCATGTGAAAGGATGCAAAAGTCTTTTAAAGAGGTTTCTTCTAGACTACGATGAGAAAAAGTCAGATGTCAAGAAGAAAAAGGAGTAAAATGGAAACACATGAAATAGATGAAAATGCATGAATGTACCAAAAACATTTTTAAAAAATCTCCTTGATCCCCATTCAAACTTGGTAGTACATGAACTTACTCTTCTAATTTTCATAACTAAAGGGACA
>NW_006209014.1:1559563-1575966 GCF_000334495.1 Tupaia belangeri chinensis | reverse complement strand
AAGATACAACCGTCCCCCCTGCCACTCTTCCACCCACTCTATGAAAGGAATCCATGAAGTTTGTGGAAAATGGAATTAAAATACTAGTTTATTTTGGGGCAAAATATTTTGAGATCCATGAATTTTTTTCCCCAAAATATACATTTTTCCATAAGCTTTTTGAACACCCTTTGTATTTCAGGGTAGTTAAAGTGGAAAAACTCTTCTTTATGGAAACAATTCAGGTAATAAATATAGTAGAAAAGTTAGTGGAAAATTTTTATTTTTTGCATACTTAGTGAAATAATAGAGACAGTATTAGATCTTCAATAAATGGTAAATTTATTAGGTAAAAAATTAATAGGGGACTTAGTAATATTTTTTCCTCATACTTCCTATTAAAATTCTAATCAGCTCTATGTTCTATGTGGCTGCCTCTGCATGTGGCCCTTTGGATTTTTCCCGCCTGTGGGCATATAACACCTTGATTGAGATGCCAACGTTAGAGGGGCACATTAAATGACATTACAAACAAATAATCAGCCACATGTACAGTCCGAAACTATCTATCCCCAGAACTCAATAAAATGGAAACTAAAAGAACACTGATAAAAAATTAAAGGGATTTAAGAAACAAGGTATAAAAGAAATTATAGTTGCATACAATTTTTGGAATCATTGTTCAAACACATTAACTATAAACAGGCATTTTGTGACAATCAGGAAAATCTGAACATGAGCTAAGTATTTTAAAATATCTATAAATTATCATTGTTTTTGTGAGATGTAATAATAACAAATGGGTTAGGAGGAAATACCCTCAAGGGTACTCATGTTCACTGGAGTTGCGGTAGGTAAAATAGCATGGCATCTGAGATTTGCTTCAATAAACTGCAGAAAAGAAGTAGGATGAGGTATAGATGAAATAAAATTGGTAATAACATTATAAAAAACATTGCTTTAAATGATGTTTCATTAACGGTTTCTATTCTTTTCTGTATGTTTCAGTATTTCTATAAGATAGATAGATAGATAGATAGATAGATAGATAGATAGATAGATAGATAGATAGATAGATAGATAGATAGATAGATAGATAGATAGATAGATAGATAGATAGATAGATAGATAGATAGATAGATAGATAGATAGATAGATAGATAGATAGATAGATAGATAGATAGATAGATAGATAGATAGATAGATAGATAGATAGATAGATAGATAGATAGATATAGATCGATGCACAGCTTTTTGTCATAGGCTATGTGCACTCTCCAGAGAGAGACAGAGAGGGAAAGTGAGAAATCACACCCTCCCCCCTTCCCCAGAGGGGATGGCCATGCCACAATTTCCTCTCCTCTATTCTCCTGCTTGGATTTGGGACACACATGCACAGCACCCGGCATGACTTTCTAGCCACCAGGTTTGGGACGCACACTGTGTTCAGCCATATGAGAATCCTTTGCCTTAGCTACCATGCCACTTTCTGGCCCCTGTAATAAAATATGTTTAAGAATACATATAAGCATCTTATATTTTGTTATTTCTATGAGGTGGAAAAATTAAATGTAAGGAAAATCACTTACCGTCACTACAATTTTCATGGTACTGACACTGATAGACCTGCATAAACAAAAATATATATTTTTTAATTTATATTCATATACTAAATCCCCTCATTCATTATTTTTGTCTCTCTAAAGGGTGATATGTCAAAACTATGAATCTATAGCCTCTTTCCTCTACCAAAGTCTCTTCTTTGTTTTGAATATGTTTTTAGTGATGAAGGGAAATTAAACTGAAAATTGGGAGTTGCAATATGTGCAAAGTCTATACAAAATGCCATGGCCTCAGGTTGAAATAGATGGCCAAATGACGTTTTACCTTCACTTTTGATAAACTGGTTGACAGTAGAAACTTTCCATTCACTTCAAACATATTGATTTGTAAATGATATGCCAAAAAACGAGTTGTCTAAATATCCGTATGGTAAAATTAAATAATGGTGTCACTGATATGTAATGTAGGCCTAATTTGTTGATTCAATTAAAATTCTTCTGAAAGTTAATGTTTGACATAATACAGTTTCTCAGTAGAATTAGTATTTGGCAAGGTCCAGGGTTGTTAAATTCCCAGTCTTTGTTACAGTCAAGCTTGAAACAAAGCTATTGTTTTTTTGTGCCCCCTTTTACATTCAAACACATTCAGTTTAGTCCTTTTTTCTTATAGAAGAACAAGAAATGGTATTAAAAGGTATGGCCTTATTAGTTGTTCATCATTGTTGACTATAGTGTTGTTATTTGCAGCCATTTCTAGCTATCCCTGAAATACTTTCCAGTGAAGTTTAAAACATTAATGACATAATTTTCTAACTGAAAGTGAAGTATGTATCTCAAGTAAGAAGGGGTTGTGACATATTCTAGGATCTAGTGCTAAACTAATACTGATTTTGAAACTTGTATTTCACTAACAGATCAGTAACAGAAACTTGCCCAGTTGAAAACAAAAATTGAACTGTTCTATCAATATTTAATTAGCTAGAAGCTATACAGTGGTGTAGAAGTCAAACATGATATTCTGAGGCAATGCCATATGGAAAGGTTCTAAGTTCAAGTCTGGAGACCTCCCTGAGTGTTGTGCTGGGCAAAAGCTTGCCCACAATCTGGTGCTGGCTTAAGTCTGGAGTGGATTGCAGCATCAGGGCCCTGTTAGGAGTTCTCCTCTCTCTCTCTCTTTCTCTCTTACTTTCATGGAATAAATAAATTAATAAACTTTAAAAGAATTATGGGTCATTTTGTCCTTTCACAATTACTGTCCAGTTAAATTCCATATAGTAAGGACATAGTTATGAATACTTATTAGAATAGTGCTTTATCAAAATAAATATTATTTCATGAAATATTACCATTTCTATTATTTCCCCTTATTATAATAACCAAGTTTTGACAAAAAGAAAAGTCCCAGGAGGATAAAAAGAAAAATCTTTTTCCCCTAGTAAAACCAAATTGCAAATAAAAATGTATTTTTAAAGAACGGCATTTATCATCATTTGTTTTACATATTTAGTAAAACATCCCAACATACTTAATCCCGATTTACTCTTAACAAAAGTGCAATGTTAATCTCCAAGTTTCTAAGTTGCTGAGGTGATGTGTAACTAATAGGAAAAAAGTATTTTTTAACAGAAAAGTAAAACTGAAATTGTAGATAAAGAATACCACACATTTCAGCCCCTCCCGCTGACTTACATACTTTGACTCAAGTGTAATCTTAATGGGTGCTCATGTTTCCAAGGCAGGTGAGCAAGGAGTGAGAGTCAGAACCCATGTCACGTATGTGATATGCAGATTTCTCTCACTAATTAAAATGTATGGCTCAAAGAATTATTTCAATTAAGACATTTATTAAATGATTTATTCATTACACATTTGAAATAATTATTAAGCATTACAGTTAAAACAGTCAAAGTCATTGACTCTAACTCACTGTGGGACATATGAATCTTTCTATAATTCAGTCCAGGAATAATTTAGACTCTTATACATAATATGCTGATTATTAGAAAATAACAAATGAGTTTCAATAATTCTTTCTGACCTATCCCATCTCACAAAGTTGGACAAAAAGGAACATATATTAATCACTTATAAGATATGTGATCTGTATTTTCTCACTTTCTATGGATTGTCTTCTTGCTCATTTGATAGTGTTTTTTGATGTGCAATAATTTAAAAAAATGAAGTATAATTTGTTTATTTTTTTCTTTTGCTCCCTGTGCCTCTGGGGTAATACCCAGGAAATCACTGCATGATTCAATACTACTAAATTTTGGTCTATATTTTCTTCTAAGTGTTTAATACCTTTAGACCTAACTTTTGATACCCCAAATATATAAAGAACTCTAAAACTCAACAACAACCAAAAAGTCTTGATTAAAAATATGCAAAGGACCTGAATAGGCATTTTTCTAAAGAATATATACTAATGACCAATGAGCATATGAAAAGATACTGAACATCACTAATCATTAGAGAATTGAAAACCAAAGCTACAATGAAATACTACCTCACATTCAGTATTGTTATTCAGAATTAGGTGCAAATAAATATGCTTTTCTTTTTCAGGGCATCACATTCACTCACTTTGAATTCACTTATCTTTCTTTACATGTCTGATGTCGTATCGTGCCTTAAATTGTTATAAGGGCCATAGCAGTGGACAACAGAGCAAGGGTAATGTGAAATTCAAACTAAATACACAGTGAATCCTTTGTCCTGGGAAGCTTTTGATTAAACTGGGTTCAAGCTCACCCACATGAAGCATGCAGAGGAAAAGGCAGCGCAGGACTACCAGAGGAGGTATGTCCTGAGGAAATACAGCACAGAAAACAGTCAGGCGGCTGTGAGTTTTAAATGAAAGCATTTAGGCAATGAATTATGTTCAGTCCAAATTGTAAAAGGGGGTATGAGGCATGAATTCCTAGAGAGAAGCAAAGAAGGTGCTCTAGGCATTTGTTACAGTCTATTTATTCAGGTAATAGCCATGCTAATGAAGACTGCTGTTACCCATAATCTCGACTGTCTGTCAGCAGTTCCTGAACAGGGTGTGCACAGAAATCACTTGAGAAACTCAAACCCTTCACCAGGAAGTTCTGACTCAGGAGGTCTTAGGTGTATGTATTCTTTTACTCCCAGATGATTTTCATGTGTCCTCTGCCCCAGATATTGAGCACTATGGGAGTGATTCTGCAAGGTGTTTGTAGAATAAAATTCCTTGGGTGTTTAAATATTCTGAAACCCAAACTATACTTCAGACTAACTAAATCACAGTATCTGGAAGTGAGGTGGGAACCATGCAGTCATCCTCAGGTGATTCCACTGCACAGACAAGTTTAGGGACCACGACCATTCCCCTTTTCCTTCCATCTATTCCCTAGAAGGAAGAATAACTCTTAAATAAATAAAGAAAAAGAATATTCCCCAAACACATATAGGCTAATGGGCTAAACAAAGGAGCTTCTGCTTGGGGAGGGGTTCATATTCCTCTATCCTCACCTTCCTTACGAGCATCTAATATCTTAGCTCTTTCAACTCTTTTTTCTTTTTTTTTTCTTGAGAGAGATTTTTGCTATAGGGTGTGCACACTCTCCAGAGAAACAGGGAGACAAAAAGTAATAAATCATCCTCCAGAGGAAATGGCCATGCCATAATACTTTCTCCTCTGTTCTCTTCTTCAGGATTTTGGGTATGTATACAAGTGCTCAGCATGAGTTTCAAGCCACAGGGTACAGGATTCAAACTGTGGTCAACCATGTGCAAGTCCAGTGCCTTAACCACCATGCCACCTGCTGGCCTCTCAACTCCTAAGAAAATATTTTGTGTTGCTATTTTTTACTTTTTCCACATACCTAGTGCTCCAGCAGTGTTCTAAAAGATAGTTTTTTTTTTTCCTCTCTGCCTTTGGAAGAACCATCAGGAAGAGAATGAAGAGTATGGGAAAGGAGTAATGTAGAATGCAGCAAAAAAGACATGATTTTGACCATACCAAAAGAAAAAAGTGTGTGTGCGTGTGTTTGTGTGTGTGTATTTAGAGATTTTTGCTATAGCGCATGTATGCTTCCCAGAGATACAGAGTCAGAGAGAGACAAAGTAGGAAATCACTCCCCTGGCATGGCCACACTGAGATCCCTTTTCCTCCATTTTTCTCTCTGGGTTTTGATCACACACGCACACACACACACACACACACACACACACACACACACCTGTCATGAGTGTCAAGCCGCCAAGTCTGGGATTCAAAATTCAAACCATGGTTGGCATGTGGTAATCTACCACCTTAACCAGTATGCCACCTTTTGGCTCCATCAAGGTGTTCTTTAATAAGTTTTCAAATAGATAACATAAACAGCTGCCCAGGTAGGAGGAGCCCAACTCTACCATTTTCAGATAGAATTAACTACCTAAATACTGATCAGTTCAGGTCTATTATATTTTGCATTTCTAGTATTTCTCATTCTTTTAGGAAATAGAAAATTTTCCAGGTTTGCCTCCTTCAGAAAAGAACCACTAGAATAAAACTATATTTTTTATGCCTTTACTTGGAAACTATTTTCTTAGAAGTTTTTCCAACCCCTGACATATCACTAGGACAGGGCCTGATTCCCAACTTTCTCCTTTCTGTTTTCAGTACAGAGACGTTACTCCTCTCAAATCCCTTTCAAGGTATGGTGGCCAGATTCAAGAACCATTAAAACTGTAGGATACCCAGTTGTATTTAAATTTCAAATAAACAAAAACTTTTCAGTATTGGTATACCCCATACCATATTTGGAACATACTTATACTAAAACATTATTCATTACCTATCTGAAATTTGAATTTACTGAATGTTCTGTATTTTATCTTGTCATTCTATTTCTAGAGATATCTCTCTCTCTCTCTGTCTCCCTCTCTGTGTCTGTCTTTCTCTCTTCCAGACCTGTCTTCAGGATAAATACAAACCTAAATTTTTGGAATTAAAATTTATCCAGGAAAGAAATTGTTTGCAAGCAAACTTTGCTTTCACCCAATCCTGAAGTCATAAGAACAGACCCTGTTTTATGGTTAAAGGGGAGGAGAAGGGAAAAATTCACATGAACAGTTACAACAAAGCTCAAAACTTTCTCATAACCTTGACTGGTGGAAAATTTCTATGTGGAGAAATATAATATATCGGGGGAGAAAACGTCTTTCGAATTTTGTCCTTCAACGCATATGAAGGATTTTGAGAAACAGGTAATAGGTGGCACATAATTTGAATAAAATATATTTTTTCTTCCAGTCATTAAGTAAGTTATTCACAGGCTTTGGTGCTGACTTGATCCATGTTTCTCACTTCTTAGCACCAGCTTTCAGTGAGATATAAAGCAGATGCTCTTTTAAAAACATATTCTTAAAAATCTATGATTTTTAAAAAAGGCAATAGATAATTTTTTTGAAATACCTCTGGAAAGAAAAGGATTTTATTTTTAGAGAGGCAAATAAGTGAGAAAATTTCAGATCCAATTTTACTAATGATTTAGTAGGAGAGTGAAACCTTCAAGAAACACTGGCTGGTTGGCTCATATCTGAAATGACGCAGCTCCAAGAGCAGTCCAAGTGCCTGATCTTTGACTGGTGGAAGCAGATGTTGTTCTTGGGGATTCTGAATGTACGTCTGTCACTATCACGTCACAAATAAACAAAAGCACATGTCTTCCTACCAGTGGGCAAGTAAGGTATCTTTTTCTCATAAGCACAAAGCACTTGTTTTCAGATTCCTTGGTTGTTTCATCTACCACGTTTCTCCCATGCGATATGTCTGCGTTTCAATCAGCAATTGACTGTAAGTTTGTACTTATTTTAAACACAATATGTCCAATGTAGAGCTGTGGAGTTCCTCTTTATCAGAAACTCTTCTTTCCCCCAGGCTTTCCCATTGCAATAAAGGAGATCACTTTCTACCAAATTGCTTAAAGGCATGCTTGATTCTTCTCTTTCGATAACCCCCTCATCTCCAGTCTTAGAACATATCTTATCAATTCTGTCTCCAAAGTATATGTCTGATCATCTCTGTTGTCACCTGGACTACAGCAACATCATCCTACATGGGCTCTTTGTTTCTGTTCTTTTTCTTCCCTTGTCCATGTCCCATACTGCAGCCGGAATAAGGTTTTATAAATGTAAATCAGATTTTACTATTTCATTGCACAAAATCTTTCCATGGATTTCCTCATTTTAAAAATAAAATCCAAATGACTAGTGTGTCATCTGTACGTCTGAGTCCCTCCCCAACTTGATCTCACGCCCTGTCCTCCCGTGTGCTATTCTCCAGTCACATTAGCCTTATTTCTTGCCTCACAGCGGAGAAAGCTCTATTCTACATCAGAACTTTGAATTCACTATTTTCTCTGTAGAATGTGTTTCTCTAGATTTTTTAGTTATTGCTCATTTCTATACTTGGTTCAAAAATCATCTCCTCTAAGAGGCATTTCTAACCCGATCTTAAATTTTTTCTTTACCAAACTTGGCTTTTGATATTCCTCTGCCCATTTCCTCTTCTGCTTCTTTCAAGACTCTTGGCAACCATCTGCTGTCTTCTTATTTCCTTCTTTCTTATGTATCGCTGTATTCCTAACTCTTGATATATATCACAAAGTAAGTGCTGAGTAAATATTTGCTAAATATGTACACTTCTTAATGATAATATATTGTCCTGCAAATGAAGAACCCATAGGAATGCAACACTGCTGACTACTCCAGCTATGGTAACAATATTAACAAGGCTACCCAAGGGAGTCAGTGTTCCCTGCCTGATTCCTATAGATGTGATATTATTAAATGTGAGACTCCCCAGGTAACTCTAGAATTTAATAGTTATTTTTTCCTTTCAAGCCACAGTTGAGCAATGTTTTTGTTTTCTACCAGGAAAAAAAGCTCACCTCTGTTAACACACATTGCCAGTGGAGTTGGATGGGGAGGTTCTCCAAAGCCCTTCCATATAACTAGAACTATAATTCTCATTTTGGGTTTAGCTGCCACTGAGACATATTTCATCAACTTCCTTATTCCTAAAAGCATTTTTACAAGGTGTCCAGTCACAAACTTCAGATTCTGCAATTTGGTAGATTTGTGTGTAGTAAGCTTCTAATTGGAATATTGATTTTTAAACCTCAATAACTTTATGTCAGATGCAATTAAGCACTATCACAAAGAATGGAAACTCAGATAACAACTTCTAAATCAATTACATAGAACACCTTATATTTGAGCTAATTTTTATTATATTTGCTACCCATTAAGCTATAAAATACAGCCAGAGTTAGAAACCATATCTAGAAAATAAGAGTTTATAGTCTATTTGTAATTTGGACTTCAGTTATGCCTATAAAATATTTTAAAGTTGTTGCATATTTTAGAAGTAAAAATAATAAATAATATTGATATGTATATTATTTTCTATGGCTGCTTTTCTTACCCTCTTACCTAACGATTTAATAAATACTTACTAAGCTACTGTCATGTCCCAGGCCTGGCTTAGATAAGGAGGACACAATAGTGAGTAATGTGGATGTTGTCTTTTTCCTCGCGAAGCTCTCCATCTAGCAGGGAGAACACGGAGTGTTGTACACTTTGCTTCATCCACAAAATGGGAGGATTTAGCTTATTGTGTGGGGAAAGGGTATGGCTGTCAGAGAATTCTTGGAAAACTGGCAAGTAAACTAGAAAAAACCATTTATAGGATTTATTGAGGTAAAGTGCAATATAGCTATTTCCAGACAGAGGAACGAGCATTTATACAGAGGCCTAGGGGCAGCAGTGAACATAACGAGAGGCACTGAGAGTACAGAAACACGGCACACAAAAGAAAAAGTTACAAAAATTTATTGGAAAGGTCTGGATGATGCAGGATCTTACGAGTTCGGTGAAAGAATTTGGACTTACAGTAAAGACAAGGTGATTCAATTTGGAATAATGTGATCAGGCATACACATTAGAAGGTCTTCTCTGGATGCCTTGTGGAAGATGGATGGGAGGGAGAGAAGACACTAGGTGAAGAAGTTGCCAAAAATAAAACCACTTTTAGTCAAAAATATAATGGGGTAAATTAAAATTAAATATAAATGCAATGACAACTCCAGACAGATGGTAAGGTTCACAGAGCCAAACTTGGATTAAAATGCATAAAAAACATAAAATGTGATCTAATCAAATGCAAGATGTATGCTAAATTCATGTTCTACTGAAATTTAAGACACTTAAATAAGGAAATAGAAAAGTAGAGCAAGTGCAACTGCACTACCAGTTACTCAGTGCCCATCCCATGTGGCCACAGGAAGTGCATTTTCCTCTAATATGAAGATCCAAATGGTCACTGCAGCTGATCCCTCACTCCTAGGAAGGTGATGGCGAAGTGTCTTGTGGCATTTCTCCGCCAACACCAGTGTTGCATTAAGTCCCTATTCAACATGATATACAAACACATTATAATCCTATTGTTCTATAGAGAATTCAGGGTAAATGTGATGCCAGCCAATTATTTAAGGCCGCTATATAGTGGCATGCTTTTGTATTCTTTTTCAGAACAATGTCACCAACCACACAGACCTTCACCTTGAATATTGATGACATGGTATTAGGATGCCTGGGCTTAAAATGTACATAATTTATTATTTCCCTAAAATTTTTACAACCACATTATATCGTAAAAATGTTAAGAGACAACTGTTCCGACTTTTTTCTTTTTTTCCACTTTATTTGACTTTCTCTAAAGAAAAGAGAAATACTTCAAATGTACCTCCAAACCTGCACAGATAGGCAGGGCAAGCTTTTAACAGTGTGCATTGAAATAAATTGTTAAGTGCATGTTCAGTTCCAGATTTTGAAGCAAAAATAACTTTGAACATTTTGGGGCTAGAATTAACAAATATTATAGAATTTCCTTCCCACATTTAAAATTTTAATTTCATAGTATTTTCAGTCCTCTGGGCTGAAACGAGGACCAGATAATATTTTAGCAAAAAAGGTGTTTTGTTTTCACGCTTTCATCATGCAAAAATAACCCAACTAATTTAGCCCTAACTTTCAAAAAATATTCAGTTTTATGCAGAAATCAACTATGTAGTTCTCAGGCCAAAAGGAATATTTATCAGAAAACTCTGAAGCAAAGATTTTTATAAAAATATACTCTTCCATAAAGTTTCACTTTCAGTCATCTTTGACATGATGTGAATGAATTACTGCATTATTGCCTACAAGTTATCTCTTATCCTTGATCTGCCAGGATTTTGTAAGAGTTTTTTGGTAGAAATTTTAATTGTTTTAGATTAGAAGCCCCTGGATCAAGCTTAACTTTGTAATTTTGTAAGAATTCTGAGCATATTAGCAAATCATGCTTGTGTGGTACTCCCAAAATGCTAGGAACTGGGCTAAATGCTATGAACACATCTTCCCCCGTAGTTGTAACACAGTCTGGGGAGGAAAGTCTAATTAGTCCCAATTTATAGGTAAGGAAACTAACCCTTAAAAGCGTTAAGTAATTTGCACAAACTACTGTGTTAGTGTGTAAGAGAGCCAAAATTCTCCAGCCACATGCTTCTTTGACTTCGTACATCTCTTGAAAATGGTATCCTCCTTTAGAAACAGCTCCCAGCATAGCTCCCAGCAGGCCACCAGAAGAGAGTTCTCCAAAGGAGACATACACATAGCCAATGGGTGACAAAACACTCAACATCACTAATCAACAAGAAAATGCAAATCAAACGACATGAGATAGAATCTCACATCTGTCAGGTTGTCTGTAATTTAAAAAATAAATATATAAACAAACAAACAAAAGACAACAAGTGTGGAAAAGTGATGCTATTGTATATCATTGGCAGGCATGCAAAATAATGCAGTTGCTATAGAAAACAGTTTGGAAACTTTTCCAAAAAATACTATCATGTAATTTAGCAATCTCAGTTTTGGGTATTTATTCTCCCAAAAAAATAAATTCAGGAGCTCTAAGAAATATTAGTACAAGCTATATAGAGAACATAGATGTTCACTGATGGATGAATGGATAATGAAAACACAGTATATGCATACAATGGAATATTATTCAGCCTTAGAAAAGAAGGAATTCTATAATATGTGACAACATGAATGACCTTTAAGGACATTACCCTAACTAAAATAAGCCAAATATTGCATGATTCCACTAGATTCACTATCCAAAATAGTGAAATTTGGAGCCAGCAGGTGATATAAAAGTTAAGGCACTGTACTCCTACATGGTCAACTGTGGTTCAAGTCCTGGACCTAGTGTCTTAAAAATCACTCCGGGCACATATGTATACCTGCCCAAATCCCAGGAGGAGAACGGAGGTGAGGGGATTGTGGGATAGCCATCTCTTTGGGGGGATTTCTCACTTTCCCTCTCACTGTCTCTCTCTCTCTCTCTATCTCCTCTCTGGTGAGCACATGCATCCTATGGAAAAAAACCTTAAAAAAATAAAATAATGAAATTTATTGAATAAAAAAATAAAATGATGGTTGCCTAGAGTTAGGAGATGGTAGAAATGAGGAGTTGCTAATCGGTGGGCCTAAGGTGCAGACAATAAGGTGAATCGGCTGTAATGATCCAATCTGCTGCACATGTGGCACCTGTAGTCAACAATAATGTATGGTTCACTGAAAACTGTGTTGAGGATACATCTCAGGTTAAGTGTTCTTATCAAAATAAAAGAAAATACAGTCGGAGTGAGCGGAAAGACGAATCAAAGTAATAATATACTCTATATTATAATAGGTGCAGATGTAGTGCTGAATACTCAAACCCTCTGTTAAATTTCATAACCATAAACAGACATTTGAAAACCAATATCATTTATGTTATTTTAATACTGGCAACAAGTATCTACTGAAGTATAACAATGTATTATCTTATTTATCAAGGGTATTTTGACTAAAATCTCACCCCAGTAGTGACATTCTAAATATTTTGAATAAGCAAATAAAATATGTTCTATCCAATTTTCCCTAGCTTTTTCACTTACCACATATTCTAAGTATCTCCTCTATAAGATACTGGCATTGTTTTGGGTGTTGGAATGAGGACCATTTGGTGAATATTAAGTTATACCTAACATTAAGGGACTTACAGAATTGGGTGAATAAACAACAGAATTGGAGATTCATCTGTTGTGTTGCTAATAACAGAAATAACTGAATCTGAGTAATTTATGATAAATAGATGTGTATTTAGACAATGATTTTGGAGAGCTAACACCAAGGAGTTGCACCTGGTTAGTCTTGTTAGTGGGGACTCTGCATATTCCCAAGTTGGTGCAGGGCATCACATAAAAGACAAGACTGTGTGTGTGTGTGTCCCTGTGTCTGTCTCTTTCACTCTCCTTATAAGTCCTCCAAGATGCAATCATGGAGGCTTCACCCTGCTAACCTTATTCCTAATCACCTTCCAAAGGTGCCATCTTTTAATAACATAGTTGAACTAAGTTTATGCCCTTTAAATTCTATCACAACCAAATTTCATCATGTAAACTTTTGGGAGACATATTCAAACCACAGCAATTGCAAATAATACTGTTACGTATAAAGCCAATGAAATGTAAAGAGAGAACAAATAATATTCCATGATCCATAGCCCATAAGGCCTGTGTGACTTACTTCCCAGATACACTCTTACTTTAGCTCATTCCACAGTTTTCTTTGTCCACTTTTGCCACACTCGAGCCACATATCTCTTTCCTAAATCACTGAGCTGAGGGACTTTATATTTGTTCTTGCCTCTGCTGAGACATTACTTGGCCTGCAGTGTGCTTGGCTAGCGCCATCTCATCTTTCAGGACTCAGTTGTAATGTCACTTGCTCAGGGAGGCCTTCCATGACCCTTCTTCCTAAAGTGATTCTTCCATTACTCTCTGTCACAGAATCTCATTTATTTCTTTTATAGCACTTAAAACAGAGAACAGTTATTATCTACAGAACAGGCAGAGCACTCTACCCAGGAGTGCTGCCTCAAACCGGTGTGAGGGAGGAACAAAGAGAAGGAATGCCCAGCACCTGTGAATTTATCACAATTTTTCTATCCAGTAAGGGAGAGGGGGAGGGAAGTGAAATACCAAGTCTGCTAAGGCCCAATTGAGCAGTACCCAACTCCTCATAGACGGACATGAGTAAAAGGGAGGAGCGTAGGCCAGCAATTTTTCTTCAGTGGAGGTCTTGCCACACAGGAACATGAGGAATGGGAAACAAGTTCCCCCATAACATGCCATGTTCTAGTCTTTTTCATGTGAACTGAAAATCAGCCCAATCTTTTGTACGATATCAGTATTCAATTCACATTAATTTCAACAACTTTTTACCTAATTAGTTTTTCAAAATATTGGTTAATTTTGAAAATATGAATGTTATAACAGCTTACTTCCCTATCATATTTTAATCTACAGATTTGATATCCTTTCCTTCTATGTATGTACAAATACATAAAATTGTACTGTAGGTCTAAAGGTAGACTGTATTCCTCTATGGTAACAGTGCTATGTCAAATGATTCATTAGGGTATGGTTATCTGACCAGTTTTCACCTTAACACAGTTCAGTGCAAATCTCTTATCACCAAGATAAATCATTTATCACCACAGAAATATTAAAAGATTTTATCATATTTTTCTGAAATTTGTACATTGGATATATCCTGAAAATTTTTCATTTATGAATATAATCATGTTTTAAATAAATAAATAAATGCAAAGAAAATCAAAGCACCTTTCCCAAATTATTTATATGAGGCGATTCCCCTATGAACCAAGGATGAGCATCACTTTCTTTTTCTAGTATAAGAAAACCTTTTAAAAAAACTTTTGTGTAATTCTTACCAGTGACAAGGTCATACTCATTTACCTATAGTTTCCATATTTTTCCTTTTCTCAAAATCAAAGTGTTCCCATTTCTGGTTTTCTAGCAAGTATTTGTCAAAGGTTATCATTTGAGGCTCTGCAGTCACGTCTGTAACTCATTTCAGTTTCATCGGATGAAATTCACACAGCCTAGAGATTTGGATTCATTTAAAGAATCTCAGTTCTTCACCACTGTCTTCTCAGATTTACCTCTTCATCATTTTTACCCTTTCTGGTTTGCAAGTCATTCTCCTTGAAGAAAAAGACAAAAGCAAAATACTTGTGTAGTTTTGCTTTCTCTGTGTCAGCTGTCAACTCAATCTCTGTCCTCAGTAATAGAATGATATAATATCTGTGTAGAGTCTAAAAAATCCTTTTGCTCAGCATTTGTATCATTTGAGGCTCTGCAGTCACGTCTGTAACTCATTTCAGTTTCATCGGATGAAATTCACACAGCCTAGAGATTTGGATTCATTTAAAGAATCTCAGTTCTTCACCACTGTCTTCTCAGATTTACCTCTTCATCATTTTTACCCTTTCTGGTTTGCAAGTCATTCTCCTTGAAGAAAAAGACAAAAGCAAAATACTTGTGTAGTTTTGCTTTCTCTGTGTCAGCTGTCAACTCAATCTCTGTCCTCAGTAATAGAATGATATAATATCTGTGTAGAGTCTAAAAAATCCTTTTGCTCAGCATTTGTCTAAAAGAAAGTGCATAGGAGAAAAAAAAAAGGAAAATATAGTAACATTCTTTACATCTTGTATATAGGTATCCATTTGCTTGCTTGCCCATTGAGTTGTCAACAGGACAGTGATTAAGCACACATTAGCCTGTCGTCAGATATTGTACTCAGTGTGGATTATTGCGATAGACAGTAAAGAATGATATCACTCCTGGGCTGAAAAGACTTCATAGTTTGTCACTGGGTATATGTTAGGGTAAAGAGATGAGAGGGAGGGCAGCACAGATTATAAAAGTAAATCAACAAAGAGAATATAATCTTGTGCGCTCCAACCACAGGAAGGACACTTCCAAGACTAGAGCTTGTGATGGGGAGGCTGTCCAGAGAGGAAGGCTAAGATTCCAATGGCATCCGCCTTTGAGATGAATCTTGAAAAAGGAATAAGAGATAGCCTTCTGGACAAGAGGAGAAAGGCCAGAGTAGGCAGAGGAGATAATTAATGGTTAGAAGAACATAGTCCATTTAAAAATCTCTTCAGTCATTAGTCCTGCCATCTGACGAAACTGAGAGGTGGTGAGAAGACATTTCTTTCTCAGCAATATTTTCTTTAAAAGTATGATTTTCAGGTAGCTAGTTTAGCTTTTTTCAAGTGTTCTTTATTTCACTTTCATGAATGCCTGTTGAGAGCTTGTATATAGGAAGTGATTTAAAGCTTCGTGCTGCTCTTGTCTTGTTCACAAAAAAATATATAACTCTGGAAAAGCAATGTCTTTCTTCAAAGGCTTGGCACAGTGAACATCTTCTCTCCTGGAGTGGCCTTGTTTCAGGTGTTTTGTTATCTCTTATATTAATATACTTGTCCTACTGTTTACAGAACAGAAAGCTTTTATGAGGAAATACTGGAATTATTGAAATCCTGGCTTTTAAATAACTCAGAGACCAGAGAAAAATAAATAATAAAAACAAAGTTCATAGCAGAACCGACATTGTACTTTCATTATTATTTTTTCATCATATTTCATGTTGGTTTAAAAAGTGTCTTTTGGTTGATCCAGATTGTCATTCATATAAAATCATCTTCTCTGGCAGGTGATGGAAGCATTCTCTTCATTTTCTTCATAAAATTCAAATACTTCATCCCAATTAAAATGGCCCTGGACCAAGAGACTTCCCCAGCTTGGTCGTAAAACATGTAAGAAGACATTGAAACACATATACACCTGTCAAAAGTAGCAGTAGGATCTTACTTGATGGGGGGGGGTCAGCAGGCGGCATGGGGGGTAAGGGCACTGGACTCCTGCATGAATGACCATGGTTCGA
>NW_006209014.1:1529508-1559277 GCF_000334495.1 Tupaia belangeri chinensis | reverse complement strand
ACCCCGCCAAAAAAAAAAAAAAAGAAAAAATCATTTGACCGTAGGTGTATGGCTTTATTTCTGGACTCCATTTAATTCCATTTTTCTCTCTGTCTGTCCTTATGGACAGACTGTACCAGACTGTCTGGGGGTGATTTTGTGCTTTCTGTCTCTCTACCTCTCTCTGTCTGGCAAGTGCACACGCCCTCTATCAAAAGTCTCTCAACAAAATAATAAAATAATGAATTGTGGCAACCGGGGCTGGCAGGTGACAGTTCGAATCCTGGACCTGGCAGCTTGCTTTCTTACTTTCTCTCTTTCTTTTTCTCTCTTTCTCTCTCTCATCAAATTAAAATTAAATAAATAAATAAATAAATAAAGTTAAATAAAATAATTCTTATTTAAAAAGTCTACCTTGACAGAATTTTAGTGAAATTTTTCCAAAACTAACCTGACAAAAAATGTAGTAAAGTTTTGAATAATCATTTAGCCTTCTGTTTTGCTGCTAATAGAGTATTAAGGAAGTGTCTTCATGCCTTCATTTTGTTTTCACTATCACACTACTCCCTCCCTTCAGATATACATTTCCACTCTAAAATAAAAGTAAAACAGCCCCAACTTGGCTGTTAACTTTGACCAAAGTGGTCAATGTGTCATGTCACTCTAGGTGCAATTCCTACATGAATCAAAGATAGAACTCATAGGTCATGTCTCTTCAGGAAGGAGGCAGACTGTAGTATCTGAGTGTCGAGTAACTGAGGAAACTGATTTCCAGGCCACTTTGGCCTATAAGGTTAAAATGATTTCACGTTCGTTTTTATGGAAGCCCTTTCATTTAACTATTAGTTGTTGATACAATTTCCCTTTCAGAAATTGTTCTGGCAAAATTGTTTTGGACATATTTCTTGAACCCTCCTAGGGGATGTTTACAATAACTATTTACAAACAAGTTCTGTCCACTACTGTCCCTAAGTGGCATCCTATATTCCTCTGCTCTTGCTCTCCTACAACTGCACTCACGTGATGTCCTCAAATTCACTTGAAGAAAGCTCATAGGTGATCCCACTGATGGGCCGGTAGTAAGATTGCTGGTGTCAATATCAAAGGTCTGAGCGGAAGTCTCCATGTTCCCAAGCCCTTAGAAACACAGGGTTTTTATATGAAGGTAAGAATAAAACAATGTCCCTCTATTAATATCTCAGCCATATTTAATTACTTGGGCTCCTAAGCAATTTGGGTCGTGCCTGACTATTATGGAATTCTTTCTTTAGTGTCTATTCTTAGCTCTGCTCTTTTTTCTCATATGAGCAATTTTCACCCTGCCACGCCCATAAGAAAACATTTCTCCACCATCTGCCTCCGCAACCAAAATTGCCCATATCTACAATAACAAGCAACAGTCAATTTTTTTGAATTGGCAAAAATTGTATATATTTATGTTGTATACTTGATGTTTTGGCATATGTGCACAATGTGGAATGGCTAAATCAAGTCATTTACCATGCATGACCTCATGTACTCATCATTTTACTGGTGGTGAGAATGCTTACAATCTACCCTTTAAACAATTTTCAATATATTGTTACAAATTATAGTCATCACGATGTATAGTAGATCTTTTGGACATATTCCTGCTGCCAAATTGAAATATATCTTTAGACTATCATCTCTAAGTAACTTGAACCCTCAGCCTTTAGTAACCATCATTTTTTTTGTCTGTTTTTATGAGTTTAACTTTTTCACACGCCACATATAAATGATATCAAACAATATTTGTCTTTCTGTATGCTTATTTCAATTAACATGTCCTCCAGGCTCATCCATGGTGTCACAAATGACGTAAGTTCCTTCTTTGTAGAAGCTTAATCACAGTCTGTGTGTATTATACCACATTTTCTTTATCCAATCATCTATAAAGGATATTAGATAGATTTCATAGACTGGCTTTTGTTAATAATGATGTAGTAAACATGGAAGTGTGGATATCTCTTTGACATACTAATTTCATACTCTTTGGACGTATGCTTAGTAGTGGGATTGCTGAATTATCTGGTAGTTCTATTTTTTAAAAAAGTACTTCCATACTCTTTTACATAATGGCTGTACTAATATTTATTTCCAACAACAATGTACAAGGGTTCCCTTTCCTCCACATCTGTGCCAACACTTCTTATCTTTTGTCTTTAACTTGCATTTCCTTAGTGTTAGTAATGGTGAACATTTTTTTCATATATCTAGTGGTCATTTGAATAAAAAGATCTATTTTTTTTATATTCTACAAAGAAACATAATTCATACTTCTACCCAATTTCCACATGAAAAAGGCCCAAATCAAGCATATATTGCCATGCACATATATAAGCAAACAAATTGCTATTTCTAAAATACATGCTAGGGGACCAGCAGTTAGCGCAATAATTGCTATGTCGCTGGACTCCCATGTAGTCAACCGCGGTTTGCATCCCGGACCCGGTGGCTTAAACTCACACTGGGTGCATGTGCGTGCATGCCCAAGATCCAGAGAGGAGAATGGAAGAGAAGGGATTGTGGTATGGCCATCCCCCCTGGGGGGGTGATTTCTCGCTTTCAGTCTCTCTGTCTTTCTGGCAAGTGCACGCGCCCTATGGCAAAAACCTCTCCAAAAAAAAAAATTACATGCTAGAACCCCTAGTAGCATCACTAGTAAATTTTAGTTTTCCTCAATAATGTTAATAGGTATATAACAGGTCATATTATCTAAAAAGGGACCACTACTGAATCTGCCACCCACATACTTTTCTTACAATGTGGTTTTAAGAAGGAAAGTCTATGTTCCTGCTCCTTAAATTTGGTTGGCTCTGTAAATAAAGCAAAAAATGACACTGTGTAATACCCAAGGGTAGCTTGTAAAAGGTGATAATTTAGAGTCTGGCCAATGCCATTGTCACAGTGGTAACATTTGATAGTTTTCAAGGCTGTCTCACATGAGAAGGTCTTGGGTTCATGCCCAGAAACCTCCCTGAGTGTGCTGGTCACACAAGTGCCCATGACCCAGAGTATGAGGACCCCGTTGAGAGTACTTTCTCTGCATCTAATTCTTTCTCTGTCTTTCTGGCTCTCTGTTTCTCTTCCTCAGAGAGGAAATAAGTACATAAACTTGAAAAAAAATTTAGGTTAACTATTTCTACATGGTTCTCTTGAGCTGCTTGCATCTATAACCCAGAAAGTACGTTGTGAGAAAGTCCCGGCAGCTCATTAAGGAGCCCACATGGGGGAACCAAGGCCCCTAGTCCACATCCAGCTGAGCTTCCAGATCTAACCTGCCCCAGTCCCCAATCAATATATCTTACCTGATATAGGAACAATGATAAACCATACCTGCCAAGCTTTGTTTGGTGATTTCAGAATTGTGAATTAAGAAAAAATAAATAATTATTTTTGGAGCCATTGAAATTTGGGGATGGTATGCTAAGTAGCAATAGGTAACTAGAACATAATTTGGTGACTCTAAGTGAGATGGTCCTGTAACTAAAGTCCTAAAGTGTGTCACCTTGTTTTGAGGATCAAGCAACAAGTATAAACTTCAAGACCTCAAAGATAATGAAAGTTCAAGGGCTTAGAGGAAAGTGGAGCAAAACCCCAAGAAGGTTGTCAGTGAAGTGTACAGAAAAGTGAGGAAAATGTTATCGAACACTAGAAGAAGTTTTCTTCTGTAGTGGCAGGAATTTCAACAACACTGTTGCCTGAATTAGTATGGAGAATAAGAGATATGTGTAATAAAATTGACAATGTAGCTAAAAAGAGTTCCAGAAAAAAGGTATTGAAAGTACACTTGACTTCTTATAGAAGGTTAGACTAAAGTAGGAGAAATAAAAGAAGAGCTGAGAAAACAACTGACCAGTTGTTGAGCAAAATTTGAGGAAATATAAATGCTCCAGGGTTTTCCAGGTTTCCAAGATAAAATTGTTTCTCATTCTCATCCTTTCATAATGGCCAACTCTTCTCTCCTTGAGAGATTGCTCCTGTTTAAAGATCAAGTCAAAGATAATCTGTAAAATGCTTTGTTATAGTCTCAAAAAAGATTTAAGGTGAGATGCTTCACAGTTGCCTCTTATTTCCTGCTCTGGTTTGAATGTATCACTCAAAAATCATGTGTTAATATTTAGTTGTATTGTTAATAGATTAAAAAGTGAGGCCTTTGGAGATGACTGGGTTTAGTTAAGGTCACCAGTGTTGAATTTTGGTGTATTTAAGTGAGAGGGAATAACACAAACACATAGATACAGATACTCTTGCTCTCTGTGGAGACCCCGCCAATCAGAAGACCCTCACAAAATGTACCCTCTTGACCTTGGTTAAATAAACCATTAGTTAAATAAAAATTATTCTTTATAAATCACTTGTTCGCAGGTATTCCTAACAATGGAGAACCAACCAGGACACCTCCATTGAGACTTTCTCCACCTGTCCGTCTCCCATTCGAGGCATTCAAATCCTATCACATATCTGCATGTAGTCTATCTTTCCTAAACCCATACTATGTGCACATCTCTAGGCAAATTCTGAACGATTTAATTTATGCCTTTCAGTAGTGTAGATATTGAGTCCTATAGGTGCTCAGTAGATGCTTATGAATGCTGATGAAGATGGCTTAGTATGTGATTTTCTTGAACTATTCCTGCTAAGCCCCATGCAAACTATAGATTTGGGAGATGTTTTGTTTTGTTTTTATTTAGGATTTATTTTATTATGTGGCAATTAGAAAATTGAAAATAGGCAGGTGCTGGCAGGTGGCGTGGTGGTTAAGGGTGATGGACTCCTACATGGCCAACAGCGGTTCAAGTCCTGGACCTGGTGGCTTGATTTCTCACCATTCTTCCTCCCCAGTTCCTCTTTGGTAAAATAAAAATAAATAAAAAATAAAATAAAGTAATTATTTAAAAAGAGTGAAGATAGGTATTAGCTTTAGACTTGGGTAGGTGCTTTCTGATGATTTCTCTAAACTAGAAATTGCTGTGGAAGTATATAATACCAATGGTAATAAAAACAGTTAACATTTATCAAGCTACTCTTCAAAGCATTATTTAGCTCATTTTTCAATATTAGGGAGATAGATAAATTGTATTACAACCACTTAATTGACTATTGTGAATTCTTTGAAGTGCTATAACATTAAAAAAATTCTAGGTATAAAATGTGTTGGAAAGAAAATTGCATCACAATATTATTTGTATATATGATTACATCTATGAGAAAATAAATATAAAAAGAGAAAAAAATACTATGCATGTATAAAATAGTGGAAAGGCATTCAATTCTCTCAATGATGGAACTATGAATACTTTTATTAATCTTTCTTATATTTTTCAGTATTTTCCTACACTTGTAAAATATATATTACTACTGAGAAATCACCCCCCAGGGGGGATGGTCACGCCGCAATCCCTTCTCCTCCATTCTCCTCTCGGGATCTTGGGCACGCACGCACACGCGCCCGGCGTGAGTTTTTTTTTTAAGCCACCGGGTCCGGGACACAAACCGCGGTCGACTACGTGGGATTCCAGCGACATAGCCATTACGCTAACTGCTGGTTCCCCATAATAGAAACTTTTTAAAAATAAAAACTCAATGATTTGATGCAACTTTGGCATGAAGCAAAATTATGGCTTTCTGGCTGTTAGTCATCATTTCAGGATTTCAAAGCAAATAAAACATGACATGTTTGTTTTACTTTCTTGAAAACATTTTAAAAATATGCCCAAGTGAAAATATTTTTCCTTTTGCTTTGTCAAACATTCTTTACACAAAATTTTGAAATATTCTTACTAAAATATGATTTCCAACAAGGACAGAATCATCTGTCTATATATAGAGATACGTAATCAGCACAGGCCACGAAAAGCCCTTCAATTGATATTGTTGCCTTTTGGGTAATGCCTCATCTTTCTTACAATTTTTGTGTGTTATAACACCTAAAAATAAAGGGGGGGGGGTTTCTGACCATATTTTAAAAGAGCTACTCCTCTATGATAGTTTTGACTACCTTCTCTGAATAAATAATTCATCTATCTCTATCTTCATTATTCTTTCCTTTCAGTTCTGCGTTTCCTGTGCTCTGTTGCTATTTTTCACAGAGAATGCTTGTATGTTGAAGATTTAATTTTTCTTGAAATTTAATGTTTACTCTCATTCCTATAATATGCAAAATGCTTTACTTACTTCATCATATTTCTGTTTAAGCCCAACTAGAATACCCCAAAATTGTTTATCTGCTTCTTCTAACTTATCACTAAGTTTTCTTTATTTCCCACATTCCCTATAGTCCTATGAGTGAAAATGATAAAATAATTTGTTTTGAGTAAATCAGCAACTCACATAGTCGACTATAGATGGCACAGACATTCAGTCACATCTGAATTCATTTCACGTGAACTTTCTCTTCCTAACCCATCGCTCTTGTTATGGAAAACATGCACAAACTTCTCTTTTATTCTCTTTATTGTGGTCTGTCTAAATCCCTGTGGTCACAAGCATCTTTCTCATCTAGCCTTTTGCCACCATAACTCTTCACCATAAATCCCCACTGACACTCTTTTTCTCTCTCTCACTGATGCAGATGACTGATCTAAAGCTGTAAATTTTTGTGACCAACCCTATTGACTCACTTGATACTTCATAATCAAGAAACCAGACTTGTTTTCAGTCAAATAATCAGAAAGAAAATGGTTTGAAAATTGGGGGAAAAAATTCTGAGGCAAATCAGTGATCTGGAGTTGCAATAAGGAAAATTAACATGTAAAAAATATTATCGCTTACTTTATCCAGTGACAATTTTAGTCTTATTTGTGTGTTCATGTATTTTGCTTATTTTTCTTGTTAAGGAATAAAGGGAAGAAGTAGTCAAAATAAGAAAAAATAGATCCTTTGAGCAAAACTGTAAATATTAGTATGCGTGCTTTGTGCAGATGATTATTATATGTGATTCTATTGGTAAACAAAATTACTATATAAGTGAAAAAATTGATGGCACACTGTAATTAAGTAAATATAATACTCAAGTGTATGTATAGAGCAAAAAATTTACAAAATGCAATATGCAAGATAATGCACTAAGTTTGTAAATAAAGTAAAACAACAAACCGCGCAGGTATTCCAGGCAAGCAAAGTACAACAAAAATCAATTTCCATTTTTATACATTAGGTTATCAAAAGATTAAATTTTATTCCAAATGTAGAAAAAAGAGATGACAAAATCATGACCATTTATTCTTTGTTGGTGACAATATCAACTGGCACAACACTTTGGTAAACTGTCTGGCAATATGTATTGAAAATCATAAAATATTTGTAGCCTTTGAGCTAATAAATGCATTTATGGAAATTAATTTTTGCAAGGAAATTGGAAGATAGAAATAAATGGTAAAATCAAAAGACAAGAACTAATATAACTGTCTTTAAGTATTCAATACACACATTATGTTACAATTAAGAATTATTTTTAGGGGCCAGCAGGTGGTGTGAAGGTTAAGGTGCTGGACTTTCACATGGCCCACTGCAGTTTGACTGCCAAACTCAGCGGCCTGAAAAATCATTCTGAGCATGTGTGCCCAGAATCCCGAGAGGAGAATGGAGGAGAGAGGATTGTGTCATGGCTATCCCCTCTGGAGGGTGATTTCTCACTTTCCTTCTCTCCATCTCTCTGATGAACGCACATACCCTATGGCAAAAAAAAAAAAAAACAATAACAACAACAAAAAAGATAAATACCATACTATAAAAAATACATAATATAAGAAGCGTTATGGGAGCCAGCAGATGGCGTAGATGTTTTGCTGAAGGACGCCCATGTGGCTGACTTTGGTTTTAGTTCCTACCTTGAGATTTGAAATTTACACCTTTCATGTGGGCATTCATGTCCAAGATCCTGGGAGAAAAATCTAGAAAGGATTGCTGCATGACTATCCTCCTCGGGGGATGATTTCTCACTTTCCTTCTCTGTCTTGCTCTCTCTGGTGAGCATACATGTCATAAAGCAAAAATTTCTAAAAAAAAAAAATTATGAATTATTTCAATACGTTTTTGTGTTTCTTCTGGTAAAAAGAAGCAACATTAGGACACGCTTTAGAAGTGTGGAACACAGAAGAATAAAGCAATTAAGACACAAATTCCTGGTCTGCCTCAGTGGCACAGTACAAACACGCTGCTCAGATGGTGTTGGATCATATTGAAGATAGTGAGCTCAATTTCCTGGTCCACCAGCACGTGCTCCGGGGAAGGTTTTAAATGGGAGATCATGGCATGAAACTTGGTTGAGGTAAACAGATAATAGTTACTTAAGTACGTAACAAAGCTGTAATTTTAAGGTTTGTAGCTTGCTGTCTATTTAATATTGATGTTAAATGAGAAAAAGAAAAAAAACACCCATAGCACTGAAGATAAAGCAAGATTAACTCTAGGATAGAAAAAATTAATTAGGGGTGAAAAATTAAAAATGCTAAAACATATTAGGATTGGAGTAGTAGAATGTGATTTTTTTTTCAACTTTGTAAGAATTTGGGGCTTTCACTGTTGTTTCATTTTGTTTTAAGACTCTGAGAATTTGGAATTTTGATCACTCAGGATCATATACCCTTCCTTGTTGGGAGAACACCCCATAATAAGTAAGAAACAGGGTCTCCATTAACAAAAGCTGAAAAGGGATAAACAGTTACTTTTCCACCTACCTGGTACCTGGTCCTCTGGTGTGTACATGAGCAGTGGCCATCAGACATTCTTGTTTGTGACTTTGAGTCTTTGGGTAATGAGAAAACTTGCAGTGAGTGCCAACTGATTTTAAGTGGCAACGAAACATAGAGATGTGGTTGCTGTGGCCAGGGATGATAATATCAGTAGCTACAAATTAACAATACTTTTTTTGGTGAATCCTCACTTGGCCATACTTCCCTTTGGGTGTATGGATGAACTACACTCTCCCTGATGGGCTTGGTATGGCAGAGGGGATACAAGAAGTGAATGAGTACTCAAGGACGTTCCAGGTCAGATTCATGAACACACTGTAATTTTCTTTCTTTTTTTTCTTTCTTTCTTTTCTTTTCTCTTCTTGGGGTCTTGGGCACCACACACACAGATCCAGCATGAGTTTTAATTCACTGGGTCCAAGACTTGAACTGTGGTCACTGTGGTCAACTATGTGGGAGCCTGCGATATAACCATTATGCCATCTGCTGACTACATGCCATTACAAAACATATACAAACACCAAATAAAAGACATACACTTCTTCAATTACTCTTCAAGAAATGACCTTTTAAGACAGTAGTAGAAATCTTCTGAGAACTAGAAAGAAATTTAAGACTAGGGCAAAGATAGTCTTAAAGTTACCAGCAAAACCAGGAGTTCCTATACTCTCAAATTGTCTCAAGCTTTAACTTTTTTTTTTTTTTTGCTATAGGGCACATGCACTCGCCAGAAAGACAGAGGGAGATAGAGAGATAGAAAGCAGGAAATCACCCCCCAGGGGGGATGCCACGCCACAATCCCTTCTCCTCCATTCTCCTCTCGGGATCTTGGGCACGCTCCCACACATGCCCAGCGTGAGTTTAAGCCACCGGGTCCGGGACTCGAACCGTGGTTGACTACATATGAGTCCAGCGACATAGCCATTACGCTAATTGCTGATCCCTCAAGCTTTAACTTTAAAGAGTGTGTG
This sequence comes from Tupaia belangeri chinensis, assembly GCF_000334495.1. Taxonomy (NCBI): domain Eukaryota; kingdom Metazoa; phylum Chordata; class Mammalia; order Scandentia; family Tupaiidae; genus Tupaia; species Tupaia belangeri. Next base: position 1,549,610 of record NW_006209014.1, on the reverse strand, counting down.
CAGAAAGAAAGAGGAAGCTCTGTGGTCAATGGAAACCCAGAATTACTTTAACTCTGGAATTTCCTAAAGATACCTATGTTGGATATCTGATCTATGTAAAAGCCTCCTCCCAAGTAAGTTGTGCAGAGTAAAGCACTTTTCAAAAGCTTTATTTTTCAATGATTTCCCTAATAAAATCTCATAGATATACCTTCAATTTATTATTTTTGAAAATATATAAAAAATTAATATCCATTGTATTGCTGAATCTAAGAATTCTTGCATCAGACCACCTCATAGGTCTCCATATCTGCTGCCTTTTTGTCAGATTCTCACATCAAATCCAAACAGCAGAACATCATTCTGGCAATTTTATGCTCAGGGGATAGATCACATAGGAACTCTTTCCTCAATAGACTGGGTTTTTGCCATAGGGCAGGCACCACAACACGCTATTCTATGAGTAAGAACTCCTTAGAAGTGTGGGAGGAATTTTGAGACTTTTCTTTACAACTAACTAAATAAATAATTCCTAAATAAAAAGACATTCAAGGAACAGTTCATTTATTTTATCTAAAAGAGTACTTTACTTTTTATTGTGTGTGTGTGTGTGTGTGTGTGTGTGTGTGTGTGTTTGAGAGGTTTTATAGGGCACGTGCGCTCGCCAGACAGACAGAGAGACAGAAAGTGAGAAATCACCCCCCAGGGGGGATGACCACGCCACAATCCCTTTTCCTCCATTCTCCTCTTGGGATCTTGGGCACGCATGCACATGTGCCCGGCATGAGTTTTAAGCCACCGGGTCCGGGACTCAAACCACGGTCGACTACATGAGAGTCCAGCAATATAGCCATTACGCTAATTGCTGGTCCCAAGAGTACTTTAAACTCAACACATTATTGAGTTACAGCTTTTAAACTCTAGTAAAATAATGGAAATATTAAAAATGATATGCAATATAGGATTTAACACGTAGCTAGAAGTATATTTTAATATTTTAAATTTATTGTGCTCTATTTAAATGTGACTTAGGAAATAACTGCAATGGGCTAGAAAGGTGTGTTGTGTCAGTCTCTTATCTATGTGAAAGCACATGCCCAAGATTCGTAATTATCTTTTATTTATTTTTAGGGGGAGAAACAAAGGAAAATGGAAAGAGTCTATATAATACTATTTTAGACTAATCATTAGAAATGGTAGGCTATCAGGAGCCATGGAGGTTAAGGTGACTGGATTCTACTTGGCTAACTGTGCAGTTAGGGTCCTGGACCTGAAGACTTAATAAACACACTGGTGCATGTGCTTGCATGCCCAAAATCCTGAGAGGAGAATGAAAGAGAAGAGAATATGGTGTGGCCATCCTCCCAAGGAATGATTTCTCACTTTCCTTCTCTCTCTTTGTCTCTTTCTGGTGAAAAAATGGTAGGCGAATTGCTTAGTAAATGTATAAATATCATGAGTTTGGGTGATTCACAAGTACTAGATATAACTGAAAATATATTTATGAATATAGAAAGATTACAGTTTCAACTAGAAAATATAAAAGTAATATTAGACATTGAAAAATGCGAACTAATGAATCTTAGGTGAAAAATACCAGATACTCGGGGAAATGGAGTTATTGTACTCGGAGATAGTAGTGTTCAATGAGACTTGGGAGTGATAGTTACAGAAAATTAGTATGAGATTCCATGGGATGATACAGTGGTTTATAAAAACGGTTTGGGTAGCACATGTAGAGATAACACATCATGAGTCAGACAAGTGTGTCCATTTATGAAAACTTCAGTACTAGAAGGATGTCATCACACTGGGGTGAATTCAGAGAGGGGCTACAAAAATGATTGAGGGTCTGGAAGGACTGATGTGAAGTAAGATTAAGAAGAACTAAATATGTATGTTGTATCCAAATAGACTATATCACCATAAAATAAGGTGCTCAAATACTGAGGAAAGAGAGAAATCTTTTCAAGGTAGTTTAAGCAAAGGTTACTGGGAACATTTTTGAGGGAAACTAAAATAAAAAAGAAAAGTTAAGGTGAAATAAGGGCTCCCTAGTGATTTAAGTGGGGAAAATAAGTTTACTATCTTGGTTCTATAGACCCACTTTGCTAAATGGAAACAAAATACTATAATTTAACCTCTGAGTCCTACAGAAGTAATGATCTCTCTTTAGCAAACTTGAAAATTTTGATGGGCAGAATTAATTCTAGCCATATTCATTTAAATATTATTTTAAGTATTTAAAACAATGTCTAGTACCTTGTATAAAAGGATGCAATTTTTTTCAATAATTGAGCAAGTTCCTATAAAAATTGTACAATATTTCTAGTTAAATAAAATTTATCAAAGATTAAACATGTTCATGTAATATATGAACTTGAGTTTGTTGTGTTTTCTACCACCAAAGAAATAATAGTCTCAGGAATGAGTAGACATGTAGTCAACTACACAAGCAAAATGTGTCAAAGGCTAAATAGAGATTCAAAAAATATATATATCAAGGTTCCAAGGGACTGAAAAAAAAAATGTTGCAAGGATGAGCTAAAAGAGGTAGTACTAAAACTGAGTCTTAAAAGGTAGTAAGAGCTCAGCAAGACAGGATTAGATTTGGTGTGGGGATTCAAGGAGTGAAGATCAGTGATGCCACCTGGGGAAAAATACAAAATCCTTGGCAAAAAGCATGATTAGCCTAGAATGGCTGAAAGGAGAAATAGATGAGTATGGTATCTAAGACATTCTAAACAGGCATGTTGTCAGACACTGTGGAAGGACTATGGCTGGGACCTCAATGAGAGTTGAGACTAAATAGACACAATTCATGTTCAAACATTCTTTAAGTTTTGTTTTTTTTTTTCCAAATAAATCATGTACAAAATCCTAATCTGTGAAACAGATAATGCAATAATTTTCTGTTGAAGTAAGCCAGCGACCTGAGGTCTTCCTCATCAATTTTCTTTCACACTTATTTCTTCCCCATTACTAGAATATACCTCTGGTACCTTTCCTGGCATGCAGTTTGAAGAACATAGATATAAGTAAAAAAAAAAAAAAAAAAAAGGTAGAAATTTGACAAGACAATTAAATGACCAGTACAGGCCTTTCAAAATAGAACTGTAAGAGAGACCAGCAGGTGGCGTGATGGTTAAGGGCACTGAACTCCCACATGTCCAACCATGGTTCGAGTCCCAAACTTGGTGGCTTGCTTTCTCACTTTCTCTCTCTCTCTCTCTGTCCCTCTCTGGGCAAATTGAAAATAAATAAATAAAGCTAAATAAATTAATTCTTTAAAAAAAAAAAACCTGTAAGAACTGTGAGTCATGAGTTGAATTAGTCTTTGAGTCTGAACCTACATGTTAGATGAGTTTAAAAAAAAAAAGATGTGAGTTTGGATATAATAGTCAAATTGTAAGTTTTGGGACAATCTACAGAAAGGGAGAAAATATTTACAAGCTATATATCTGACCAGGGATAATCACAGACATATAGTAGGGACTCAAACAACTCAACAATAAACAAACAAAAGCCTGTCAATTTAAAAATGGTTGAATTATCTGAATAGACATTCTCAACAGAAGACATGCAAATAACTAATAAGCACATGGGGGAAATACTCAACATTATAACAATCAGGGACATCCAAATTAAAACCAAAGTGAGATATCTCTCCTTAGACTGGCTACTGTCTAAAGTCAAAAAATAATGAATGTAGTTGAGGAAGTGGAGAAAGTGAAACGGTTTTACTGTTAATGGAAATGTAAGTACAACCATTATGGAAAACAGATGGAGGTTACACAAAAAATTAAACATACACTGTCATCCCACTCTCACCAATAGGCATAAACCCAAGGAAAACTAAATCAGTATGTCATAGAGATGTCTACATTCCAATGTGTATTGCAGCACCATTCACAATAGCCAACATATGGAATCAGCCTAGGTGTTCATCAATGGAAATGTATAAAGAAAATGCAAACACACGCACACACAGACACACAAATACAATGGAATACTGGTCAGCTATTAAAAATAATAAATCCTGGGAACCAGCAGTTAGCGCAATGGCTATGTCACTGGACTCCCACATAGTCAACCGCAGTTCACATCCCGGACCCAGGAGCTTAAAACTCATGCCGGGCGCGTGTGCGTGCGTGCCCAAGATTCCGAGAGGAGAATGGAGGAGAAGGGATTGTGGTGTGACCATCCCCCCTGGGGGGTGATTTCTCGCTTTCTGTCTCTCTGTCTCTCTCTGTCTGTCTGGCAAGCGCATGCGCCCTATAGCGAAAATCTCTCAAAAAAAAAAAAAAGAATCCTGTCATGTGAGGCAACATGGTTAAACATGGAAGACAAGATGTTTTGTAAAATAAACCAGGCACAAAAAGAGAAAGAAAAAAAAAAAACATCTTCTCATTCATATGTGAAAATTAAAAAGTTTACCTCGTATTAATAAAGGATAGGATCATGGTCACTAAAGGCAGAGGGAAAGGGAGATAGATATTAGATAAAAAAAAAAAAAAAAAAAAAAAATTACAGCCAAATAGAAGGAATAGTTCCAATGTTCTATGGTGCAGTTGCATGACTATAGTTAAAAATAATTCATTATATATTTCAAAATAGTTAAGAGAGGCAATTTTGAATGATTCCAACACAAAGTTATGTTTGAGGTGAGGTGATGAATATGCTAATTACCATGATTTGATCATTGTGCATAGTATGAATGTACTGAAAAATCATACTATACCTTATAAATATAAGCAATTAATGTTTCAATTTTAAGAAAAGAAGCTTTTTTATTTTTTTAAGACTGAGACATAGAAGAGTGAATGTTAGCCCAGATTTTCAGAATGGATCAGTAGGGCACTGTAATGTCACTGGCAGGAATTTTTATTTCTTATAGGATAATAGTTTAAGTTTGGGTCTACTAGCATCTTCTTCAGCAATTCTCTTGTGTACCTAGTGATATAAACAGTAATAAACAATATTGCTTCAAAAGTTACAGCTTGATAGAAATTCTTTCTGTTGAATTTTAATTTAAAAGTCCTGCCATCAGGACAAGAGGAGAAATAAATGTATATAAAAAGAATGAGATATCATTGTAAAATGCATTTTTTAATTCCCTCCTTTGTTTGTTTGCATCACTCAGTGATCATTTTAAATGTATCAATCACTGTGGTAAATGCTGGAATAATTGAAATTTTAATTACTTACTGTTACTTTGTATAGATTATTAACCTTTAAACTCATCTTCCAAATAGTAATTTCTTTCTTAGTCTGAGCTGCTATAGCTAACTATCACAAATTGAGTGATTTATGAATATTAAAAAAAATATTTTCACAGTTCTGGGACATCCAAGATCAAAACACCAACAAATTCAGTGTCTGGTTAGGCCCCAAATTCTGGTTCATAGATTTTCTTCTTCTCACTCGGTCTTCTCATAACAGAAACAGCAAGTGAAAATTTGATGTCAATTTTATAAAGGTAATTATCCCATTCAAGAGGGCTCTACCTTAATATACTGTTACCTACTAAAGACCCCACAATCTGGTATTATGACATTGATGGCTGAGATTTTAATATATAAATTTTGAGGTGTCACAGATATCCAGGCTATGACTATCTTTCTAGATTTGTGTTTGTATATATCACAGAGGTTTTTTTTCTAATTTTTTCCTTTTTTTTTTTTAGAGGTTTTTGCTTTAGGGAATGTGAGTTCATCTAAGAGAAAGACAGATACAGAGAGAGGGATTTTGAGAAATCGACCCCGTCAGGGGGCAACCATACCACAATCCCTTCTCTTCCGTTTTCCTCCCAGGATTTTGAACACACATGCACATGCGCCCATCATAATTTTCAAGCCACTGGATCTGGGACCTGAAGTACAATCAGCCATGTGAGAATCCAGCAATGTAGCTGCTATACAATCTGCTGACCCCAAAACTTTTTATTTGAAAGAAATTACTATTTGAGAGATGAGTTTAAAGGTTCATAATCTATACAAAATAACAATAAGTAATTAAGATTTCAAATAGTGCCAAATACTTGCAAAAGTATCAAGTAATCTCCCAAATCAAAGCATTCTATGTATATTCGGGAGTTTTCAAATTAATCACCAAAATTCTAGTTTATATTTGGAAATTTATTTTTATGAAACTAGATATTTTATTCTAGTCATCTTTATCAAACCAAGAGCCAACTTTGCTACATTTACTTTGTTTCAGACAACAAATAGTCAAGTTTATTTGGGACTGATCTTAATAATTATGTAAGGGGAACCTATATCCGAAAAATGTGATCACAGTGTTCATTTCACCTACACATTTAGACGCTATTATATGTATTTTTATTTTGTATTGTTAGAGCTATTGACAACAATATGGAGAACTAAAATAAGTTTTAAATAGAAATGACTGTTACTGGGCCCAGACAGTAGCTCAGTGGGAAAACGCAATACTCTGCAAAGCATTCCCACATGGGCAAGTTCATAGCTCAAATTCAGAGACTTCTTTGAGCATGCCAGGTATGCATTTGCCCATGATCCAGTGCTGGCTGGGGTTGTATTATGGTACTGAGATACTGGTAGGGGTGTTGGTTGGTGCTCTCTCTTCCTCTCTCTCTGTCTCTCTTGTTCATAAAAGATAGAAATAAACATTATAAGTTAAATAAATAAAAAACTTAAACTTATTAAAATAAAAATTTAAAAATAATTATTATAGACATATTCTGAACTATTTTAGAGATCAAAAATTCTTAAATATAGGGCCAGCAGATGGCGTGGTGCTTAAGGCATGGACTCCTGGCCGTGCATAGTTAGAGTCTTGGACCTGGTAGCTTAAAAATCATGCTGGGCGTGTATGCTTACATGCCCAAAACCCAGAGAGAAGAATGGAAGAGTAGAGATTGTGGCATGGCCATCTCTACCAGCAATGGGTGATATCTCACTTTCTCTCTCTCCCTGGTAACTGCATACATCCTATGGCAAAAACTTAAATAAAAATTCTTAAATATAATCATAAGTTTATAGACATCATTGTATGTCAACACAGAGATATACTTTTTGTATATTATTTCATTTAATCTTCAAAACCTCCAAGGCAAATATAATCATCTATTTTATGAATGAGGAAATTGGAGTTAAGAAAATTTAACTTACATGCCAGCCAGAGGCATAATGGTAAAGGTGGTTGAATTACACACTCACTGTGCTGTTCAAGTCTTTGACTTTGCAGTTTGAAAAACATGCAGGGCAGGGCCAGCAGGTAGAACAGTGGTTACTGCACTTGACTCTGAAATAGCCAACCACGGTTTGAGTTCCAGACCTAGCAATGACTGTTACCGGGGCCAGACAGTAGTTAAGTGGGAAAACGCAATACTCTGCAAAGCATTCCCACATGGGAAAGTTCATGCCAGGTTCATGTGGTATGCTTGCCTGGAAGTCCTGAGAGGAGAATGGAGGACAAGGATTGTGGTGTGGCCATCTCCTTGGGGGTTGATTTCTCACTTTTCTTCTCATGTCTTTCTTTCTCTCATGAGTGCAGTGCCAAATGGCAAAAACAAAACAAAAAACCCGGAAAAGAAAAGAAAACTATGCTGAGTGAGTGCATTGTGCTCAACATCTTGAAAGGAGAAATAGAGGAGAAGGGATTGTGGTATGACCATGCCTCATGAGGAGTGCTTTCACATTTTACTTTTTTGGCTCTCTCTGTGTCTAGCAAATGCATATACCATCTAACAAATTAAGAAAAGATAAAGAAAGAAAGAAAAAGAAATGGGTTTTTTTTGAGAGTTTTTTTTGCTATAGGGCGCGTGCGCTCACCAGACAGACAGAGACAGAGAGACAGAAAACGAGAAATCAACACCCCCTCCTGCCCCAGAGGGGATGGCTACGCCGCAATCCCTTCCCATCCATTCTCCTATTCTCCTCTTGGGATCTTGGGCACGCACACACACACGCCCAGCGTGAGTTTTTAAGTTACCGGATCTGGGACGTGAACCATGGTCGACTACATGGGAGTCCAGCGACATGGCCATTATGCTAACTGTTGGTCCCAAGAAATTTTTTTTTTTAAAGTTTAACTTGCTCAAAGGTACAAACTTTGTAATGAATAAAGCAAGAGTTAGAACTCTGATTTGTAAATTTCAAAGTCAAGCACCATATACCTAAAATATCCCCTACCAGTGAATAAAGAACCAATTAATAAACATTCATGACATTGTCATTGGGGGAGAGGAATGGAATAGATATTTTATTACAGAAGTATCCAGTTATCACTCTTGTCATATCTCAGGAATTGCTATTTATTATTATAATATTATAGTGAAAAACCAATTTGTCTCTTGTTTCTCTGCCTACTTAGAAGAATTATCTCTGGATGAATAGCCCTTTAGATGGAGACCTTTGAATTTTGATTTTCTGTAGAAAAACATTGAAATATTGATCGCCTTTTAGATATCAAATCTTAAAATTACTGAATGAACTAATCAAGATAATCCTTAAAATTCCTTTATTAACTAATGAATAGTATGAGAACATAGATGCTCAAAGGATGTCAAGGCCATATTTGAGGGATTGGTCTGTAAACTATTGGGAGGTATTTACACAGTGAAGCATATCAAACTACATCAAGGTGGGGATAAATGAGTTCTTGAAGGTAGTGGAAGAAGACTGATAGATTGACATTAACTGCGTGTAAAGTAGCTATGATTTTTATTTTTATAAAGATGCTTTGCCCAGTGGTTAGACTGAATATAACAACAACAAAATAAGCCTTATTTAGGTATTTCAAAGGGTGTATAAATGCTTGGCTATGAGTCAGGATCCTAGCTCTGTGACTTCTTACTTACAGGTACTTAGCAAGCTAGTTAGCCTCTGTGCCTCTACTTCTTCACTTGTACAATAAAGTAGGGATGAGGTTAGTATCAAATTCTTTTTTGGGAGGGGGGGTGGGGGACAGATTTTTGCTATAGGGCATGTGCACTCACCAGAGAGAGAGAGAGAGAGAGAGAGGAAGGGAGAAATCCTCTGGGGGGATGGCCACACTGCAATCCCAACTCCTTTCTTCTCTTGGGATCTTGGGCATGCACTCACATGTGCCTGGCGTGAGTTTTAAGTCACTGGTTCTGGGACTTGAACACTGATCGACTACGTGAGAGTCCAGTGATGTTACCATTACACCATCTGCTGCTCCCAATGTTAGTATTAAATTCTTAGAGTAATTTTGAGTATTAATCTAAATAAGTTAACACATAAAATATTTAGTCCACATGGGTGAAAATGGAAGCAGTCAAGCATAGCCAAAGGGTAGAGAGCAGTGATAAGGATGGCATGAAAACAGCTGGTTAGAGCCAGGGCTACAGCAAAGGGTTTAGGGGGACTATGTTAAGATTTTCTTTTCCTAAAGCCACTGAGAAGCTATTGAATTGTTTCAGACAAGGACATGACATGATTGGATGTATGATAGAGGGGTAACGTGAAGCTAAGCAAAGCAGTTATAATTAGGACTGTTTACTTTCTCAGCCTAAGTTGAAGTGGGCTCCTGGCCAGGTTCTGGTAAAGCATCTCTGTTACATAACTCCTAAGATAGAAAGCTTCATATTTGCAAAATATAATAAAGGAGCATAGTCCTCTTGAAAGAATAACAAAGAATTTTTTATAAGTCGATATTGATAGGAGAAAACAGAGAAAACAGTGCTATCTCAAGTCATCACACTAATAAAAAAATATTCATCCATGTGGTACTTTATATGTAAAAATTATGCCACATAATACATCACTATTGGTGTGTAGAGAAAGAAGAATGTTTAAAAAATGCAAAAAATATTGCTTATAAATACATATACATATATAAATTAAATATACATATGTACACATATGTATGTTTTAGGGTATTTCAGTATCCTGAATTGATTATTTACATATGTTTAAACTAAAAATACAGAATTAATGAAAGTTTGAAGGAAATGTCATTTATTCATGTTTACAATAGAACAGGAAGATAGATAATGAGACAAATAGACACAAACATAACAAAGATATTAGCAATGAATTGCACTGGGATAATTTTGCTCTACAAAATAGGATTTGGGTTTTCTCTTGAATTTAAAGACAATCTGGAAGAAGGAAGGGTTTAGGGGCAGCCTGAAGTCAGCCAGATCCATAGAGAGCCAACTACAGCTCCAATCTATCATCTGTAGCTCACAGAACTGAGCCTTTCCTTAGCCAAGAGAGTCCAGTATAAAGTGTGCCCAGAGCTTCTGACTCCTCTCCAATGTTTTGTACTCTGCTTTGGCTGCTGTTCATTTAGGTTGGACTGCCACTTTCCTTTCTTTCTTTTCTTTAACTAAACAAGAAAATTCTACTTCACCAATCTGAAAATGTTCTTGAGAAATTTAATAAATACATGTGATTCATAAGTCCAAATTATAGAGTTGATTAAGTATCTAGGTAGTAAGTATGTTTAAAAATATCATGTTATCTGATTATCTAAATTATCCTGGAAAGATCTTCATTTTCTTTTCTCCCCTTCTCTTCTTTTTCTTTCCTCCCCATCTCCTCCCTTCCTTCTTCTTTCTCTCCCTCTTTTTCTCCTTTCCTCTCTCTGTTCCCTTCCCTGTTCTGTCCCCTTCCTTGACCCGTTCTCTTTCTTTTTCTCACTCTTTTTTCCTTCCTTTCAACTGAACTAACTGAATTATTGATGGATGCTTTCTATCCAATGACAATAGTGCAGCAGAATCAGTTTTGACGAATAAGTGAAAGTTACTGTGGCCTTGAGAGATTTTTTTGTTTTTTTTTACATTTTTTACAGCTATTTTCTGTCACCACATTTCTTCGTTTTGTGTCACCAGTTTATAGCGAACAAGAGACTAGCCTTAGACCCCTGTGCTTGGCTTAGACCAATGTACTTGGTTAATAATAATAATGACACTGAAGAAGCTGATTATTGAAAACCACTACAGAAAACATCTTAGAAATCAGATATTTCCCTAACCAAAGCACCTAATGTTTTTGTAGAAGGTATATCTTACTCATATTGTACTTCATAGGTCACAGAGATTATATAGTTTTTGTATTATTTTTATTTTATTCATTTCTTCAATAGTAATTTAGTCCCAAAATTATTGTGTGCTGGTTATACAGAAAAATCAAAGAAAATGCCCCTTATCTTAAAGAATTTATACTCTAGTCACTTACTTTTTCCAAAAACTGTAAAAGGTAGTTCTTATATCAGCCTTTGGCCTAATCACTTCAATGACTTAAATCAATAGTGTGTGAATACCGCATGAAAGCCATCTGAATCTCAGTTCAGGATCTTTCCACAATTCCATGTTTTTGACAACCTTTGTAAGGAAAGATTAGCCTCTACTCATCAACCATTCAGTCTATTTGTGCTGCTATAACAGAATACCACAGCTTGAATAATTTATATGGAACAGGAATTTATTGGCTCGCAGTTCTAGAAGCTGGGAAGTCCAGTATCAAACTAGTAGTTATGATGTCCAGAGAGGTCCTGGTTTCCACTCCCAAATGGTGCTTGGAATTCTGCATCTTCTGGGAAAGGTGGAACACTCTTCCTCCCATGGAAAAAAGCAGAAGAACACAGAGAAAGAGCTCAACCCCAAAAGCCCAATTATGAAGGCATTGAACCCACCATGAAGGTAAAGCTCTCATCACCTTATTTCTTCTTAAAGACCCCACATCTCAATCCTAATACATTGGCCATTAAATTTCAACATGAGTTTTGGAGGAGGCAAAGCTTCAAACAATAACACCTTCCTAGTAAGTACCACAATGTATTTATAATAGCATGTCACTAGAGTCAGATGGATCTGAGCTAGGATCTTAACTTTGTCTTCTACAACCTGTATACGTGTGAGAAAATCACGTACCTTCTCTATATATCCCCATTTGTAATCAAGATTGGTCACTCCCACCTTATAAGGTTGTAGAGAACTCTTAATAAACAGGTGGAGGTGAAACTAGCATGAGGTGATTGACACATCCACTTTGGATGCAAAATCTAAGAGGAGAACGTACCAGTAATATAATTTACATTTTAAGCAATATTTTAAAAATAGCTCATTGGCAAAGGATGACGCATGGTCAAGCTATCTAATTTTTTAAAAATAAATAAATAAATAAATAATAAATAAAGAAGAAGAAAAAGGAGAAGAAGGAGAAGGAGGGAGAGGAGAAGGAAAGGGAAAGGAGAAAAAGAGGAGGAAAAGGGAAGGAGAAGTTTTGAGGCAAAGAAGAAGTAAATCAGGACCATTTCTAAGAGTGCAGCGTTAAATCATGTCTTTATTTAAAATTTTAATGTTTTGATCATCACTCAGTATGTACTAGTTTTAGGACATCTACCAAAATTGTCCATTCTTAATCTCCAGAACCTGTGATGACAAGAGCTATCATTCTTATCATTATGTTCTATCACATGGCATGGTTGATAATCATATGAGCCCTTAAAAGCAGAGTTTGGGCTAGTGGCAAAAGAGAATAGTGGAAATCAAGGAGATTAGAGGTATGGGAAAAATTCAACTTACCACATCTGTCTTTGGAGAAGATGGGAGCCAGAGGCAAGGACTGGAAAGAAACCACACAGAGAGTAGCCAACAAGTGACAAGGAAATGGGGACCTCATTCCTAAAACTGCAAAGAACTGGGGGTTCTGCTATTTACAGAAATGAGTTTGGAAGGGAATTGTTAGGTACAATTTCCTATTGACCTTCTAAGATCCCAAGTAGACCCTTCTGACCTACATACACTATGAGATAATAAATAAGTGTTGTTTTAAGTCACTAAATTCATAGTAATTTTGTGCAACAATAGAAGTGATATAATCATGAATATTTTGCATTACTTTCTTTAATTAAATAAATATGCTAAAATATCATTTATCTTAATTCTTGAGTTTCTTTAAGGGAGTTTCCCTTTGAGGGACAGGCGAATAATGATGGAGGCCACAGCAAGGCACTGAATTGAGTGCCTCATTTGCATCCCTCCAGTACCAATCTTGCAATACTTGGCATTAAGATGAGTATAAAGTGCATGTCATCATTACCTTTATTAGTTCACAGTATCCTCACATTCTAGTCTTACTGACAGAGAATCATCTTCACCTTCCCCTGTACAAAGTCTCTCTTTCTCATTTCTCCTCCTTGACAATGGCCAGTGTCCATGCCTCCTTCCCTACATCATATTTACCTGGTCCTGGAACTAGATTTATCAATATCTATTAGGGATGTATCTTAAGGATATCATCAAATATCATGTCATATAATTGTCTTCTTCAAAAGTTTTCTGCCTTTCAAATAATTCGAAAGTGCTTTTCTCCTATGCATTTGGGGATTTCTTTTCATCAGTGGGTGTGGCACTTTAGATTTATATTAATAAAATTCACCCCAATAGATTCCACTTTCTCCAGGTTTCATTTCAAAATATTTTTTTCTAAATTTTAGGGTTTGAGAATATGTGAGTTTGAGAAAAAAAAATTTATTTATGGGAAGATAGTGACAAAAAGGAAATGACTAATGAACTTGCTCTCTGCTGTAGAAAGCATGTATCTAAATTGTTCCAGTAACTCTGTTCAAGAGTTCCTACTTTATTACAAAAGGAGGAGATGGAAAGAAGCAATAAGAATCACTTAGAACCACCTATATTAATGACTGTTTTCACTATGATTGAATCATAGATATTTTATATCTATAGAAAGTGGTCATTTTTACTGTGCATGTTGATTCATAGTTGCATAACTAATCATGACAACTTTATTAATTGCTTATTATCCAGGGTTTTCTCTTTTATTAGAGAACAAGTGACTTCCTTCCCTTGCACTCATGTGTGTATATATCTCTGTGTGATAGAGATTAATGCATAAAGCTTTGCAGGAAACTGCCTCATTGATTTTGTTGCCTTTATATTTGTCTTCCTTAGATGACTTCCACTAACATAGAAGGAGGATGCATAGTCCATTTCACTGGGACACCAGGGCCCCACCTATGGTAGTTGGAGTTCTGACTTGAGATCCAGCAGCTGAGTAAGTAAGAGTTCAAGGGCTATTTTTGGAGAATAAAAGCTTTATACCACCAGTTATGTTTATGTTCTCCAATATAATGCTTTCTTGGTGGGGGCACTTTTATAAAGTATGAGTGCTTGCTTGTATTTTGTATACTGATTAGAAAATGCACTACCAACATCGATGTCGTAACATGCTCCAGAACATTATTCAGTGTTGAAATGACATATATGTAAGTTCTAGCTCTGGAATCTATGTGTTTGAATATTCCTATATATTTTCAAACTCTTCAAATCTTTTGTTAGCCAATCCACTATGCAACTTAGAAATATTGTCAAACCCCTGTTGTTTTCTCCCATTATTAAGACTTAAGTTGCCTCCTGAGAGGTGTATGTAGTCACAAATTCTACTCTTTAACATATGCTTAACCTAGCAATATTAGAGCTGCTGATGAATACATGTAACCCACCTCAATACATGGCTTCTCCTTTAGAGAAAAACCCCAAAAAGTCTTTATTGAAGAAAAGTATCAAATCAGTGCCTTAGAACCTTCTGTGCTATGATAGTGCATTGAATACAAGAAAGCTGATGGGGTAGTTTTAAAAAATGTCCTGACAGAGTCAAGGTGATGGCCATTTTTAGCTGCCCTGCTATCCATCACCTCTTTCAGCCAAGCATACTCCATCATATGCAACAGCCTCATGAATTTATGCATCAAGCTGTGCAGCCAGTCGTGCCGAGGGCGCTGGTGACAAGTGAAATTGCTGTGCGCCTCATTTAGCTGTTTATTGCGCCTGAGTACGTGTTGCAGCTGTCATCCCACGATGGGATGATAGTGCTCGTTAATAGACAAGACAGGCAAATAATGATGGAGGCCACAGCAAGAGATGCTCATCTGCCAATGGGCTCTAAGCAATATCACAAACATCCACAAAGTTTTCCATCAAAAGCAGCCCTGTAAGAAAATAAAGAGGGCAGGGCTGTTCTTCATGGGACTAACAATGGAGATTAAACTTTTGAAAAAAGTGTAGCCCGGTAGATTGTGTAACCTAGGGCTGGCATTTGGGCTTCCCCTATGCTTTCCTTTTAAAAGAATCACGAGAAAATGACCACACACAACAGCCAGGTTTGCTTCTATTGCTCAAGTTGACTGTATTCCTACCACACACCCTGGAATTAATGTTAACTCAGTGGAGCAGTTGGCCTTACTCTGTTGTAACCGCCACCCCAAGAATTTGTGAATGTTATTTTTCAACTATTTGAAGACTTGTTTTATACACTTAGGATTTTGGATTGCTATCTTTCAATTCCTCTCAGTAATTCAGTGGAAAGTAACTTGAAATAGAAATATTCTATCTTTAGATTTGAATGGAATTTTCTTTTGTGTAAAATTGAATTATACTCAAGCGTTCATATCTTGGCACATAGGAAAGAAGCTCTTAATAAAATCTCTTGCAGATGAAAGTCTGTTAAACAGCGGACTTTCATTTCCTTCTTTCTCTGAATGTGTGGTGCTTAATCTTATGGGTATTTTACAGTTGGTGATTAGCAAGTGCCTAAGGTATGGACTTAAATGCAAATCTTTATGATTTTACTAACAGACTATTCATTTTGTAAGACTATACAACTGAAAGAGTTAATTAACAGTTTGGGTGTAATGAAAGGAAGCAAATTCTGACAATCCTTTGTAGACTTTTACATACAAAAGTAATATCCATGCAAACTTAAGTACTATGCTTGCTAATGAATATTATTTTGAATCCTAAATGTAGAAACTAATATCAAAGTCCAACTTGTGAAGTCAGAATGGACATTGCTACAGATATTTTATATATTTTCTAATTTAGCAGAAAATTGTGGAAATACCAGAAGCATAAAAATTAGAAATCAAATGTGGGAATAGTCCATTAAACACATGCATACTATTTGGGATATGGTTTCTTGACTATGACAACATGTGTCTGTGGCCTTTTTTAATGATGTCCATCTTACTATGGGGAATGAGTGCCAAAATTTTAATAGAAACATTATTATTAGTAAGTAAATCAAGAACTATAGAAAGTACTAACTATGACCATATAGAGAGGGCAGTCTTCTTGTGATCACACCATTCTCATGATAATAGAAACTTTTTTTAATATACATTATTTTATTACAAAATTGAAAAAAACCCCACAAAATTCAACATCCTATAAAACCCAAAATTTACTATTGATACCAATTCCTATGAGTGTGCTGTACTACCATACACAAGTCAAGAAATTAAACCATTAAATATGAAGGAACATTCAACATCAGAAGCTATAAAATCTAACTGTATGTAGTAGCCCCTCAAAAAGCTACAACCTGCATTCTTAAAAAAGTATTTTCTCTACAAAGAATCTTATCAGCTATACAAAAATCTGTACAGTTTTTATACTGAAGCTAATATTGAGCTTCACTTGAATTCACGTTCTTAGCAAAACAATTGCCTGAGCATACACACACATTCCACACACATCATCACAGGATAGCCATTTATTCTTCATCTTCGTCTTCTCCCTCATCTTCTTCTTCCTCTTCCTCCTCCTCCTCTTCCTCATCTTCTGGTTCGTTCTTCTTCTTTGAGCCTGTTGGCCTGCGGGGCCCTTCTTTCCTGCTTCACTTTTGCCCTTGGCCCGGTATGCAGCAATATCCTTCTCATATTTCTTCTTTAGTTTAGCCGCTTTCTGTTCACATGGCTGTTTATCTTTGGCTGACTGTTCAGACCACATTTCACCCAATTTTTTTTTTTCAGTGTCCCCAATGGACAGGCCTGGGTGTTCACTTTTGATCTTTGGGTGATGTTCAGAGCAAAACAGGAAGAAGGCAGATGGAGGTCTTTTGGGAACATTGGGATCGTTTTTCTTTCCCTTCTTATCACCTTTGGGAGGGACGTAATTCTTCATCTCCCTGTCATAACGAGCTTTGTCACTTTTTGCCATATCTTCAAACTTAGATTTTTCCTTTGCAGACATGGCCTTCCATTTCTCCGAACATTTCTTGGAGAATTCAGCGAAATTGACCGAAGAGTCTGGGTGTTTCTTCTTGTGCTCTTCCCCGCAGGTCTGCACGAAGAAGGCATACGAGGACATTTTGCCCCTCGGCTTGTTGTGGTCTCCTTTGCCCATGGTGACAGACAGCGTCTACCTGGTGTGAGCTCTCCTCAGAGTCCCGCAGCGCGGCCGGATCTGACAGAGAAGCTTCCTCCCCAGGGCTCCGGCGTGAACTCATGATAATAGAAACTTTCAAATTCCTTCAGTGTAGCTTCTCCATTTCAAAGATAAAGAAACCAAGTCCCAGAGAAGTCAACTGACCCACAGGCTTCAGTGGTGAGTGACCTGTAGCTCGTTCAGTGAACTCAGGTCCACTGGGACCTAATGTCCTCCAGACCAGCCTCGCTTGTGACATTTCTTACATCCTTCCTATGACTGACCTGGTGGATCTAATTTTTACTGTTTCTTAACAAAAAGTCTTGTTTTTACTTTTATTTTGCTTCAAAACACAATTTTGTTTATTTATATCTACATATTTATTTAAATATGCTTATTTTTTTAAAAAAATGGGAGGGGAGGGAAGTACAAGGCATCTGACAAGAAGGGTAGAAAAATAGGCAATATATAATAAAAAGAGAAGAAAGAATTATGAGAAAAAGTTCAGACTAAAGGCAACTGCTAGACTTGAATATAGAATTTACTACTGATTTAAAAGGGTTGATTCATTTTTAAATGTGATGATTGTCTTTGGGCCAAAAATTATTTCAATGAGAATTGATCTTCTATTTTATGGCAGAAATAAATGAGAGAATGTAAGTTAACTTGCAAAAAACTCGTTTTATAATGCACCTTGAGTGAGTACACATATTCTGTAAAGTGAGGCACACATGTGTCAATTATTTAAAGGTCCCTTCCTACTCTAAAACATTCATATCTGAAACTTTGTTATTCAAAAAGTATAGCAAAAATCATTAAAAACATCTCTCCACTAGGTATCTTGATTTAGAAGTATCTATTTGCCCCAGAAGTCTGATAACACTCAGTATACAGGGCAATGTGTATTCTATGGCAATTTATTTAGATGCACAGCAGATATCATTATACAGGAGCTACGGAATCGCATTGGAATTATACATTACAGTAGTGATTTAGCTCATAGTCTTAATGTAAAATCACATGGACTAATATGTAATAACTTTATATACTTTATTTCTTTTTCTCTGTGTTGTGCTTACTACAGAATAATGCAGAAGGAGCTATGTTATTCCGCTCCTTTGGCTTTTTTTTTTTTTTAATAACGACAACAAAATCTTTTTATAGCGACAACAAAATCTTGTGTGTGTGTGTGTGTGTGTGTGTGTGTGTGTGTGTGTGTGTGTATTTGACATTTACAGAACTAATGGTCAGCAAATTTGAATATGTTGACTCCTTTTTCTTAATGAAATGGAAAGGAGAAGTGTGTTACACACACATACAAAGTTTTATTAATGCTTCATAAAATGGTTGCTGCAATCAAAGGAACTGCTCTGAAAATTAAATTACTGGGCTGACTCTGAAAATCAGCATAATATGCTCTGTTTAATTCAGTCATGCTAAGATGTTAGATTCTCCTTCATTCTCTCAGCTTTCTCTCTCCTTCACCTGGGGGCATCTGCTGATGAGCCTCTTCTGGAGGTTGTTTAATGACTATTTTACAGGGACTGTCAGCTCTCTAAAGCCCAGTGGCATTGGGCGTCACTGTATCAGCAGCCTTTTTACACAATTTGCCTGACTGTAAATCGGAGGTTTCAAAGTACAAGAAAGCTCCTATTTGAGTTAATGACTGACTGATGGGGGTCGATTAATCTTTCTGTGCGCAGATGTTTTACTCATAAAGGTCACCCATTGTTTGTTTATACTCACTTTTCTGATTTTAGAAACACAAGAAATAAGAAGACCATTTTGAGAAGAGCAGAGAGTAGCCTTAAGAAAATCCCTGTCATATGCACTCTGGGATTTGGACTCAAATCCTAATTATACAGTGAGTGAAATAAACTCAGATTTACATTACCCTCATGTAAAGCTGTAAAACCATGATACCTACTCAATTTGGTTAAAGAAATTGAAGGTGATAGTTTTTTTGTTACTGTAGTTTTTTTCAATTTTTGGATTTTTTTTTTGGGTGGTAGAGGAGGCTATTTGTTTCCATTTTGAAATGGAGGGTTATTGGTTGTATAAACAGAAACATATTTTTCCTCCCCCACTCCCTAGTCCTTTTTAAAATACCAAACAATATATTTTTAACATCATCATCTTGTTTCACTTAGGGCATTGTCTCTATTCAAAGTTAGGGGCTCTATTTAATGATAATTTTATAAAAAAATTGAAAATGTATCCTTTTCAAAATAAATAAATTCATTGTAACTTTAATGTATCATAAAAATTTTGCTTCTTGAATTATAACATGAGTATTAAATATGTCCATCAAATTATTTCAGTCAGTTTTAATTTTTATAGTATTTAAGGAATAAGAGATAACTCCTTTGATCAAAAAGTACACCAATCAATCAAAGCTAGTTAACAAAGAGAATGCCTCAAGGTCACAAAAAAGGCAAAATAGGAATTAAAAACGATACTAGGGAAATATTCAACAAGTTTGTAAATCCATCCTTGTGAAAGTTGACAATAGAATTGTGTTTCTTCTATTAACCAAAATATTATCTAATTGTGGACTTCTTCAATCAAATGGAAAGGAACACTCATTTTGGCAGTTTCTCTTGAATGAGGTTTTCTTATTTCAAGACCCAGGAGAAGATGGAGCATGTATAGTGACAAAAGTGGTTATAAATCCCCCTCTACTTTCAAGAGTGAAAATAGCATAAACACTGAAGAAAAATAAAGTCTCATAGCTTTTCATTGGGCAAGCTATTCAGACATGCAGAGCCGAGACATCGGGGTATCAACCTTGCAAAATCCCTAGAAGTAGAATTTCTCCGATTGTCAAGTAATTCAAGGTGCCAAAAAAGGCACCTAAGTAAACTTAAGACTCTGCTTTCTGTTTGAATCTCAAGTCCACATTCTACTACCAAATGACCACAGAGGAACTACATATATATATATA
>NW_006209014.1:1527644-1529320 GCF_000334495.1 Tupaia belangeri chinensis | reverse complement strand
TATATAGTTTTATTTTATATATATACACACATATATAAAATAAAACAATATATATTTTATATAAATAGATATAAACAATAAAACAATATGTAAACACATTTTTATATATATAAAACAATATACATATACATAAACATACACAATAGACAAATTCCAACTTATTTTGCAGTATTTTTGGAAAGGCATTTCTAAGGGCAACTGTAGACAAATTAGACAACCTCTGAGCACTGGTGTAGCATAATACAGCTTCCCTGAAGATGTAGTTCAATTATCACCATGTCCAGGGAAGTTCCAGGACTTCTTTTGTTCTGCAGCCCCTTCCTTGGCATTTACTTCATTTGATTGCACTCATTTGTTTATATGGTGACCTTTCTCTGGAGATTTGTCCTCACAGGGGAGGGACCTGTTTTCTATTTATCTGGCTATATCTCAAGTATTTATACCTTGGACAGTGTCAGGTATGTGGTATGCTTTGTTGAATTAAGTGATCAAATCATAGTGTTTTCAAGTGGAGCAATGGCCTCATTAAAATGGTTTAAGTATTATATTCCTCATTAGAATTCAGACTTCCTCCTCTTTCTAAATTTGAAGGAACATTGGGGTTGGACGAAGAGATGAAGTCTCTAATCTCCTCTATCACTCTATGACTACCAAGAAAGGCACTTAAACTTGAGATTCTTCAAATTCCTATCAATAAAATTCGGCATTGTGGATATTGCTGAGATCATTAACAATTATGATAGTCTGATTCCTAGAGCTCTGGTCTCTCATTTGTGATTGGCCATTTCCTCTCGCTTTAATTGCAACTCTAATATCTAATGTATGTGGAGCATGTATTTGTCGCATTGATATTATTGCCTCTAATTCTTCCAACAATCCTATGAGTTAAGTTCTTATGAACAGTGAAATTTGGACTCAGAAAGATGCAATACTGATCCAAGAGGTCACATTAGCCTTAAGTGACAGAGATGAGATTTAAGTCCTGGTCCCAATGCTGGGATTACCCTGTTCTTTCCATTGTGCTGCCCAGTACGTTTGTGTCACATTCTTTCCTGGAATTCTTCATAGGATACTTTGTAATGTTTTAAATAGAACTCCTGAAGTAGACAACAGACCCTCTGAAAAAAGACCCGTTGGCCATAAGTTAGGCACTCTGAGTTATTTTATCAGAGGTGATGAGGTTTCTCTGATCCCCCCTATCTTTTCTTATCCTCTGGTGGCCAGTCTCATGCATTTTCAAGACAGCTGGCTAGTGGACTTTGTAACCATAAAATGGAGCACAGCAAGCTGCTCACACAAGGACTGAACTTGTGACCTCAGCGTCATTTACACCACACCCCATGCAATCGAATTAAATAGCCAAAGACAAGTCTGACAAGCACCACATGAAATGAAACACATCCCTAGAGATGTGTAAATATTAATCATTCAGTCAATTTATGTTTCATTTGTTTATTTTACTAATAATATGTAAAACAATACGCTAGGAATTGTGAAATAAATACAAAGGTGGAACCTCGGGAGCTTAAAGTGTAAGGGATTCCGAAAGAAGTAGGTGGAGTACTATGATTCCTAAAAAAGCACAAGCCAAGTGCCATGAAGTACAAAGCCAGAAGAACTCCCATACAGATGGGAGGTATCACAAAGAGCCTCATGATGTGACTCTGATAACCTCT
>NW_006209014.1:1502050-1527613 GCF_000334495.1 Tupaia belangeri chinensis | reverse complement strand
GTGCTCCCCACATCTATAGAGTCCTTTTACTGTCAGGAATAGGTCCCATGTAACCACGTCAGGAGGACCCTTAACAGCCCACGGGTTCTCAGAGTTTCTTGGATCTCTAGTCTTTGCAGTGGCCCTGACTTGCCCTTATTCCTCTCTGTATTGTAATCCCATTTCCATCTAACCCTAACCTATCCAGGTGATTCCTAGGCACAAGGTATGGGTGGGTACAGTCCAAGCTGCTGAGGGCCAAAGAAAATAAAAAGGAAGAGGAAGGGTTAATTTGCTTGCTCTGTGAGTTCAGACATTCATCTCTTCCTGCCCAAAGTTATTTGCTCTGCTGGTTCTGGGGCCTTCAGATTCAGGCCTGCCCTTACATCACCAGCTCCCAGATCATCAAGCCCTCAGGCTTGGACTGAATAACACCACTGGTTTTCCTGCTTTTACAGCTTGCAGGTGGCAAATCATAGGACTGTTTAGCTTCCACAACTGAATGGACCAATTCCTATTACACACACACACACACACACACACACCCCACAGATTTCTCCAGAGGAACAGAGCTAATAATGACTCTGATTCTCTGGAGCATCCTAATACACCCAGTTTGCTCTTTCTTTCCAAGTCCCCTTTACTTGTTCCTTGGTCTCCTGAGTCCTGACTGGGCCACATCTTCTTCAATTTTGCTTTTATCCCTTAACTCTTTTAGTTTCACTTTCCTGCATGGTATCAATAGTCTTGCGGCAGCTACTGTGTAGGTTCCCTGAAGACTTTGCTCCATTGTTCTCTCCAGCTTCCATGGGAGCCCGGAGATTTCAATTGTAATCCTTTTGGATGATACAGCATAACTGCCTTGTGAGAAAAGCTCCAGATTCTAGAGTACTTTGAAGGGACAAATTCAATCCTTTATTTTAAGAGAAGGAAACCTACCTAAAGATTCAACCCAAAGTGGGACCAGCAGTTGGCATAATAGCTATGGCACTGAACTCCCATGTAGTTGACTGCAGTTCAAGTCCTGAACCCGGTGGCTTAAACTCACACTAGGCGCATGTGCGTGCATGCCCAAGATCCAGAGGGGAGAATGGAGGAGAAGGGATTGCGGTGTGGACATCCCCCCTGGGGGGCTGATTTCTCTCTCTCTTTCTGGCTAGCACATATGCCCTATAGCAAAAACCTCTAAAAAAAAAAAAAAAAGATTCAACACAAAGTTAGCTTGACCAGTAAGTCTACTTAGAGGCAGACATTCATCTTCATTCAATGTATAACTGAACAAACAGAGTGTCAGAATAATTTTATTATCTGCTTGAATTTCAACCTCTTCTCTACTGGCTTTTCCTGAAGGTCCCCTGAAACTTTCATGTTTAGCAAAACTCACTGTCTACCAAAATAAGTGAATGAGAGAATGTGGTGCTTTGTTTCATGGCTTTTGTTGCCTATAAATCTTTTTTTTAGAAGTTCATTTTATAAAATGGGTTATTTTTTATACCACCAAAACAAATACTTCTAAGTGTATTGAAACTTAGAAAAAAGATTACTCTCTAGTATCGTGCAGCAAATAGTAATTAGTACGATGGCCTCTTAGTCAGTGCCAGCTCAACTTAGTATCCTGAGCAAGCTGCAAACAATGTTTAAAATTAACTTCAGCTTCATTGTTACCATATGTGTCCAAATTCTTAAATGAAGAGTACTCTTAATCTCTTATTATAGGCTACCTTCAAAAGTCTATTTTAATGGCATGTTATATTTGGGAATTCAATTTAGGCAGTTCATGCCCCTGCATATGTTTAAATATTTCTTTTCTAAGAATTCTATGAAATAATGCTGACTAAATAAATCTCTAATGGTTAAAAAAGAATGAAATTCCTATCAGTAATTGCATTTCAAACACAACATAATTGAGCGCCAGTTTGCTAAAAGATTGTTCTCTTCTGCTTTGACAATAGAATTTGGAGATCCACTGAAGTTGCACTTCACCATTTTTCACCAACTTTCAATGAGTCTCACAGATTGTCTTCTTAGATCTATAATGATGACCGAAATCAGAAATTCGGACAGCAAAAGAGGTCATTTCTTAGGCTTACTGCCAGATTTTGAAAACCACTCTAAAAAGTCATTTCTGCCAAGTAAGTGAAATCTGAATGCTGGCTAAAACATTTGAAAAAAAAAGAAACTCATACTGATTAATAGGCGCTAATGTGTGAATAATAATTAGTGCAATTAAGTGACTGGCGCTGTGTGGGTGAAATTTTCAGAAGACAAAACATTAATGTAGGGGTTTACATACACATAAACAAAGCAATGGGCTATTATGTGTTGTGAGATATGGAACTGTTTGGGGTATTTGTAACAATTGTCAAGTTCACATTGCAGTCATAGGTACTGAAAGTATATGATGTAAAGTATCACAGTTTTATAGAATCTTTAAAGGTATGTGTGCATGCTTCATATCTTCTTATATGTAAAAAACAGACTTAAAAGCCTGATAGATGGTTTAGTAGTATGAAACTAATTTATATGAAGTTAGGAAAATTCATATCTATGGGGCCAGCATTGGTAGGTGATGTGGTGGTTAAGAGACCTAACTCCCATGGGGATGACCGTAATTCGAATCCCAGACCTGGCAGTTTGCTTTCTCACTCCCTCCCCCCTCAATCGGTCCTTCCTGTAAGTTAAAATAAATAGATAAATAGATAAATAAATAAAGTTAAATGAAATAATTCTTTATTTTAAGAAAACTTTTTATAAAAAGGAAAATTCATATCTATGAAGCCACACTAGCTTGTCATCTGCTCAGGAAGATACTCATTGCTCTCTAAATTCTGCCCAACCCTCACTGTGCAGCTAGACTTCTATTCTTTAACTTACCTGGCTAGACATCTGTGATCACTCTCTTTGCCCTCTCCCCATCTACACACCATTTATCTAAATACATAGAAGTAGTTTTCACAGTAAATAGTACAGAATTATAGCAGAGAAACAGCATGGGCTTAGTTTGTCTAACATTCAGAATAAATTATTATTCGTGTTTAAAAATACTGCTGTGTCAAGGTCAGGGTTGAGGTCATTTACAAGGCAATGTAGAGGACAGCATATAATTTATGAGCCAGAATCACTCACAGTTGATGGGGGGTGGGAATCTTTCCATCAGAAATCTATACTAATTTAGCCTTCATAAACAAATGCTTGTATAAGTATATATTTAAAAAAAGGTGTTGTCGAGCTTAATTAACAGGCTACAAATTACCCACTTCTTTTGTTCACCTTTGCAAAATGTATTTTGTAGCTGATGATTAGCGACCTGTGTGTTTATTCAACAGGAATAAGGAACTCTAAATCAACATGTTCTAATGTGCTGTCCTTTGCAAATGAAGATAACACTATTGATTCACAATCAACGGGCATGCATTTCCTCTTTCTTTTCGGGGGTTAAAATATTGACGCGAGCAGACGATCACCCCCAGTTTCTTATCTTGTCTAATTTGTGACCAACTTTAATCCAATAAATACCTTCCCAGAACAAAACAAGTAGCCGTGATTGTAAAACAGACTAAACAAAGTATATATATATAAAAAAATAATTATATTCTTTTTACAAATTGTCCTAGAGAGTTAGTTGTAAAATAGTTCTATTTTCACAAGTTTCAGTATTTCAAAATATTTTTATTTGATGATTTGCTTCACCATTGCTGCTTGCTAAATATTCTCCCTACATGTTCTGTACAGCTAAAACGTGCCTTTGAAATGAAAAGGAAAAGACACAGAGACCATCAAGAAAGAATCTAGAAAATATTAAAATTAAACATTTTATAGGTAGAATTGATCTGGGACTGCAAGCATGATGGTCTCTGTGTTTGAACACATGATCAGAACTGTCAGAATTCCACTGGATATTTAAATCCATCCTCATCATATCGTTCTCATTGTAAAACATTATTAAGAGTCATCTTTCCAGTGAGACAGTCTCTGTTCTCTTTCCTGTGTCCTTCCATCTCTTCTTCAATAAAAACATTCTTTCAATAAATACTGACTCAGCAAAAGGATCCAAAGACAATTATTTTTATTTTTTGGAGAGGTTTTTGCTATAGGGCATGTACATTCGCCAGAAAGACAGAGAGACAGAAAGTGAGAAATCACCCCCCCAGGGGGGATGGACATGCCGCAACCTCTTCTCCATTCTCCTCTTGGGATCTTGGGCATGCAAGCACACGCACCCAGTGTGAGTTCAAGCCACTGGGTCTGGGACTTGAACCCTGGTCAACTACAGGGGAGTCCAGAGACATAGCAATTATGCCAACTACTGGCCCCACAAAGACAATTAAATGAAGCCCCAAATTCTCTAGTGAGAAATATTGACAAATAAATGGAAAGTTATCTACATATCATCAAATAGTTATTTAAAAAATAAAACAAACAAACAAAAAAAACTACACATACACAAAGAAGGGACACTCAACCCAACATGTACATGTGGAGTTAAGCAGATGGAGTACTCGAGAATGCTCCTAGGAGATGTCTGTGGTTTATTTCTGAATTTCGAAGCACTCCTGCACTAACTGTCCCCCTACACCCTGTAAACATGTTCATATTTCTCCCGCTTTGGAAGAAAGAAAATCTCAGCAACCCAGTGTTTCTCCCTAACAAGTGCCCTCCCTCTTGCTAC
This sequence comes from Tupaia belangeri chinensis, assembly GCF_000334495.1. NCBI lineage: Eukaryota > Metazoa > Chordata > Mammalia > Scandentia > Tupaiidae > Tupaia > Tupaia belangeri. The sequence goes on along the minus strand of NW_006209014.1, from coordinate 1,522,965 downwards.
ACTCACACAGCTAGCTTTCTCCTCTGTGTGGTTTATACTGCTTCTGCTTTCCCACTTCAACCCACTGCCACCTGGCTTCCAATTTCACCACTTCAAACTTTTCTCACTTTGATCGTCACTTTTGACCTCTTTCTTTCTTGAAACTCTGTAATGCCATCAATTCTATGACATACATACGTCATTTGAAGTCCTCATCTTTCTTACAATTACACATCATTTTAAAATTTAAAAAAATATATGTTCCTATTTCAAAAATGGTGTTCTTGAGTTCGCTAGCTCCCTGCTTGGCCTGTTCCTTCTTCTTACTCAATATATTACATATAATGATGTGTGTGTGTGTGTGTGTGTGTGTGTGTAAGCATGTGCATGCATTCACTCTAAGGGGGCAGGGGTCTCATTCATTCCCTCAATTTTAGCTACAAACTCTACACATATCCATATAGGACTCTGGTCACTTGGTTCTCTGACTTTCAGAACAGAAAATATGTTATCAGAAATCTCTACTTGGCTATTCCAGAGACATGTCCACATTTCCAACACTCCAAAGCTTCTCTCATCATGCCCTCGGCCTATCCTATTCATGTCAAACTTGGCTTGTGTCACAGTGCTTCTAACTCAGAGGCGTAAGGGTCATTTTAAAATTCTTTCCCTCCTTCCCTTCCTTCCTTTCTTTCAAATTTATCTTCTAAATGTTGGGCCATCTGAAAAGTCATGACAGATTTTTCCTTAAAAAACAGAAAAATCTGTCATGACTTTTACAATGACCAATATTTCTTCACCCTATTCTTCTTTGGCACAGACAGTACCTTTCACTTTCTCAGGCTTCTCCTGTCTCTCAATAAGTAGAGTTAAGAGGCAAATTTTAAGATAAACCCAAGGAAGCTTAAACTTCTAACTCAGTTGTCTGAATCCTCCCTTTTTCTTTCTTTCTTTCTTTCTTTCTTTCTTTCTTTCTTTCTTTCTTTCTTTCTTTCTTCTTCTTCTTCTTTTATTTATTTTATTTTATTATTTTTTTTGGAGAGGCTTTTGCTATAGGGTACATGCACTCGCCAGAAAGACAGAGACAGAAAACGAGAAATCACACCCCAGGGGGAATGGCCACTCCACAATCCTTTTCTCCTTCATTCTCCTCTCGGGATCTTGGGCACACATGCACATGTGCCCGGCGTGAGTTTAAGCCACCGGGTCTGGGACTCAAACTGTGGTCGACTACATGGGAGTCCAGTGACATAGTCATTTTGCCAACTGCTGGTCCCTGAATCCTGCCTTTCTAAGGCCCTAGGAGAGGTCTGACTGTCTGCTAGTAACAGTCTCACATTCTTGCAGATTTTCTCCTTCAAATATTTTAACCACAATCAGTCAAGGTCACTCTTTCTACCAACTCCTCCATGACATGTTTCTTTCAGTGAGTGCTATTAGAATGATGATAAGTATTATTAAGCTCTTGCTATGAGAAAAGTAAGTTGGAAAGCTATGAGTTTGACTTCGTGGGATATAGTTACAGAGTTAGTAATTATTTGTGTGGGAAGCCAAATTATATTAGCTATCGAAAGCCAGGAATATTCTTTTTCTCTTTTTTAAAGAGAGGCTTTTGCTATAAGGTGAGTGTACTTACCAGAGAGACAGAAAACAAGAAATTACTCACTCTTTTCCCAGGATTTTGGGCATGCATGCGTAGGCACCAGCAAGAGTTTTAAGTCACCGTGTCCAGGACTAGATCTGCGTTTGACTCTGTGGGAATCCAGCAACGTAACCATTATGCCATCTGCTGGTCCCCCACGAATGCACTTCACCCCACTGTGCCAATTCTCCCAGAGTGATAAAACAAAGTAGTTGATGCAGATATTAGGTCATAAAGTAACCATGCCCTCTGTCTCTAGCTGTACTAGACTGTATATAATGCAAAACAAACTCGACTAGAGTGGAAATATATGGGCACAGAATCTAGTTTGTTGAAAAATATTGCAGTCATCAAACATTGTAAAAGAACAAGTGGAAGATCCATCTCCCATTGGTCCCTAGTCAAAATGGAAGATGCTTGGTCAAAAAAAATAAATATAATTATAAATCCAACTTTTTTTCTTCATTCTTTTTTGAGAAAAATAACATAAAATAGAATTTATCAAATTTTTGTTCATTTAGGGCAAAATCTTATAGTAGTACTGAGCATAAAACCTCACTTAATGTCACTGCAATATATTCGATTACTTCCTATTCTAACTGACCTATCTTATCCTGTAAAAAGTCTGTCAGTTCCAATGGAAATATCATGCAAAGCTGTTACCAGTAAGGAAACAGCCAGAGAAAATAAGTGTTCTGGTAATAGAACTTCTACTTCTGTTAATAATGTAGTGTAAAAGTAATTTGTGCATTTAAGTCACTCAGTGCATTCTTGTAGCTGTTGTCTATGCTTTAATTTGGTATTTCTCAAGTTTGACCCTCAATTTTTTTTGTGGGGGGGAGAGATTTTCACTATAGGGTGCGTGCGCTCACCAGACAGGCAGAGAGAGACAGAGAGACAGAAAGCGAGAAATCACCCCCGGGGGGATGGTCACGCTGCAATCCCTTCTCCTCCATTCTCCTCTCAGGATCTTGGGCACGCACGCACACGCGCCCGGCATGAGTTTTAAGCCACTGGGTCCGGGACTCAAACTGCGGTTGACTACATGGGAGTCCAACGACATAGCCATTAAGCTAACTGCTGGTTCCCGGCCTTCAATTTTGCTAAAGTTAATTATTATCCCCACTTTACAGATACAGAAAATGAAGCACACGAAGTTTACACGTTTTCAGGGCCAGTTAGGTGGTGGTAATAATACAGAATTCTTCCAATTCTAAAAGCTTAGTTTTTTTAACTGACACAATAATTCCATGTATAATTCCCTAAATATGAAAATAATGTAAAACATTTTCTCCATCCCAAACCCAGGGTCAATACTTCATAATCAAATGATACTATAAGAAAAGAACTTTAGTGATTTGTTTGCACATTACTCACACTTAAAATGCTTTGTGTACATTTAAATTAGTTGTAGATATTATTAGTAGCTACTGATGTTCTCTATATGTTTTCTTAATACTTTGTTAATGCAAATTTCAAGTATTATATTCTTAAATCTTAGTAAATTTTATTAATGCAGTAATGGGAATCAGATTTTAAGATTTCTTTGTAAACCTTCAAAATTATTAATGTGTGAAGACAATCTGTTCTTCACACTGTACCCTTAAAAACAGATATTAGCCCTTCTAAAAGCAGGGAAAGGACTGAAGTAATAAGAAGTTTAAAAAAATAAATCCTTGAGATAGTAATTTAAATGGCACCCAACTGAAAGATCATGACAAAACATGGCATGACAGGTAGTGGAAATTGAAAAGCAAAATTAATCAAAATATGAAATAAGCACCAATAATTAAAGCCTCTTACAAAAATTAAAGATAGTGATTCTTTTAATGATGAAAGAAGCCTTAAAGGTATAATATTATTCAGTATAATACAACCTGCTAGTTGGCACAGTTAATTCACAAATATTCATGTAGAAGAAATGCAGGAAATATTTCTTACATCTTGAAAGCTATATCTAAACAAAAGCAAGCTAGTAGGCAAATGTGATGACAGTTTTCACTTCAGCATTATGTGAATTAAAATTTTAAATTTTCTTATGTAAGTTATAGGAAAAACAGTTTTGGGGGGAGAATAAAACAATGATTTACTTGAGTTTAAATAGAGAAACCTTTGAAGTGGAAAGTGTAGCTTCCATAGTAAAATGGTGCAGGAGTTTGACCCACACAGGTATCTTTTTTTAATACTTAGAAATATTGCACTAAAATATTTACCAAGAAAACATGAATTTGATCATTTGCTTTTAAACAAAGTGAATGCTGACTCTATATAGGATAGAAATGGCTATCATTTTCAGTTGGAGGGAGGCAAACATGATAATATACATATACATATATATATATATATATATGAGACGTTTTTGCTATAGGGCGCGTGCACTCGCCAGACAGAGAGACAGAAAGCGAGAAATCACCCCCCAGGGGGGATGATCACGCCGCAATCTCTTCTCCTCCATTCTCCTCTCAGGATCTTGGGCACGCACGCACACTCACCCAACGTGAGTTTTAAGCCGCCGGGTCCAGGACTCAAACTGTGGTGGACTACACGGGAGTCCAGTGACACGGCCATTACGCCAACTGCTGGTCCCGCATGATAATATTTGATAGCCAAGTGTGTTGGCATAAGAAAATCTGGAAAAAAAAAAAAGACTCAAAAGAAAATGCGGCTCTATAAGAGAAAAATGGGCCAACAGGTGGTGTAGTGGTTACATAACTGGATTCCCACATAGTCAACTGCAATTTAAGTCCCAGACTGGACGGCATAAAACTCACACTGGGCGCATGTGCTCGTGTGCCCAAGATCGCGAGAGGAGAAATGAGAAGGAATTGTGGTGTGGCCATCCCCCCGGGAGTAATTTCTTGCTTTCTATCTCTCTAGGAAGTGCACGTGCCCTGTAGCAAAAATCTCTCTCTAAAAAATAAATAAATTAATTAAATTATTTTAAATCATTGCAATGTTGAGTTTTATTGGTAAGAAAAGAATAATAAATGAGTCCAAGGAGATATTTTAAATTTTCTCCTGATTTCAGTTGGATGAATTTGCAAGTTTCTAGGTCATTCTAAAAAGCATAATCAGCCCATGGCTAGTAAAATACATAAATATTTTTTAATGAATTTTTTTTTTGAGAGAGATTTTCGCTATAGGGCGAGTGCGCTCGCCAGACAGACAGAGAGAGACATAGAGACAGAAAGCGAGAAATCACCCCCCAGGGGGGCTGCAATCCCTTCTCCTCCATTCTCCTCTCGGGATCTTGGGCACGCACGCACACGCGCCCGGCGTGAGTTTTAAGCCACCGGGTCTGGGATGCGAACCGCGGTCGACTACGTGGGAGTCCAGCGACATAGCCATTACGCTAACTGCTGGTTCCCAATGAATTATTTTTTATTTAACTTTATTTATTTATTCATTTTTTAGTTTGACCAGAGAGGGACAGAGTGAGAGAGAGAAAGTGAGAAAGAGTGAAAGTGAGAAAGCAAGCCACGAAGTCCAGAATGGTCAGCCATATGGGAGTTCAGCACCCTTAACCACCTTCTCCCCTCACCTTTTTTTTAGGGAGAGCTTTTTGCTATAGGGTGCATGCATTTACCAAAGAAACAAAGAGAGAAAGTGAGAAGTCACCTCCGGGGAGATGGGCACATCTCAATCCCTTCTCCTCCATTCTCCTCTCGGGGTCTTAGCCATGCACAGACATGCACTAAGTGTGTTTTAACCCCGAGTCTGGGGTTTGAACTGCAGTCAACTACATGGAAGTCCAGTGATGTAACCATTACACCATTTGCGCATCCCAAAGTAGATGAGATTTCACAGGAAGCATGACTTTTTCAGAAGATAGCTATTAGTCACAAGGGAAAAATAAAGCTTAAGTAAAATTTTTGGAAGGAGCCACTTCTGATAGCAGGAAAAAAATGTATTGATGAAATTAGCAATGGTTTACACTACAGCAATTGTTAATATGCATTTTCATCAACTCCAATCTCAAATGTAAAAATTCTGCCTTCTACTATAGAAGACTGAAGTTGTCTTGAAGATCTTAACTTTAGCATAGTCAAGAATCTCAGCTGTGCAAGTGCTGGTCTCAGCTCCTCTAGCACTGAGGGCTGAAATGAGTCTGCCACATCTCTAACCAGGTATGAATGTTACTGAAAAAAGAAAAATTTAGGCAGAAGTTGATTTTTTCAGACTCTAGGAACTATTGTAGCATCAAAGACAATTCACAGAGAAACATGAAGGCAGAGAAAGTAGTAAAAAATGAACAAGTGACAGAAAGTAGGAAGAATTTGTCTATTTGGAAATTAATTTTTAAAATTTAAAATGGAAAAAAGCATTGCTCTTTACAGGATGATATTTTTTTTTACCAATGAATAAACATTCATTGTTAGATAGCTGAGAAAGCACAAAAAGTTTAATAATAATGGCTGTGTTGTTACATAGAGTGGAAATTAGGTATAGAAGATACTAGAAGGGGGACCAGAAGTTAGCGTAATGGCTATGTTGCTGGAATCCCATGTAGTCAACCATGGTTCAAATCCCGGACCCAGTGGCTTAAACTCACACCAGGTATGTGTGCTTGCATGCCCAAGATCCTGAGAGGAGAATGGAGGAGAAGGGATTGCGGTGTGGCCATCCCTCCTGGGGGTGGGGGGTGATTTCTTGCTTTCTGTCTCTCTGTCTCTCTCCGTCTTTCTGGCAAGCGCACATGCCCTATACAAAAAAAAAAAAAAAATGCTCTCAAAAAGAAGATGCTAGAAGGAAATAATAGAAACAGGAAGGTTATTATTAATACCCTGAACCTGACTCAGGTGCCTCCCATAGCCATTCTTCAGAGGGTTGTAGTATTTCCTTTTCATTGTCAGAGCCACATGAGCATACAAATCTCAAAAGGCTAGATTGGGAGGAGTAAACTTTGGGCTTGGGCTGCAAAACTCACAACCTTTCAAGTTCTGGAAACGATTTTGTTTTGTTAGAGAAATATTTGCTATAGGGCACATATGCTCATCAGAGAGACAGAGAGAAAGAGAGACAGAAAGCAAGGAATGATCCACTGGGGAAATGGCCATGCCGCAATCCCTTTTCCAGTCTTCTCTCGTGATTTTGGGCATGTTCACATGCATGTGTGGCATGAGTTTCAAACTGCTGGGTCTTGGACTTGAACTACAGTTGGCCTTGTGGGAGTCCAGCAATTTAACCGCTACACCCTCTGCTGGTCTCAAGTTTTGGAAACAATTTAAAGTTCATCTAATATCCCATTTCTCCCAAGAACTTCATCTACACGTTATATGAAAAACTTTGCATGAATTGTCTGAACAAATTATATGGTGTCACGTTGCCTTTAACTTAAAGATTACATGGTATTTTTATTTGTTCAGAAAGCTTTGCTAAAAAAAGAAAATATTGGGTCATCGGAAAAGTAAAAAATACATCATGACTTTTCCGATGACCCAATATCACTGATCATTTTAAAACAATTATACAATATTCATTTATAGTCTTCTACATTTGGCATGGATGACAGTTACTGTGCCAAACGTGTAATTGTCACTACATGTACCAAAATGATTTTCCTCCTCTTCCTCTTATACATACTACATAAGTCCATTTAAAATTATTCCTTTACCATTCTTTTTCTAACTCATCCAATGTTTCCATTTCTCTCATCTGTGCTCTTGTCAACAGATTAAAATATGAAATTCAAAAGGAGGTAAAATGATAGATTTTGAAGGTATAGTCGATTTAGGAGATGGAAAGAATCACTTTGCAGAGTCCTAATTCTACAGTCTTATTTATACATCTTCTAGATCAGTCATCAATAAACTGTGGACATTGCTGACTCATGGTTCATTATTTTTTTATAATACTCCTGTCAATCACTCCAGCTTTTTTGCTTATGAAGTCATTGTGGGATTGGGTAGTTAAAGTGTCACTATATGGCTACAAACATCTGTAATTGTAATTCTGTTCTCTCCATTCACTGTGATGTTTATAATACATCTATACTCCAAGTGATAATAAATCCAAATAACTCAAGTCTTTGGACAACCTTCTGATTCAGTAATGAATTATTGCTCATTATTTAATCTCTGCAAATGTACAACCTATTTCCAATATTTAGAAGTGATATGAGACAAGCAACATCTTTCTTTTTTTTTTTAAGAGTTTTTTTTGCTATAGGGTGCTTGCACTCTCCAGAAAGACAGAGAGACAGTGAGACAGTGAGACAGAAAGTGAGAAATCATCCCCTGGTGGGAATAGCCACACAGCAATCCCTTCTCCTTCTTTCTGCTCTCGGGATCTTGGGCACACACGCACACGTGCCCAGCATGAGTTTAAGTCACCGGGTCCAGGACTCAAACTGCGGTAGACTACGTGGGAGTCCAGCAACATAGCCATTACATCAACTGCTGGCTCTGAGCCAAGTAAAATTTTTAAAAGTGTTGGTGGCTCTATCTAACTCCATCAAATAATTCAGGTACATGTTTATTCTTAATTATCTTATATTCCATATTATTGTCTGTGATAGAATTAACTCTCACTAAAACATTGTAAAATATTACAAAACAATTTCTCAGCATATGACTGTCATTATTGTATTTTACAAATTCATCTGAGAAAGTTGTAACTTAAGTTAGTTTTATAATAATATTCATTTAGAATTCCATGAAAGTTTGTAGAGGACAGAGTCCTAATTTTAGGGAATTTTAGAAGGTGTAAACTGATTGGTTGTGAGATATACGAACACCAGAGTCCCCAAACTATCTCAGGAACAAGTGGACTAGGATGTCTTTTAGAAACTTTCAAGTAAAAGAAAAAAGAAAGAAGACAAAGGATCTTTAGGCTTTTGAGGGTGGAAGTAGAGAAGTAGTTAATGGGAAAGGAATAGCTGACTATTCACAGGTACAAGGAAACTCTTCAAGATGCAAAGCAAAATTACATATAACTGTCTAATACCGACTTACTACCACATATGCTCCTGAGTTTTCACAGTTTTTCTCATGAGTTGTGACAAGATGACAACAAAACTACTGCCTTAATTACACAAAGATTGGAAGGTGTGTAACAGTCCCTCAAGATGACTGAAGAAATTTCACATGCAATACAAACCTGAAGACTACCATTTAAATATTTCTAGATAAAAATTTCAAAGCTACATGGAGACTACAATCTTGATGTCCTCATCTGTACCTTGATATATGCTACTGTTTAAAGCAGAAGCCTACTATTCCTTTTTAGCAAACTGTAAATGCACTTTTAGAAAATCTGTTACAGCCCTGTTGGAAGTCTCTGTTTCTCAACAAAAGCATTTCACACAAAAACCGTGGATGATATAAAGTGGTGCAATCTTAATAATGTATTGTTTCAGTCAGTGCCATTATTTTTATTTATTAGGCCAGATTTCATGAGAGAGGTCTTCCCAGAGCCGATTTGCAGTATCCCACTGCCCTCAGAATTTGAAGATGCTGTTTCTGATCCATGGTTGCACTCCAAATGAGAGGAAAAGACAAAGTACCACACATTCCTCCTATAATGATGGCTCTCTGATTTCTAGGATCTATTAGACTTGCCAATTGCCCAAACGTTTTGCTTAAACAGACCAACACAGGGCTGGCAGATGGTGTGGCAGTTAAGTCACTGGACTCCCACATGGCCAACCATGGTTTGAGTCCCGAACCTTGGTGGCTTGCTTTATCACTTTTCCTCTGTCACTCTATGGCAAACAAACAAACAAACAAACAAACAAGTGGAATCACATTAAATCAAATAACTCTAAAAAAATAAATTCACTTTTGACTACTGCATGCTAAAACTGCCCTGACTACCCATAGTACCTTCATCATGCCAAGCAGTTATAAGCTGAGCATCTGAGAAACCTCAGTGTTTCTATTTTCTGTTTTCTTTGCTTGCCTTTGCTTCTCTTCAGTTCACTGTAAAACAGCAGCTTAGGAATCTGGCTGTCATTCATTCTCCACAGCCTAGGAGGGTTATGCTGTGATGAGTAGCAGCATTCTGTGCTGGTAGACTGGCTGAGTTCCAGCCCTCATTTTGAATAATCTTGTCTTGCCAGTGACTGTAAAGTGTGGCTCATGTCTGGGCCAGTGATTTGAGAAGCTAGCTTCTAATGAAGGCAAGATTTCAACCAGGGTTGTGAAACACAACATGGAAACTATCCCTGTCCTCTGATCACTAAATAGTCCATTATTACTGGGAGTCGGCTGGGTGCCAAAGGGACCTGGATAGATCTGTCGTCATTAGTGAAACAAAACTAAAACCACAAACACATATCCAAAAAGCAAAGGATCATTAGTGTGTTCTGTAAATTTGATAGTCAATACATTTCTTCTCTAACTCTTCCACATGCTAAAAGGTAAACTGAGGCTCGGTAACTTTTTTTAAAAAAGAGTTTATTTTAGCAAATAGCCATTTATGAGTCAAGAAGCATCAAACCAAAGGTAGTTTCTGGCTGTACTGAAGAAATGCAAAGGGGAGCCTTTTATAGGATGAATGTGGAAGTAAAACCAAGAAAATAGTTGATTAATTACAGTTGTCTTATTGGTCTATCTTACTAGAAAACTCCTAGTTATATAACTATGTGTGTTGGCAGCTCATGACTGGTTGAGCTTAAGTTGTATGTTTTTGTTTTCAAAATACAGGCATTTATAAGAAATAGTCCAAGTTAAGTTTCATTTATATCTGAAAACTAACCAAGGTCAAGGTTTTATCCACAGATTAAATGACTTTGTCTCCTCATAGGATTCCCTAGCATATTCTTCATTTTACTTTTTCTATTTTGGTCATCAGAAATATCCTGACATATTTTTCTATACAAAAATATGTCATAACTTTTCTGATGACCCAATATTTCACTCTATCTTACTTTGTTTAGCAATTCCCCCTTCTGACCATCCTCTCAGTTAAACTGAGCGTAATCACTATTTAGAGTTACTCTAGGTCACCACATGTTATTTTCTTTCTGTGGCCAAGAGGATTTTAGTAGGGGTTTTTGACAATATCAGCTATGTCATTGTTGTTGCTCAATCGTCATGGAGATCATCTCATGAGGTATTGGCTGCTGACATACATTCAAGACCCTTGAGAGAACACAATGCACAAGGGATATTATAAGTATGACTAACAGGAGGATAATATTAAGAATTTAAATAAAAAAGCATAGATTCCCTGGAGCAAAATTTAATTAATTTTATAAATCATTGGAAGAAGCATTGCTTTTCTGATGATAAAAAATAAAAAATAAAAACTTGCATCTAATCATTAAGATCTTTTAGATTTTGTTCCAGCCTCATAACTCAGTGGTTAAAGGGAGTCAGGTCCCACATAGGCAAATATGGTTCATATCTCAGCCCCAGCAGCTTGAAAAGCATGCTAGGTGCATGCACGTGTGTGCCCAAGTCCCAACAGGAGAAGGAAATGAAGAAAAGATTGCAATCGGACCACACTCCATTGGGCTGTACTTTCTCTTTTTTTCTCTCCTTTTTCTCCTCTCTCTGGCAGGAGTGTACATACCCACTGGCAATTAAAAAAGAAAGGATGCTCTTTCGAATTTTGGTTTACAATTCTTGATTTCTGCTATGTCTATTATCTCCTGCTGGGCCCCTGTATCTCTGCTAAGCTGAAATTCTCAGTATAGTAAAGTTGTCTCATTTTCCATTTAGTAGTGGGGAGGGAGCCAGCAGATGGTGTAGCAGTTAGGTTACTGGACTCCCACATGGCCAACCATGGTTCAAGTCCTGGACCCAGTGACTTGACACTCACACCAGGTGCTTCTGTGTACAGGCCAAAGATCCTGGGAAGAGAATGGAGGAGAGGGAATTATAGCGTAGCCATACCCCCAGTGGTGATTTCTCACTTCCTGTTACTGGCTCTGTCTCTATCTGTCTCTGGCAAGTGCATGTGCCCTAAGGTAAAATCCTCTTTAAAAAAATAAATGAAGTGGGATGAATGGTATCTAAAATACTAAAATGGTTTGTACTAGCTAAAATTTACTGAGGGTTATTATAAATTAGGCATCACAATGGCTTTTTATGTGCACAGGTCACTTTTAGTTCTTACTGCATTATACCCATTTCACACATTAGGTTAAGCGAATGGTTTAAAGGCTCACTGCTAATTATCAGCTAAACTGTAGTTAGCAAATCCAGTCTCTTAGGTTGCAATGTCTGCATTCTTTTTTTAAAATAATTACCTATTTTATTTATTCATTTATTTATTTTTTTTTTTAATTTGACCAGAGAGAGACAGAGACAGAGGGTGAGAGTGCGAGAGAGAGGAAGTGAAAAAGCAAACCACCAGATTCAGGATTATGCCCCCTGCTGGTCCCCAATGTCTGCATTTTTTTTTTTTTTTTTTTTTTTGGAGAGGTTTTTTCTATAGGACACATGTGCTCGACAGACAGAGAGAAACAGAGAGACAGAAAGCGAGAAATCATCCCCCAGGGTGGATGGCCATGCCGCAATCCCTTCTCCTCCATTCTCCTCTCTGGATCTTGGGCACGCACACACACGTGCCCAGCGTGAGTTTAAGCCACCAGGTCCGGGACGCAAACCACGGTTGACTACATGGGAGTCCAGCGACATAGCCATTACGCTAACTGCTGGTCCCAAGTCTGCATTCTTTTCACCACTCTAGAAAACCACTGGCAAAGTAGCACACCAGCCCCCCAGGGCTTTGTAAAGGATTTGCTGATAGTCTTGCAGTTTTTCCACCTATTTGTGGCCCATCAAAAATCTATGGGTGCCTCTTCTAGAAACACTGCTCACCTTTGGTCACAAGATCAAGCCTGTCTGTTTCTCTTTTCTTATGTGGTTCTTTCCCTGGAAAAGTCTCCTTGCTTTCAAATCTGTGGAAGTTTACTTCACAAGTGTGAGCTTCTTGAGGCTGGGCTTATGACTGTCTTCTTTCTATTTGTAGTACTCAGGACAGTATCTAGAATATCCTAGGCCCTTTATCAGGTACTTAATAAATTTAGGAATATAGAGATTGGATTGAATTAAATTGAACTAAATTGGATTGAATTGAATGAGCCACGCCTTGTTGCCTGTGTGGATACAGATGGGAACAAGATAAAGTAATGCAAACAAACAAACCAGTTCTAGTATCATAAAGACCTGAGTTTAATGCCAATAATTGTGCTTTGCACAATTATTTTACTTTCTGATTATCTGTTTTTATATTTATAATAAAGGAACAACAGCTCTCTCTCAAGATGATTGCAAAGATCAAATGAAAATCAGTCTAGCACAGTACATGACATAGCAAGTTAGATCCCCTCTGTAATTGCCTCTCCGCCAGTTAAACTTAATGCTACTTTTAGGGATCACCTTGTTAAAATATTAGTGCTTTATAGAGAATCTAAAAATCCAATGTATAGAAGAAAGCTACATAAAGCTAGAATGACTTGAAAGAACTGACCTTAGCTCATTTTCTTCTCTGCTAATTGGCCCCTTTTCTTCCATCATGTATTCTGACCCATTCCTAACCCCTTCTTACTGCCAATCTACTCATTCAGCTTCCCCAAGCATCTTGTCTTCTCCTTCTGTCTCATGCCAAAATGGTAAGTTTTGATATTTCTGCCTTTTAAAATCTGTCTTAAATTGGTCTCCTCTTCTCTGGCTTTTTTGACTTGACTTTATCCTAGGCCCCATCATCTCTCTCCTGGTCAGCTGTAACTGCACGTCCTGTTTCTAACAGGACTTTCAAATCAAAGAAACAAAACAAAGAAAACTCACCAATTTTCTCTTAATATTCTTCACGTATTGAGCATTCAAATCTGTATTTTCTTGGGAAGAACAGATTCCAAACCTTAGCCTCATATATCAATCACATATTCTAGATGAATTTTTTTCAATTTTATTTTCTGTCATAGGAAAAAAACAATTCTTTGTTAGGCCATGTGCCTCAGTTTTGAAATCAGAACATATGGTGACCATATTCTTGAGCCCTGGAAACCAGAAAAGAAAGTCTCCTGCTCCTCCCTCTTCTCACTCAAAATGCGTTAGGCCTACCTCAGATCTCAGACTTCACAGTTCTCAGTTGCATGTCCCCAGCAGCGCACAGCAGTGGAGCTGAGAAACATATTTTCTAAGTAGGCTTTCGTGGACCAGCCTGACTACCAAGCAATGATTTATAACGTTGATTCTTTGGGAAAGGGGATTCTGGATCCCACATGACCATCTAAGAAATGAATTTTTTGTAACACAACCCATTTGTAAGTTGGAGGCTGCCTTTCTCAGGCAGAAATTAGTAAATCAAGAATTCTTACTCCTAACTTTAGCATTGCTAGAAAAGACAGAAGTGTGTACCAGTTATCTCATTGATGAGCAGAGAAGGAACACTTGTTTAACACAGCACTTTTGCTCATTTCCCTTGACTACTTCAACTGTCTGCCTAATAAGAAAATTCTGAAATTCTTTTTTTCCTACATTTGCTTTTTCTTTCCTTCACCGATGCTCAGTAAGTTTTCATTCTAGGCCTGAGAATATTATTTGCTTCTCAGTAGGCCCTGGTGATAATAAAGCATTACTCATGTCTCTGTTTTATGTCTTTGAGACACAGAGCAAACATGCCATACGTGATAGCTCTGCTCAAATGCCATTGTATAAGACAAGTGAGCCAGGCTCATGGTCCCCATCCCATCATGGAGGGGTGGAATGCTCATGTGAACAACACAAGAGAATAAATTACACAAAGGAATTTTTACCTCTTCAAAAATTTTACCATACATCTTCCAAACACTTAGGTCAGCTTATTCTGTTTTTGATAATACCCTCAATCTAGCAGAAACTCTTGTTGACTTTAATGAGAAACAAAAGTTACTACTCTATGACTGTATGTTGAGATTATTGCATTATATAAAATCTCTTTTGTTCTATTGTTTGGCTTTCCTTTTTATTTTAAGATAACCTTAACAAATCAGATTTTGCTGAGAAATTATTTTGTAGTTTTTGTCAAATGCTTCCCGTGAGTAAAACGGTGATTTTCTTCACTACTGCAAATACCAAGAATATTATGGTTTTCTCTAGATGAGTGAAACTAGAGAATTCTTTCTCTGAGAGCATAAAGCAAATTGATTAAGTCAAAGAGATGTTATAACTCCTGTGGGAAAGTGACATTTTTATTCTTAAAATATTTCCAGCAAAAATCTAGAATCTCAATAGTCACACCATAATCCTTCATCATGTCTTAGCTACTTGTAAATCCTCAGCCATTTACTATAATTTGTACTTACTAACCATGTAACACAATCCAGTAGACACAGGCTGTTTTTAAATAACAAAAAAAAGTAAATTAGTAAAAATTATGTCTTTTTAAATTCACTAAATATATTTATATACATGCTAGTTTAAATCCACTGTAACAGTAATCTCAGATAGAGTCTACTTTAATGGATTTATGAGTTTCTAATATTATATCCCTTCTCCTATTTTAATAAATCTTTTTGGTAATGAAAACACACAAAATATATCTCTAGATTCAATCAAGGGCATATTTTATGTTGCTGATAGATTAATAGAACAGAATTGAGACTTGAGTTCTGATGTAAAGCAGCCTGCCCGGGTCCAAGGCCTGGTTCTTCTTCAGTGAACAAGAAGATATTGACTTCTTCCTAAAACTCTGCTTTTAATCTTTCAATGTGGGTAAAAATTGTCCTCCCAATATGATCTTTGAGGTTTCACATGTATTTAAAGAGCTCAGCTCCTGACATTCAGGAATATGCAATGATATTATCTTAAATTCCTAAGTTTCAGTTTGGGGTATCTTTGATATTATGTTTGATAGTTTATCCTAAAACAAAACAAAATGAAAAATATCGACATATCTTTACTTGTTTCTAAAGAAGGTAAAATGCTAAATTTCACTCTGAGATGATGATGACAGGAAATTCTCCATTCTGCCTTTTATTTTCAACAACTCAACATTCAATAAACAACTGATAACTGAAATAAGTCTTTCTTTTTTTAAACTGAAGTTAATATTTGCCAACCATAGCCATACTTTAGTTTCATTATTTATTAGCAAATAAGTATATGAATTTATACCAAAGGACAAAAAATAGCCAAAGAAATTAAAATTCATGTACAATATATTTCACCTGATCTGGCAAACTTAAACTGCTTAATAATATTTATCTAGTGAAATTGGTTTAAATCCTTGAGTTGTACTCTAAAGATGAACAATAAGTTTAACAGAAAATGGCAAAAATTCATATTTTTTTCATACTTCTTACGTTCCTCTTTATGAAACAAATAGTCCAACAACCACTACTGAGTTTGGCTGTCCTCAAACTAACTCAGTGATGCAGAGTCTCACATTTCAGAGTTAGCGATCTGGAGACATATGGGGAACGTGTGAGCTGGTCAGCAATCAGCAGTGCTTGATTCTGTTGCGGAATATCAATTAAGGGAGAGAATAAGCTAATGTTCCTTTCACTAGCGAAATGACTAGAATATTATGCCTCTCTTAGCCTACCCAGCGACAGCTGACTTGTGCCTATAAACTTCAGTGCAGGATGAATTTGTTCACCTCCTTCACTAAGCTTTACTTTTGGTAATGTACCCAAGCTGTGTCTTTGCCATAATTTTCCCCACAGGTATTCATATTTGAAGTGATCTACTACGCGTATAGATATTGGCATACTCTATAACACAGTCATGAAATCGCCATACACTATTTACTAAAAGCACTGTGGCTGTGCTCTAAAGGTGATCCTCCTCTACTGTTAAGTGACTTTGAGTGCTGAGCATCTCTTCATTCATGACAGGACAAAACACTTACCCTCAGAAATGTCTTGATTTTTTGTGAAAAGATAGAAAGAGATGGAAGAGAGCGAGAATTGCAGTTAATTATGTTCCCTGGGCATTCTATTCTGATAAGGTCTCATGCAGGATCATTTTTTCAGAGTGTGCACACAGAGAGCTTATCCCTGTTTACATTTTCATCCTGTGTCTACTGGATTGATCCCCTACTTCATGTCAGCTCACCAGGCTGACAGCAATTCTAGCAGAGAGACACAGAGTAAGAGGGACTTTGATTCATCCCCTCCCCCTAAGTCCCTGCCTGTCATTGTCTGCTCCTGAGTAAGCAAAGTGAATATGGTCAGAGAGGTCTGAGGCTGCAGGAGCTGTGTTTTCCAATCTCAGGGGCAGCGACCTTCTCATCAACAAATCCACACAAGCATTCTATGCATTATGCCGCTTTTCACTCACAAGTTTTGTTCTTCACTAGAGAATCACTTAACCCAAAAAAGACAATTCACAGTAGAATGGGGGAGGGGGGAGAGAAAGCGAGATTGAGTGATAGAATGAAAATTTTAGAGAGTTTTTTAAGCCTTCATTCCTATTTTTTAAATGTTAATTTCCCCCTCCCCCATGATTCTTCCAAAAACTGCTCTGTGATGTGATCACAAATACCCATGTGCATAAATTCCCATTATCATAATAGGAGCACTGCAGTGAGGCTTCTTCAGAAAATAAATTACTCTGTAGAATATATTAGAAGGACTAAGCCCAAACAAGCTAAATTGTGTTCTCCCACCCTGTAAGTTAAGCATTTGTAGATACAAAATCAATTGCATTTTTCATTTCATATGCATTTTGTTTTCTTGTTTTATTTGCATCTTATCTGGTTCATCTATTCTCTCTCCTCTCTCTTTCAAAAGAAGACATTTCAATTATTAAATTTCTTATTTTCTTTCAGTTTTCTTAATCATTCTCTTTAGCTGCCCCTCTTTTTCAGTACAATGTAGTCCGTGTCAATATCCATAGCTGACTTTCAACCACATGAATATGTATGTTCTCAAAGGAAGAAGAGGTGCCCAACAGGGCGTATTTATTGTGAGTAGTCTAAGGGCAGAGAACAGGCTGAAAGTGTGAGTTCTGTGTCCTGATATTGCCTACCCCTGTGTTAGTCACCAACCACCTTTTTTTTTTTTTTTCATTTCTAAAACCAGAACCAGAACAGCTCTCCTACAAATTTCCCAAAGATGGTGTTAACACAGATGAAATAATCCACAGGAAAAGACTATAAACTTTTAGAAGAAAAAAGACTATTAAATTCAAGGTAATTACAGTAAATTATCCTAATCCTAGAATTTTTGGTAAATGTTTGTTAGCAACTTTTATATATGTTTGCAAGTTTGGTTAAAATTTTAAACTACTGGGTAAGTGTTGCAATTAACCTATATTCAAAAGGGCCATGATTTTCCCAATAACTAAGTTTCAGCAGCATTTTATCCTCAGGGATGAAGGTTACTAAGAATATTAAAATCACCTTTAAAATGATCCAGAGCTATCAAGACCTCTTCCTCCCAGCTGGTAACCAGTGTACTGTCACTGATTCAAGGGTATACAGTCAACTAATTAAGAATTACCTTTGATGACATCTGTATTAATTTTAAAATGTATAAAAGTCTTACTTGATGTGTTATAGAACTGAGCTCTGAAGGGTTTTGTTTTGAATTCAATATGAGCTTGAGTCTGCGAGGGAAATGGATACATCGAAATATCGTTAAGTTAAGGTTGAAAGTTGCTGAGCTCATGCTTGGCAGAAAAGGTGAAAATAGCCTAGTCCCTTTGTGAATGTGTCAGACAAATATTTTCCATGATCCCATGCATCTTGTCTTCTCCAAAGCCAGCTCCACTCAGCTTTTTATTAATTTGTAAGAGAGACTCACATTTAAGAGTTGATATCTGACCAAGTAAAGAGATTCATAAGAGTTCTATTCATTTCCCAGGTGAATCTTGATTAAGATGTGCACTGGACAAAGTGCTCATCTTTTTTAGAGAACATAGGAAAATACTTTGTAGACATTTTCTCCATTGTTATTTATCAGAGATGTTAAATTTTTTACAATGATTCCAGCCTTTATATTGCTTATGCCATTTTCAAGTCCTGGCTGACTGGAAAGTGTCTGCATACCAGACTTTTCAATGACACACAGATAAAAAAGCATAATCCCTCAAGCCAAGTGGAAAAGGATTTACAACTCAGTGTGCATCCCTGTTAGGGGCAAGAGAGCCTATTGCAGAAACAAAGAGAGAAGAGAAAATTCTATCCTTGGAAGCTTCACAATGATACAACCACAGCTTTTCATGTAATAGCTCCAATGTTCCCACTACAGCCATTAACAATATAATGAAACAAATCACTTGCTATCCATCACGATTATGATAGATGGAATCCAACTGGTCTAACGTGGGAGAAAAAAAAATCACATCTCAAAGTGGATCCATTTTAGAAAATAGCAAAGTATGGGGGGAGGGATGACACTTATTTCCCATAAACAATATAGTCAGGCATTTGATCTATCTAAACCAATAGATTACTGTCCTGATATATCTGTCCCCTGCAATTTTCCCTTTTATTTTATTAGGCTTAGTGAAGAATTTCTGGCTATCCATGCAGAAGAGAGAACTAGT
Organism: Tupaia belangeri chinensis; assembly: GCF_000334495.1. Lineage (NCBI taxonomy): Eukaryota > Metazoa > Chordata > Mammalia > Scandentia > Tupaiidae > Tupaia > Tupaia belangeri. The sequence goes on along the minus strand of NW_006209014.1, from coordinate 1,503,918 downwards.
TTAAGACCACACAGAAAGCAATAGTGAGGTAAAGAAAGTAAACAGTGTCAGCATCCCTCATTTTTGACACTGTGGGTATCTATGTTTTTTGGTTTATTTTTCTGATTGGATTTCTCTATTTCTAATGCCTTCAGACATCCAAAAACATGAATAAGGGAAACAGTTATCACAGTATTCAATAATAATAAAGATACGCTAAAAGTAGATAGTGCTCTATAATAAGAATGATATGTGGCCACTGGTGTTATAATACCCATCAGAAATCAGTTCTGCTTTTAAAGTTGTGTCTGAGTTCGACCATTATGTTCTCTCTTTCTCTCTCTCTATCTTTTGTTTTGTTTTGTTTTGTTGTTTTGTTTTAATTTGCCAGAGGACACATGCGCTTGCTGGAAAGACACCAAGGAAAAGTGCAAAAACTCCCCCTCCCTCCTCATGGGGAATAGTCATGCCATAATCCCTTCTCCATCTCTCCCTCCTTTCAGGATTTTGGGCACACACATACATGTGCCTAGCATGTTTTTATAAGCTGCTGGTCCGGGATTCAGAACTGCACATTCTGTCATGTGATATCCAGCTCATGTAATCACCAGGCTCTGGGCTGGCTCATGTTCTCTTGAAAAAAAAAAGGGGGGGGTGGGCAGATAATGAAGATTATGCTGAACATTATCTGATTCACAAGACAATAATAATAATTATAGCTATCACTTCCTTAATACCTGTTATACATCAGATAAGCATACACACACACACACACACACACACACACATACATATATAATCTGAATCTTTCCTGCACCTCTATGTATGGTCTTAGTAGTTGTGTTCTTTTATTTGTTTGTTTTTGCCATAGGACACATAAGCTTGCCAGAGAGAGATAGTGAGAGCAAAAGTGAGAAATTACTCTCCACCCCCCCAGAGGTGATAGTCACACTGTGGTCACTTCTCTTTTCTCCTGCTGAGATTCTGGGTATGCACACACATGTATCCAGAGTGATTTTCAAGCCGCCAAGTCCAGGACTCCAACCATGGTGGGCCATGGGGAGATCCAGTGCTTTAACCACCATGCCACTTGTTACACCTGGTAGCCGTATTCTTATTCCTCATTTTATAGGTAAGGAAACTGATTTTTACAAAAGGTAAGGGACTTTCGCAAGAGCAAAAAGCTAGTAAATTTCCAGAACTATAATTAAAATTAAAATAAAGGAGCCCATACTGTAGCCATTAACTAAGGTTCCTGAAGCTGGAGAATTCTTTCATCTTTAAGAATATACTTATACATCAGTTAGCCACATAGCATTAATTGTAGTGGCAGTACTTATTCAATAACAAGAAGCTTGACATTAAACACTGTCACTTTGGGAAAGCAATGGGTACCAATGTATTTATCAACTCAAATCATAATTGGCATGGTCATGCCATGGGCAGTACCTGCTTATAAAGTAGCCAAGTAGATAATCTAGAATTATATATGTATTATCCTTGAAATGAAAATATAAATTGAAAAAAATATATCATGGTATAGTCAACTCCTGAGAGCATGTTCTACATTTCCAACCAGAGAGACTCTGCATCTCCCTTACCGAACACAGAGGACCATCAGGGCTCAGGGATATGTCTGCATTTAGGAAAGCAGGAGGCAGAAATGTGCTGTTTCTTCTAAATGAACCATGATGTTTTCCTAAGAGGAACACCTTATATAAAAACCCTTCACCACTGACTCCCGAGTTAAACAGCTGCCATTACTACTTTAGGGAAAGTGTATTTTTATCCAAAAGGGTATGAATGGCTATACAAGTCCAATTTGGAAGGCATCTTATCCTCTGTTTACTTTTCATTTAAGTAGGAGACCGTCTGAGAAAGATGTAAAC
>NW_006209014.1:1438607-1502019 GCF_000334495.1 Tupaia belangeri chinensis | reverse complement strand
AATGCCATCACTGGTGCAGAAATAGCAAGCAAAATTGTAAATAAATGTTTGAAATGTGCGTGATTTTTAATTTTACTCATAGGCGAGGGAAATATAGTAGACATATGTGATAAGAGAGGGTATTGTTTCTTACAGAGCTGGAAAAAAAGTGACTTCTTTGAAGTAGTATATTGGCATGACTGAAAAGGAAAGATGAGACAAGACATTAAAAAGTCCCAAAGAAGGAAACTATGGCTTTCCTGTGTTCTAAAAAGGTGAGCACTTTGCCCTCTGTGGATCCTAATAAATATTAATAAATGGTATAAGGAAAGTGGTTTCAAGGACCCAAATTAAGAAATGACTAAGCTCTGAATAATGATTTGGTGCTAGAAATGGCTGATACTTAGCACATTTGGGGTACTCCAAAAATAATGATTAAATATTAACCAGAAGGGTAAAGCTAATTAGCTTCCTCTCAGGAGAAATGATGTTTTAGAAGTAGTTAAAGAAAGTTTCATGCTGGAAGAGGAACTTAAAAAAATAACTATTCCTTAGAGAGGCCATAAGACTGTTAGTGCAATAAAGTTAACGGCAGACACAGATACTGAAATGAAGTTCTATACCCCAGCTTGTGAATGAAGAAGATTCTGCCTCTAATGAAGAAATAAATAAATAAATAAATATAAAGACTCATCCTATTGGGAAAACATCTAAGCAAGAAAAAAAGAAAATTATTTCTTTTTGAAAAACCAAAATAATGAATCAAGAATTCTCCCCCGACTTCTGCCCATCTTCTTCTTTCTCTTATTATTTTTATAGTACATTTGTTTTCTAATTATAATATAACTGTAATAGCTAGAAAAAAATTGACCAAGCTGAAGATAGACACAACAGATTGTATAGCGACTTCACATAGAAAATAAAAGAGATAAACAGGCATCAGAAGCGAGGAAAAACTGTTTTCCACAGTACACAAGAAAAATAAGCAGTTACATAGTTCATTCTGAAAATTGGATATGGAAGTCAATCCATTATTGAAATCACTGGGACCAGCAGTTGGCATAATGTTGCTGTACTCCCATGTAATCGGCTGAAGTTCAATTCCCGAACCTGGTGGCTTAAACTCATGCTGGGCACATGTGTGTGCATGCCAAAGCTCCTGAGAGGAGAATGGAAGAGAAGGGATTGAGGTGTGGTCATCCCCCCTGGAGGGTGATTTCTTGTTTTCTGTCTCTCTTTTTGGTGAGTGCACACACCCTATAGCAAAAACCTCTCAAAAAAAACAAAAACAAAATAAAACAAAACAAAACAAAACAAAAAAACACTAATTCTCCAATAACTCAGTTCAAAGCTAGACACATATAGAATAAGAGAACCAAACAAAATAGAGGTTGACAGTGGTAGATCACCAATGTGTTTCAAATTCCTTAGATTCCTGAGTTGGTCCCTACTATTGTGCCCAAATCTAGCTTTCTATTCTCCTTATAAGACCTTTCACATTTATTTGTTTAGATGTTAGCTATTCCCATTATACTATAAGCTTTTTCAGTGCACTGATCATATCATACTCATGTTAACCTATCATGGAAAACAGTTGGCTCAACAATTGTTTTCCGAAATTAATTGAATCAAATTAAAATGATAGCACAGATTTAAAATATTAACTAATCCCAACCAGTTGCTCCATGTTACCCACAGGATTTAATTATGATTCTTACACAGCCTTATACAGAGTGGTCCATGGAATCAACAGCAATGGCATTGCCTAGGAGTTTATTAGGAATAGACACTCAAACTAACCCAAATGTCCACAAACTAATGAATGGACTAAAAAAGTGTGGCACATATACTTTATGGAATACTACACAGCCATAAAAAAACCCAACAAGATCCTGGAATCTGATCGAAAGCGGTAGGATATGGAGGATCTATTGCTGAGTGAAGCAAGCCAGGATATAAAAGAAAGATATTGTAAGTAGCCACTTAATATAGACCGACTATCTGCACTTTATGGTAGAAATTGAAATATTGGAGGCCATAAAAGCAGTAAAAATAGTGATGATGAAGACAGTGTGGAATGGGGTGGGAGAAGAGAAGAGTATGGACAAGGATAGCAAGAGAACAAATAGTGCGGCATGACATTAGTGGGACACAGAAAAGTTTTATTACCTGTTGATGACATGTATAGTATTCTCAACTGGACTGGTCTGAGAAGTATTTCATGTTGGGTAAAGTCTTTTAAAACAAAATGATAAATACTGATTGAATGTTTAAAAACATGATTGGAATAATAATAAGAAGAATCTGGATAAAAAATGAAAAGCTATTTGATGATGATAATGGGGATTTTAATGTCTTTCTATTGACTAATATGCATGGTATTCCTTCTGGAAAAACAAATGTAATACACTGTAAACTTATATGTGATTTAATGTAATATAAACAAGATTATGATAATAAATAAATAAATAAATGTTAGAAAATAAAAATAAATATATGGGAAAAAAAAAAGAAATAGACATAATTCCCAGACCCCACTCTAGATCTTACCAAGTTGAAATCTGTATTTTACAAGCTCTTATGGCAATTCATCTGCACATTGGAGATTTGGAAAACACATTTATTATGTGTCTATTATGTGCAAAGAATGGCATAACACTTTATGAATTAAATGAAAAATAAGATTTATAGTCTTTGATCTTATAACTTGTAGTTCTACCAAGAAAAACAAATTTAAAATATCTTTTGAAATTATTTAATTAGAATATAATGTTAGCTCCATTATAAAATTATAGGAACTATGAGAGACACATCAAGTCTGGGGAATAAGAGATTTTCTTGATATTGAACTATGACCTGAAAAAAATAAGTAAGTGTTAACTAGGAAAAAAATCCAACAGGATAAAGAATGAGCTTATAGGAGAAAAGATTCTATATATGAAGATTCTAGGATAGAAAGAAGGTTGGGGCTTTGAAGGAACTTAAAAACAACGTGACTATAGTTCAGAGAGTGAGGCCAACAGTGTCAAAATATGAGACACAGATGGAATACGTCATTCGGGACTTCAGAGATCATAGAAGATTTTTATATTTTTTTAATTGATGTAAAAAAATCCACCTTTTTTTAGAGAGATTTTTTTTGCTTAGGGCATGTGCACTTGCCAGAGAGACAGAGAGAAACAGAGACAAAGCTAGAAATCACCCCCCCCTCCGAGGGGGTATGGCTATGTTGTAATCCCTTCTCCTCCATTCTCCTCTCAGGATTTTGGGCATGCAAGCACATGTATCTGGAGTGAGTTTTAGGTCGCTTGGTCCAGGACAACAAACTCAGTTGACTACGTGGGAGTCCAGCAACGTAGCCATTTATGCCACCTGTTGGTCCCCAAATTCTTAAAACGTGACTGTGATTATAATATAGAAAATAGAAAAATAACCAAGGATCAATGACTGTTTATAGATGTTTTATTCAGAATTGCTCATCTCTCTCTTCAGTCGAACAATTCTCTGATTCACGTTTTAGTTGAGGCAGGTGGCGCTGTTGGTATTCTACCTACCCGTCTATCTTATCTATGTATTTTTACCCCTCTCCTTATTGAATATCTCTCTTCCAATTCCTTTCCATATGTGTGGGCTTCTATCAGTATGCTAGTCTTTCAGTCCTAAAAGTAGGTGCTCTAGAAAGTAAGAAGTAAATGTTGCCAATTTTTAAAGGCTTTAGTCTGAAAATTGGCACTGCATGATTTAAAGCACTCCAAGAAGCCCACTTGGATTCATGAGAAGGGGATGTAGACTATACTCATCTATGAGACAAGAAATAGAGAATTTGAGGTCATCTTTAATATATCATAGACTATGTTGACAATTATGAGGATAATGTTTTTTAGTTCAGCATCATCTACTTTCTAATTTGAAAGGAACCCCCATTATGTGAATCTAGAGTCCAAGTGAGTGAGATATGTGTATTCTTTGATGGCAGGTAGATGATCATCTTTTCTCTTGATGGCTAATCAAATGTTTTCAAATAGAACTGTGACTCTGAAGGAAGTGACCTTGGTTATCTGCTGTCTTGCTTTCCATGGTTTCTGTTACTATTCAGAGACCTCCTTAACTGTATTGTCCAATTGTCAATGACCTATTCAATATCCTTTTCTAAGTCACTCAGTGTTGGTCTGTACTGCCTGATACAAAGAGTACTGATCATTACAGTAGTTCAAAAAGAATTAATGGTATTCTGTGCTCAATGGTGCCAACAAAAAAAGGAAATAATTTAATAGATGCAACAGATGTTAAGTAGATAAGATAGATTGGAAATAGTATCACATGAAATAGAATACAAGAAAAAATTGTCTATTATCTATATAATAATATTACTCATTGGGATATGGAACATTGGAAGAAGGTAAGATTTTAGGGGATTCTCTTGGGACCAGCAGTTAGTGTAATGGCTATGTCGATGGACTCCCACGTAGTCAACTGCGGTTCGCATCCCGGACCCGGTGCTTAAAACTCATGCCAGGTGCGTGTGCGTGCATGTCCAAGATCCTGAGAGGAGAACAGAGGAGAAGGGATTGTGGTGTGGCCACCCTCCTGGGGGCTGATTTCTCATTTTCTGTCTCTCTGTCTCTCTCTGTCTGTCTGGCAAGTGCATGCTCCCTGTAGCAAAAACCTCTCTAAAAAAAAAATAAAGATTTTAGGGGATTGTCTTATATTTTAAGTTTTGAGTATATTAATGTTGAAGTAGTTATAACAGTTCCAAATTGAGATGTTTTAAGGCAGTTTCATATATCATTTGTAGTTTAAATATGAGTTTGTAATAGAAATTAAAATAATAGAACTGTTAGCTTATACATTTTAAATAAGGCAATAGATAGATAGAAGATAGATAAGAGATAAATAGATTATTGACTCTGGAATAAAAAAGTACATGACTTTCTCTGCATCTCTTCTTTTCAGTAGACTTTTTTTATAATAAAAGACACTTCTATACAATCTTATCTCTTAGATTTATCTTTAAGAAGAAAACAATTTTAAGTCTGCATGTTTGCTTTCATTGTGTCATAACTCATTGTTATGAGTTATCAACTTACAGATGTCAAAGAAGCTCCTTTCAGAGGTTCCCAAGACCAATTGTCGTAGCAAAAGACATGAAGGACTTAGTGCAGAAGTAAGATGAGTGCCCATCCCTCAAGTTTTTTCTCCCTGGGTTCCAAACTGTGTTATTTGTGTCCAGAATCCAACAAGGTTCCCATGAAAACTCCTCTTGAATTTCTGAAGTTTCTAATGAAGCATCTGGTAAGTACAAAATGGCAAAATATCTTTTAATCATTCTTGAACTGATTCTGATCTTTTTCTTACTTTTTAGTTTTAAGAGTATAGAACTTGTCTGTGAAAAAGTCAAATAAATAAACCAGATAAAATAATATAGATGCCATATAAATAAGTCATATAAAGTCATATTAAAAGACTAATTGTATCAAAGTCACATAAATAAATTGAGCATGCTTTCTTGTAGTTAGGCAGTATCAGTAGATGTTCTGCCTAATTCCATGGGTGGGTCAATATCCATCCATGGTATGGATCTCAGCTTTGTAAATACTCGATATTTTTGCCCCAAGTGGCTCTGGGGACTAATTCTAGCTAATGAAACTCAAGCATGATAGATAAACCAGGATCCTAATTTCTACACTTGTATCAAGTTATAAATATACATGTTGACTGGCATACAGTACTCTCTCCTGTAGAAAATTCTCTTTGGAAAATCAAATTACTAGATAAAATTTACTTGGTAAATATGAGATAATATTTTCCAAAATATTTTTGGGTAGAATAGAGTGCCAACTTGTTAGTGAGTATTATCATCCCTCTTCCCACCCCAAAAAAAGATTTGGGATGGAGCAGATTCGAAAGTTCATAATGAATCACCCCAAAATTCAGTAGTTTAAAGCCACAACAATTATTTGATAGAGAGTGTTCTCCTCAGGCTTCATATCGCCTTGTTATACTTATTATTAACATTGTTCATTGTAGAAAAGTAGATAACAGAGGAAATGTTCAAAATGTTACAAGTAGCTGAGTCTTTCTTTTGCATGAATTTAAAGAAGGCTAAAATGAAGAACTTTGTGAAGTCTATAAATCATGAAGTCATGATTTTACTGTTTTCACTTTTAAACAACTCTTTTCTTTTGTTCTTTTTTTTTGGCCTTTTTGAGGACTTATTTATTTATGGACAGTACAGTATTATGGTATAAGAATTTACAGTGATTAAGTAAAAATTTTGCTTTTTTTTTGTCTCTTTCTAATGAGCATTGTTATGTATAATTTTACCTACCTCTAAGTAGAAGGATGATTGATACCAAAGATCCTCTCAGATTATAAACTCTTATCTCCCACAATCCTCTAAATGGAAATTACAAAGTCTTCTTTCATTGGCTATGTTAAGATTATTTTTGTTTTCAAAAATCCATCCTCATTAATTTACGAGACTGTTGTCTGATTTTTAATCACTTTGTTTTTCTGTTGAACTGTATTTCACAGTAAAAGACAACATTGTTAATTCAAAATATATTTCCAAAATAAACAGTAGAGCAAATTTTGAATGTTCACAACAGAATGTAATGTTAAATGTTGAAGGTGGTGAAAATGTTTATATCCTCAATTTGTTTATTACACCTGTATACATACTTTTATAAACCACACTGTATCCTACAAAGATGTAAAATGATTATACACAAATCATAAATTACAATGAATGCTGAAAATAAAATAAAATAAAGCCACATTCTATTATTTCTCAAAGTTTTTGTGTGTCAGGAATTTAGAAAAGTTTTGACTACGCAAAGTTAGGTATATCTCATGCATTTGCTGTAATAATATTTCTGGGATCAGAGAGTGAATGACTTGCATATCCAGGTGCTAGTTAGCTCTCTCTCTCCTCACAAAATTGTTCCATATCCTCCTTTTATGTGCACTGATTTGGCTGCCCACACAGTATGGCCACCTCCTGGCAGCAAGACTTTGTATACTGAGTTTCTTTTTTTAGCAAGAACATTTCACCTAATCATGTCAAAATTGCAACACTTTTTGGAGAGCCAGCAGTTAGCATACTGGCTATGTCGCTGGACTCCCACGTAGTCGACTGCGGTTCGCGTCCCGGACCCAGTGGCTTGGAACTCACGCTGGGCGCGTGTGCATGTGTGCCCAAGATCCCGAGAGGAGAATGGAGGAGAAAGTATTGCGGCATGACCATCCCCCCTGGGGGGTGATTTCTCGCTTTCTGTCTCTATGTCTCTCTCTCTGTCTGGTGAGCGCACGCGCCCTATAGTGAAAACCTCTTCAAAAAAAAAGAAAAAAGAAAAATTGCAACACTTTTTCTCACCTGGCCTTGAAAGTCATGAGCTATCACATCTTCTGCTTTTTGTTAGTTACAAGTAAATCATTCACCTGCCTAGATTTAAGGATCAGGAGCAAAGACCTCCATCTCCTAATGGGAGTGGTGTCAAGGTGACATTCCAGAATAACACATAGAATTAGAGATGGAGCCACAGCCATCTTTGGAAAATACAGTGTGCCCCATTAGTGGTGGAAAATGTTAGTTAACCTCTCAGGGTCTCAGGTACTTCACATCAGTCGAGAGTGGGGGAGTGGGGAGTGAGGGGAGGACAGAAATAGGAAATAGAGAAGAAAATCTTCTTTGGGACTCTACAAATCCATTATAACTACAAAAAAGGTAATTGTTAAACACATTTATCAATCTATTATGACATAAATATTCTTTCTTTCCCTCTACTCTTTATTATACCTTTCTATTTCTGTATTATTAATTGATCATTGATTTGAACTCCCAATGCCTCAAGCTAAAACTCTCTTCCAAACTCCAGTGTCACAGATTGTCCAAACTAAGCTACCAACAGTTAAGAACTTCTGATAACCAAGAGTGGTAAGGTCTAGATCTAAATTACTTTTCTTGGTAACTTCTAAACTGCAGACTTACTTGCTCTTCAGACAGAGATTCTCTAAGTATGTTTTCTAGACCAGTAGTGTCTATATAACCTGAAAACTAGAAATGTATATTCTTGGGATTACCTGCACTGGAAATTTGTGCAGTGGGGCCCAGCTATCTGTGTGTTAATTAACCCTTCTCATGAATCTGAGTCCACAGAAGTTTGAGAACCATTTGTAGGAGAGAGACCCTGAGGTGTGGTTACACGCTCTGAGCAAACACCACCTGTCCCTTTGGGCTTTGAAAGAACCTTGCAGCTTGTCCTTTCCTTGACCCTCACTGCAGGCAGAGCAAAGTGTGGAAATTGCTAGGGGCATTCCAACAGATACATCTGATGGAATTCAGGAAACATCTTGACTCCTGATTAGCAAAGTCCAATCCCTGTTCTGACCCTGTGAAATTCTTTGGCTTTCTCTGGGCATGGTGGTGCCTTCCTTCTGGAGAAATTCTTTAGCCTTATGTTTCTTCCCCACACCTGCAGTTAGGCTTCTCTCCATTAGAAAAGAAGTTCAGGCCTGGAGCATCCTTACTAGTATAGTGGTGAGTATCCCCGCCTGTCACGTGGGAGACTGGGGTTCGATCCCCCGACGGGGAGGCCAGGAAGGACTTGGGATCAGCAGTTGACATAATGGCTATGTTGCTGGACTCCCATGTAGTCGATTACAGTTTGAGTCCCGGATCCAGTGGCTTAAACTCATGCTGGGCACATGTGCGTGTGTGCCCAAGATCTCAAGAGGAGAATGTAGGAGAAGTGATTGCAGCGTGACCATCCCCCCTGGGGGGTGATTTCTCGTTTTCTATCTCTCTGTCTCTGTCTTTCTGGCGAGCACACACGCCCTATAGCAAAAACTTCTCAAAAAAAATAAATAAATAAATAAATAAAAAGAAAGAAAAGAAGTTCAATGGTTCAATGGAATTTCTCCATGATGTGATTATCGTCAGGTGATACACCCAGATAACACCAGGTTTACTATGTCTAAGCTCTTATAGATTTGTTACTTGCTTCTTATTGTCTATAACCTGGCAACAAATCTATGGAATGTTGTAAAATACACGTATGTAGTGTTGCTTTGCCCTATAAAGACACCCAGTTTGTCTGGGTGGCACCAGTTGCTTAGCCTACCTAGGCTTAAGCTGCCTGTGTCTGCTGCTACTTTGTCTCTTTGTTTCATTCTTCAGATTCCCTGATCCTCTTGAGGTGAAGGGCTTCCTCTTTCTCTTCCTCTTTCTCTCCCTCATCCTGATCATGATTCAGCTCAAGCCAAGCCCATTGTCTTAGGCCATTTGTTTCTGAAATTAGAGAACTCTTCACTGATCTCTTCTTTACCCTTCATCACAATTTTTTTCTTATTCCTCTTGTATTATAACCAACCTAATCCTTATAAACTATAACAACTCTTCTAAAATTATCAACAGACAGAGCAGAATCCAATTAATATGTTTTTCAAGTTGCAACAGAAAAATAAAGCTTTCTCTCTTTTCACCTGTTTTCTGGTAATATTACTGCCAAAGGCTCTTGACATCTCAAATTATTATCCACTTAGGCTTCTCTGTCTTGGCTGGGAAGAACTCCATCCTTCAAGCATCTTTGCTATACCTTCAAAACAGATCCAGACTCCAATCTCTTCTCACCACTTCTTTGCCACCACCTGGTTCAGCTATAGTAATTTCTTTTAAGTTTATGTGCGTATTATCTTTCTATGAGATAGACAGACTGAAAGATAGAGAGACAGGCACCCCAGTAGGTTTATCATGCTGCAGTCCAATCCCAATCTCAGTCAGCCCAGATTGTGTGTACATGCACACATGCTAGCTGAGCTTGGGGAGGTCCCAGGACATGCACCCAGGACCTTTACCTCTAAGTGTGTTTCCACCACCAAGCCCTAGACATAGTAAGTAATTTCTACTTGGATAACTGCCAATGGGCCTCCCCATTTTTGTCCTTGATGTTATAAATTGTTGTCATCATAGCCGTTCTGCATACCAGGATTCCAGTGGTCCTCTTCCACCATTTCAGGTGACTACTCACAATCCTATTAATGAGATACCACATTTTTCTCAGAGAATGTCAAAGTCTTTATTGTAGCTTACAATATAGTACATGATCTGTTCCTGCCTCTTATCTCCGACCTTCTCTCCAACTTCTCTCCCTCACCCTTTGTTCCAGACATGCTAACCAAATTGCTGTTCTTCCAGTGTTACCTACCTACATAAAAGAAGAATGCAAACAACCCCAGAGCTTTGGTTCCTGATGCAGAGAACACAAAGGAGCAGGGCTTGGAGAGGAGCTTAAACCTTGTAGCAGAGACTGCAGAGTCAGATCAGTCTAAAGCGTCTCACAGTAATTTTCCCCAGAGCTGCATTGGTCAGGCCATGAAATTGAATCATCTTTTTGTTTTTGCCCTCTTCCTGAGGATGCATTTCTGTTTTCCTATTGTTTAAGCAGATCAGATTTTGTTTAAACAGAAAAAGGTTTTTAGAATTCTGTCCAATGAGAAGTACAAATAAGTATTTGTTTGATGGGGAATTACAAGCTAGTGACAACCAGGTAAGTGAGAGTTTATTGTATTGAAGAAAACTAAGGGTGCAGTTGGGCTCTGCATCCTGGAGGTGTTAGAAAATCCTGGATCTCTAAATTTGGAATGGGATGAGTTGAGGATGTGGGGATTAGGGCACTAATCTGCCATTCATAGCTCACACTTTGAAAGAGCAGAAGCAAATAAAGGCTTTGATCATTGCCAGAGTTGAAGAGTAGAACTACAGCCCTTTGCACCCTTTGATTTGGAAAGAGTCGCCCTGCACAGCAGGATTCAAAGCCCAGATCTTTACTCTTGGAACCAGTTTCTTGCTGTGAGCATGAGCACTCTGGCACTTTGTTTCCAAAAGGATTCACTTACACTTCAGAATGAAGTGAGTTTCTCTCTCTCTCTCCTCTCTCTGTGTCTCTTCTCTCTCTCTCTCTCTCTCTCTCTATCTCTCTCTCTCTCCACACACACATACTTATCCATCCTAAGACACAATTTCAAATGACATTCAGTTCAGTTCTTCTTTATATCTTTTGATATGGGATGCCATCTTTTTTCCTCTTTCTACCTTGTGATATATTTACTGAATGAAAGAATAAAATACATTTTTTAAACCTTATCTTTACCTCCAAAGGCCTATGAGTCTGTCAAATTTACCTCTTCAAAACTGCAGCTGCAAAACTGTCCCCTATGGCTTACAATGGTAAGATCTTGCAATAATTTCTGTCCAGTGACTACAAATTATTCAACAATTGGCAGCAAATTTTTGTGGGAACTCACTCAGTACTGGGTATGATGTTAGTGATAAATGTTAATAAATAAATAAGTTCACAGTCTAGTGGGAAAGATAGTCGTATTAATTATATGATGGGTAGAATCACAGGAGGGGGCAAGAGAAGCCTTGGAGACAGGGGTACCAAAGAGCCCAGGGAGGTCAATGAAGGAAACCTTGAGAGGGATGCTTCACCTAGAAGCATTGGAAGGGCTAGTCCATTTCCTAAGTTAACACATAATTTCATTTAGTAGTTCCTAACCCTCTTTCTATCCCATCCCTGCCATTCTTTTATTTCTGGAATTAATCGTATTTACAGGATCTGCCACAACCTAAGAGGATAATTGATATAATTTTCTGAAAAAAAGTAAAAACATTTTAAAAATATGTTGGAGCTGGAGTTTGGGGTTTGTAGGTTTGTTTCTTTGTTGTCCTTAAGGAAAGGAAGCTAGGCAGGATTTCTGACAAGCTCTGTCAGCCCACTGGGATTCAAATGTGGTTACCTTAGGATCTGAAAACCATACTTTGAAATGTGAATATACTTATCCTTTTTGTAAACAAGTGGTAACAAAAAGGGAAACCTGTGCTTTGTATCCTCAACAGTGGCACAGAGCTGGTTGTTTTCAGGACTCTGCTTTGTTGAATGAATGACTGCCTTGTCATGCTTTGAGCATTTTGTTCTGGTGTAGAGCATTCATTCCCCTCATTATGACTGCATTCCCTCTACCCTCCCCAACACACTCACACACAATCTAAACCTTTGCTAAACCGATTTAAATACGTGCTCTCCGATATATTTTCCCCGTTTTTATTACACATTAATGCTTTTCTACTTAGTATTTTGGGTTTTTTTTTTTTTTTTTTGGTCATTTTCAGTACATCGTCATCCTCTCCACATTCCCACTACCCACACACACACAGTCTTGCACACACAAAGTCAATATAGAATATTCTGGCTCTTCTATCATATTGTTAAGTTTTGTTCTCTGTTTCATTTGTATATTCCCTGTCCCTCTGATGACATTAAGCTTCTTGAAGTCAGGAACCAAGTCTTAATTATATTTCCACATTTCCAAAGCACATTACTAAGATGGCATCAATACAATGTGAGGAAAAAGGGGGCCTAGAGGGCAACTGTAGATATCAGAGACAGTGTGGGAGGAGAGTGGGAAATGGCAGAGGGTGAGAAGTAGGGAATCAAGCAAGAAAAAGTGCAAAATATATAAGAAAAAAGAAAGGAAAAATTATTTGTTGATGATAACATGTATAGTAATAATATTGATTAAGCCAATGTACAGTATTCTGGACAGGAAATCTCATTTTGTATGCCATGATGATGTACAAGTGAATGAATGTAAAGTAAATAAATTAATTAATTAAAATAAAATATGGCAGCAATGGACTTTAACTTCATATTGCCAACAAAGGAATGAACTTTTCATTCCACCAACAAGTATATCCTCTACAAATATCCCCTACACACGGGCCATTCTTCCAAGACTTACGTATGCCTGCACTCACGCACGTACATACACACACATTCTCTCTGTCTCTCACACACAGACACCCACACCATTCTCATGTATCACTTACGTCTTCTGATGTTGCTTACAGAACCTTAGCTTACAGGCAAAGCCATACTTATGTTCACATACCCCCAGCGCCTATAATTCCCCTATCATGTTATTATAAAACTGCCTATCTGACCTATAAAATCAGGTATTTTAAATATGCTTTGATAACATTTCTGGTGGAGTTAAGAGACTCCTGCTTCACTAATAAGACTTTAAAATCAGAGAAGTTTAGACTTAATTATGACATTGCCAGATAGTCCACTAGAGCTAACCCAAAGTGGGTACCCTCCACTACATCTTTAATGTAATTTCTTTATGGCCAGGTTTAAAACACTTCATTTCTAATATTTTTAAATTCAACATTTAACTATGAAATATTATTTCATATGAAGATGACGACAAAATAATTTATTTTGGGGACATAATAACGTATCCGACTACATTTCGAAAAGTGTAAAGTAATAGACAAATGTACAGTATTATGTTTTCAAGGAAGTTTGGTGGCCCTAACAAAGTCTGTGGATCAGAATTGATCAAAATAGAACCTCTTAAATGTTATACGTCCCATTTTCAATGATATGTGTGTATCAAGATAAAATTGATAGGAACTATCCGTAAAGTGGTAGGTAATATGCTGACAGTAAATCATAGGGTAAAATGTTCTAGCCTCCTAAAAAAAGCTGAAATATTGTAGCTATAAATTATATATAATACATGAACTAATAACCATATACATTTATACATAATAGTCCTTTGATTAAAACTTTATTTTGAGTTGTTTTTACTAGTGAATTAAGAACTTTAAAAAAAATCTAAATAGTACTACTCTTTTCCCATTTGGTTCTAAATAAGCAAAAATTAAATGTAGTTTTCAACTATTTAAAACAAATCAATGGACTATCCTTTAGTCAAAGAATCTTGATTGGTTCTTATAATGAGTGCTATGCCTCTATATGTTGTGTCTTATTTGTGTGCCATTGTATCTATTTGCTGAGTTTTTAATTTTTATTTATTTTATTATTTATTTATATATATATATATATTTTTTTTTTTCATAAGGTGCATGCACTCACCAGAGATAAAGAGAGAGAGGGAAAGTGAAATCGCCCCCTTATGGGGAGATGGCCACAACACAATGCCTTCTCCTCCATTCTCCTCTTGGGATTTTGCGTTCACACAGACCTACGGCTAGTGTACTTTTCAAGCCACCCTGTCCTGGACTCAAACAACAGAGTCGGTCATGTGGAATCCAGAGCCTTAATCACCATGCCACCTATTAGCCCTGGAATTTATTTTAAAGAGAAAGATATTCTGATAGTTTCAAGAAAGAATAGTGTGAAACATTTCGGAGTTCTGTTTCATAAACCA
Organism: Tupaia belangeri chinensis; assembly: GCF_000334495.1. Lineage (NCBI taxonomy): Eukaryota > Metazoa > Chordata > Mammalia > Scandentia > Tupaiidae > Tupaia > Tupaia belangeri. The sequence continues at coordinate 1,487,802 of NW_006209014.1, read as the reverse complement.
ATTAAAATTGGGACCAGCAGTTGGCATAATGGCTATGTTGCTGGATTCCCATATAGTTGACTGAGGTTCAAGTCCCTCATATGTTGCTGGAAACTCACACTGAGTATGTGTGCATGCGTGCCCAAGATCCCGAGAGGAGAATGGAGGAGAAGGGATTGTGACGTGGCCATCCCCCTGGGGAGGGGGGATTTCTCGCTTTCTGTCTCTCTGTCTCTCTGTCTTTCTGGTGAGTGCACGTGCCCTATAGCAAAAATCTCTCCAATAAATAAATAAACCAATTAAAATTGAGTTAGGTGTGCAGGCCCAGCAGGTGACATGGTGGTTAAGGGGCTACACTCTCACATGGCTGACTCTGTGGCTTGAGGCCAGGACACTGCTTGGCATAGGCATGTGTATGTGTGTGTGCCCAAAATTGCGAGAGGAGAATAGAGGAAAAGGGATTATAGCGTGCCATCCTCCGGAGGCAAGGGGGATGGTGTTCTCACTTTCTTTTTCTCTGTCTCTATTTGACTCTCTCTGTCCCTGGAGTAATTGCATGCATCCTATGGCAAAAATACATAAAATAAATAAATATTTTTAAAAACATCCAAGTAAGGGCTAGCTGTGCCATAGTGGTTAAGGTGGTTGGATCCCACATGGCAAACTATGCAGTTTGTCTCAGACCTGGTGCTTGAAAGACACAATGTGCATGCCCAAAATCTCAAAAAAGGAGTGGAGAGTGGAGAAGATAGAATTTTGATGTGACCATTACACACTGGGGGGAGCAGAGGCGTATGCTTTCTCTCTCCGGTTCTTGCTCTCCTGTGAATGCATGTACTGCAAATTTAAAAATACCAATAAGATATATAGTCAGATAAGAGGTCAGATGGTGATGAAGTGGTAAAACACAATGCTCTGGAAGGCAGACCTACATGGAAAAATTGGTGGGTACTTGAAAGGCATAATGTGCATGCCCAAAACCCAAAAATAGTGGAAGAAATGGAGAAGGCAGATCTCATCTGGAAACATTCCTGAGTACGCAGTGGGAATACATATGCCCATGATCTAGGCTGATTAAAGCTAGAGGTAGACGGTGGATCATATTGGAGGTGCATCTCTCTCTGTCTCTCTCTGTCTCTCTCTCTCTCTCACACACACACACACTGTCTGTCTTTCTAACTCATGAAATAGATAAACTTTTATAAGTCCAAGCAATACTATTTTCTCTTTTTTTTTTCTTCCTCTTTCTTTCTGTAATCCTCCTTCTATCCCCAAAATCCTTCCTTTCTCTACTCCTTGAGTTTGAGATCATTGTGCTTTGTTCTAAAAATTTTTTACACTATGGTCAAGATTAGCATTTTTACATTGACTGCTTTATTCTGGGTTCTCCTATTGTCAGAGTAGAGTGAGTGCACATAACCATGGTGAACAATGATCACCATGGGTGATTTTACAGTGTTTTTGAGCAGAAAGGCTGTCTTCCTGCTCTGAGTGAAGACAAGAGAGGTGGAGGAAGTTACAAGACTAGAGACAAATGTCTTGCCACATTCTCTGGCAACTGGAAATAACTGAGTTCTTCCAAGCTTCTCTACCATTACTGGAAGGATATCCTTTTTCAGATAAGTTGGCTGGGGTTCTGTCAGTTCTCCACAGACACCCAATCAGTGTTCTTAGGTATCATTTGCTAGTTTTTGAATAATCACCATGTTGCTGACTTTTTCCAAAACTTCTTCATGAAGTTGACCCTGACTCATTACTAGTCTACTTTTTTAACAAAATACATCACCCACCTTTCTTTCCTAGAGGGGATGAGCTTCTGCAAACTTGCTATCTGTGGTTTTCAGATTATACTCTGAAATGGGAAAGGTGTGGCCTCCTGAAGACACAAAGGAAAATGTCTTTACCTCCACAAGACCAAAGCGAGTCTGCACCTTAAGGATGTCAGTCATCATCCTTTCTTCTCATATTTTCTCTCAAATCATCTCTTCTGTGAAGGCAAAGTTTTATCTTCCTTCTGGCCCTATTTATATAACAGTAATTAATATTAAACTGGATTTTATTGTTATCATCTTGGAATGACACCAGTCTTCTCTTTATAGCACTTTTCTACAATGAGTTGTATGTTCTTTTTTTTTTTTTTTTCACAAGTTTTTGCCATAGGGAATGTGCTCTCACTGAAAAGAGAGAGAGAGAAAGAGACAGTTAGAGGGAAAGTGAGAAATCACCCCCTGGAGGGATGACCATGCCACAATCCTTGCTCCATTCTCCTCTTGGGCATTCATGCACATGTACCTGATGTGGTTTTCAAGCCATCAGGTCAGACTCAAACCATGGATTGCCATGTGGGAGTCCATTGGCATAGCTGCTATACCATCTGCAGGTCTCCAGTAGTTTTCATTCTGGTGAATTACAGAAAGATGGTGGTTCCAGCCAAAAGGCAAGTTATATATTCTTAACAGTCATAGCTTTGGTTTAGAGATTTCATCATGTGGCATTGACCATCACAGACACCCTGACACACCCAAGGAGCACATTCGGCAGTCACCAAGAAAATATAAAATGACTAACACAAAGGGAAAGCGGGAGGAGAGGCACCCAGTATATGTTCTCTAGGCCTTTTATAAAACATTAAGTGGTTCCTTCAGCAACATATATATGAATCTATAAGAAAGATAATATTGCTGACATAAAGAGAATGGGTTCTGTTTAAAAACGAATGCCTCACAAATCTTACCATGGCAAAACTGCAAGAGTCTACAGTGTTATAGAGGAGACTGTGCCTGTCTCTCAGTGTTTGTCACACAACACAGTATCTCGGAGGGTCTGTGTGGGGAGGGTAAGAGATCCCTCCAACACAGTAGTGACCATAGTAGTAGAAAATGCATAGTAGAGGTCCAGTCCACCTGCTAATGGAGCTCAGCACAGCATGACCAGTCCTCATAAAGGTGCCATGTTGGTAGTACCCACCCATTCTCACACTTCATGTTCAACATAGTGTACCCCAGGAAAGTAACATTATGGATGCAGGCTCAAATACATATAATCTTGTTATACCATGAAAAGAAAGTGGGACTAGGTAGAATTCATAGAAAGAATAATTAGAAAATAATTATTATTTGAGACCCATTTATAGCCTTGCTTGGCATATATATAGTAGGCAGAATTCTAAAATGGCCCCCAACATTCTTACCCTCTAGTGTACTGACTCTGTGTAACAATCTTCCCGTTTGTGTGTGTGGGACCTGTAAATTGAATGGGATGTCACTTCTATAAAATGGTGAGGGAATTTGGTAGATGTAATTAAGTTCCCAAATTAATTATTCTTGAGTTAATCAAAGAGGAGATTAACTGGAGAAATTCAGATTTATTCAGATAAGAGTCATTGAAAGGAGGCTAGATCCATGGGACCAGCAGTTAGCGTAATGGCTATGTCGCTGGACTCCCACGTATTCGACTGCAGTTCGCGTCCCGGACCCGGTAGCTTAAACTCACGCCTGGTGCGTGTATGTGAGTGTCCAAGATCCTGAGAGGAGAATGGAGGAGAAGGGATTGCGGCGTGGCCATCCCCCTAGGGGGTGATGTCTTGCTTTCTCTCTCTCTCTCTCTCTCTCTCTCTATCTGGCGAGCACATGTGCCCTATAGCAAAAACCTCTAAAATTTAAAAAAAAAAAAAATAATAAAAAAGAAAGGAGGCTAGATCCTTCCTAAAAAGAAACATCTTCTCCTGCTAGTCTTAAAGAAATAAAGATCTGTGTTGGGAATTGCATATGAAGAAAGTTGGCTTCCAGGAGCTGACGGCCCTAGTCCTTCCTTCAGGCACAGAAATGAAAAGAAACCAAATTCTGAGAAAAAGATTCTGCTAACAATCTGAATGATGCAAGAAGAAAACTTTGAGCTCCAGATGAGAATTGAACACAGCCAGCACCTTGATTGTAATCTTGGGAGACCATGAACGGAGAACCCAGCTAAACTAGCCCTGTGAGATAATATGAGATACTATCGGGTCATTAGGAAAGTCATGACGCATTTTTGCATAAAAAAATATGTCATGACTCTACTGACAACCTCATGAATTGTGAGATAAATGTGTGTTATTTTAAGCACCTAAATATGTCATTTGTTGTGCGGTAAGAGAGAAATAACACAGTATACCTCTTTTTCAATTATTGTGAACATGTATTCCTGGATTCCCACCAGTCTTCAGGAAGAGAAAAACCTGATCAAAAGAGTATAGTCCAGATTGTAGGGTTTAGAGGTTGGGATAGTGGGATATTGGTATGGGTTGAAGCCATTTGCTTCTTTTTTCCACCAGATCAGTTCTGAAATCCACACACTTTTCCAGTCCCTCACTGTTCCCAACTTTCTCCTTACATTAGAGGAAAATCTTCCAAAACTCTCTCAGTTTCTCAGCATCTCCCTTCTACACTGAAAAGCAGAAAGTGGGTGATTCTCAATGTATAGTGGAGAAGAAAGAAAGAGGTGGGAGATACCCCCAACTCCAGTCAGTCTCTTAAAAGGAAAGCTTGTAAGTTCTCAGTCTCAACCATTTTGAAGACGTTGTAATGAAGCTTCTCTACCATTACTGGAAGTTGACTTATTAACAAAGGAAACTGAACTGAGATTATATTCTATTTCTTACTGATTCTTGAAAATATTCTCTTTTTATTCAGTTAGAATTTATTGTAACAGGAACCAGCAGTTGGTGTAATGGCTATGTCACTGGACTCACATGTAGTCGACCACGGTTCAAGTCCTGGACCCGGTGGCTTAAACTCACACTGGGAGTGTGTGCGTGCATGCCCAAGATCCCAAGAAGAGAATGGAGGAGAAGGGATTGTGGTGTTGCCATACCCCGGGTGATTTCTCACTTTCTATCTCTCTCTATTTTTCTGGCAAGTGCACGTGCCCTATAGCAAAAACCTCTCAAAAAAAAAAAAAAAAAAGAATTTGTTGTAACAGGGAACATTCTGGAGAGCCTCTTACACTTTCTTAGGTTAGCTTGTTGAACCTGGCCCTTTATAACCTCCCACCAGGTCTCAATTTATATTTGTTATTTTTCCTAATCTCAACTACTCTATTTTAGAAAATTTCTCTAGCCTCATAGTAGAATTCAAAGTCCTTTTATCTTCTCTCTGCCTAGAGAACAAGATATTGGGCTCTGCTATTTATTTATTCATTTATTTTTGCTAGAGGGCATACTCACCAGCGAGAGAGAGAAAGAGAAAGAAGAGTAAGCATTTCCACTGGAGTGTGATCCCACACTACAGTCCATTTTCCTCCATTCCTCCTCTTGTCAGGATTTTGAGAAAGCACACACAGACACCCAGAGAAATTTTCCAAACTGTATGGAATCAGGCTCCCTTAACTGAAGTGCTGTGGGGTCAACCCTAACAGTTGCTTTCTTCTTAAGACTATACTGATTGTTACACAAAAGTGGAATCTTCTACATTTCCAATGCTTGCCTGCATTTTAAGTGGGTAAAGCATTCTGCTCTGTGACATTTCCCTGGTGTATTCAATCCATAGTTCTTTATTATTCTTCCCTTGGCACTTGTTCTGACTCATTCCCCAAATGCTGTACTTTGAGAATCATCTAGCATCATTTATTTATTGATATCCCCAAAGACTGAGAGAGATCTGATGGCTGGGATTTAGTCACCAGTGCTACCATATTGGTCCTGGATCTTTATCTTTCTCTGAAAACACTCCACTGTTCTTTAAAAAGTTCCCGGTGGATATTTAGAAAGCTTCAGGATTTTTCATCCTCAATATCTCCTGTAAAAAATTAATTGGAATATTTTGAATAAAATTTCATATTGAGACATTATTCCATTATTAGAATTTACATCTCCCCAGGGATTTCCCTGTGACCACATTTGTCCTTACATCATTCCTTTCTCCATTAAAGAATATTGCTAATATCATAGCAATATTTCTCCATGTCCCAATTTGCAACCAGAAAAAGTAACATGGTGGGATGAAACTGGTTCATTTCTGTAGTGTACCTTGTTGGGAGAATGGCTAACAGTTTAACTGCTCACTAATCAGTAGTCTTGAATCACATCCTGTCTTATCAGAAAAAAAAAAAAAAACCTAATGTATTAACAGAAAGGGGGGAGCAGTTATATTCACAGGCAAATACTCTAGAAGTCAAAAGGATGTCACAATATATTTTTTTTTACTCATGCCATTGAGTTTTCTTTAAACCTGGACATTCACCTTGAATGGACATCCTGAATTCCCTACCTTCTAACTGCTTTCCTATTTTTTTCTTTTCTGCTTCCATTTCCCACAAGCTTCAGGGATCCCCATTTCATCTTATTGTCATCTCATGTGCTCAAGTCAGCAATTCCTTCTTATCTTGCCAAGACTTAAATATTTTCACACTGGTTCAACATAGAAGATCAACTCTTCAAAAACTTTCTTATCAATCGTACATATTTTTAAACTGCAATGTGCTCTGTGTGTGTGTGTGTGTGTATGTACATACACACAATAACTGTTTCACCAAGTATTATATAAGTGACCTTTACTCACAGGGTAAGGCTGTGAAGAATTAAGTGAATAACATGGATAAAGTCATCATTTCCCTTCCGAACTCCTCATGTCCTGTGTACAATTAAGTACACAGAAATAAGAAACCTAGAAATAAGAAACTGAGTCTTCATAGAAGGTAAAAGAAAGTGGGAAGGGTCAACAAAAAATGTCAGCAAAGGATAGTCAGTCCAATCCTGTTTCTACCCCCAGGTACCTTCCCACAGGACACAGGTCCCGAGGAATGGACTGTAATAAGTGTCCATCCAGCATCTGCAGAAGTGTCCACCTCGACTATATAGCAGACCATAACTGTTAAAACATATTTAAATAGAACCTAAAGTTTGAAAAGAGACTTATAAAGTGGTTTTTGCCACAGGGAACATCTTTGAAACTCACACAGACAATTCCCAGATGGGTTGTCTGTAGATGCAATCTGGACTGGGACTGTCTGTCACCTCCAGCTAGGAGACAATCTGGCAGCACACAAAAAGAGCATGGAGAAAAAAGGGAGATAGAAGCGGTCAATGTAGCTCTTATCAAGTGACCATCATTTCCGTCTACTTCACTCTTACTTGAAAAGTTTCTTTGTTTTATTTTGTTGCTTTTGTGGAGTAAAAATGTAAATTCTGTCTAGAAGATACTGCATCTGTTCAAATGGAGAACCACACATGCCCCCTTGAATTTCATGTGACATATAAAATGCTATGTGAAGTATTTTGGAAAAACACTGAATTCACTATGTAGTTAAAGAATTACATAACACACATTACCATCAAATGCTATTTGGAAAATTTAATCCAAGCCAAAGCAGTTTATTAATTCAATAGGAAAGTAATGTCAAAAAGGATTATGAAAGAATGGTAGAAAATATAGTTTATAGATGAGAAAACTGCATGCAGAGAGACAGATTTGCCAAAATTCCATCATAAAGAGGTGGCAGAACCAGGATTCAAATGTTGTTTGCCTCCTTGCCACCACCATTTCCTACATTGTTATATATACATTCAATCGTTTGACATCAAACAGTCCAACAGTTGATTTGCCTTTCAACAGGTAGCAGTTGCATTGTTCAGGCAATGTGGGAATGACATTTGCAAAGATTTTATAGGAAAGAATGAACAAGCCTGCACATAAAATGGAGCAATTGCAGACCTAGGTATGCTTTCTCAAACACAGACATCCTCAGATTCATATAAGTAATTTGGCCAAGCACTAAATTCAGTCAATTATTCTGCCGAAAAGGAAATGGAAATTCAGTATGTGTCAGGGACTGGATATAAAGATGTGTAAGTCCTAATTCCTGCCCTCAGAGAGAAATTTATACCAGTTACAAATTTGTCTCTAGTGTTGTTTATATTTCATATCCTTCAGTCCTAGAAGTGTGTGTGTGTGTGTGTGTGTATGTGTGTATTCAAAGATGTGAACTGAAAGGCCTAAATGCAAAAGGACTCTCTGTTCCTTGCTGATTTTTCAGTCTCCAAACTTTCCGATATTCTATTGCACTGGGGCTCAGTCCTCAGATATTTTCTTTCTTATCTATATTTATTTTCTTAGTAATCTCATGGTTTGAAGTACCATCTGTGTGCTGATAATTTGCTAATTTATAACTCCTGCTGAGAACTTCCCCTCAACTCTGTGCTCATATATCTACTTACCTATATGACAATGCTATTTCTATATCTTAAAAGAGAAATCACACAGATTATCTCCAAAACCATGACCCTAATCGTCTCTACTCTTCCTCCAGAGATCCTCAATTCAGTAAGTGGCAATTCCATTCTTTTAGTTATTTAAGTCAAAACCTTGGAATCATACCTGACTCCCTTTGTTTCTCTTGTGGCCTACAAATGTTCAGGAAATCCCAGCCATATTTTAAATCCATCATCACAGTTCTCATATTTGTTTTCACCTCCACTACTACCACCTTGCTTCTGGTCACCATTATCTCCTAGAACAATTACTGCTCTAGCCTCTTACTTGGTGTTCTTGTTTCCACTCTTACCTCCCTACAATCCGTGCATCAGGGCAGCAGCCAAGTTCATCACTCGATTTCTTTACTCATATCCCTTCTATGGCTTTCCATACTTCTCGTTTTATGCACATAAAACACCAAAGTCCATACAATTATCCACGTGGTTCCATATTTTACTTTTGCTGCCCCTCTCTGAATGTCTTCTCTGACTTCACCTTCTGCTACTGGCTGTTCCTATTGATAACTGTATATCTTTTTAAAAAGCCTCTCATGTACAGATCCTCTGAGCCTCTGCACCTGTTATTCTTTCTGCCTTGAAAGATTTTACTCTAGGTATCAGCATGATTCATTCCCTTTAGGATTTTATTCGAGTGGAAACTCCCTGACCACCTTATCTAATATCACAATCTCTCTATCAACACACACACACACACACACACACACACACACACACCCCTCTATCATTGAGGCAGGAATTAGACCGGGAAAGGGCGGGGGCCTTCAAGGAAGAGTCTCTATGATAGGAAATGGACGCACACATATCTTAAGATAGAGTCAGCTTATAAAATGGAGTCAATCTAGTCAAGCCTTTGAGAAGGGTAGTTTACTAATCTCACTAAAAATCAAGTATTAGCTTTGACTGCACGCTCACATGGAGAATTTCTTACAACTAGAGCTGTTTTGCAACTTGTTTGAAAGATCACAACCTACCAGGAAATGCAACCAGATCCTCTTCGAAAATTCCTTCCTCCTACCCTTGCCACCTGGCTCCTGGCACCAGGAACATTGTTAACTTCCTTCTGCTGTCTTGGATATACACAGAGAAGTTCACCATTGGGGTGGGACACTAAGTCAACGTCCAGGCAGTGCATCCAGATATGGATGCTCATTCTCTCAAAGACCGTTCTGGGCATGTGTGATGAAATAATTAAATTCCAATGAGAAAGATGCAAAATGGCAAGAAGAAGCCTGGGAAACCAAACGAGGAAGCCAGATACCATGACAAACTTTTCCCCACTAAATATTTATTACCAACTCCCAGGATAAAAGTGATACCTAACCTCACACCCAGTGCAGTTATCCTTCTCTGGCAGCTACCTGCCCACAGGTCATTCAAACAAGGGGTATATTTCCTTCCTATTAGAAATCTTTCCTTTTCTATTAAAACTTCTCTTTTCCTACTTCACATGTGGTTTTTTTTTTGTCTGTTTTTTTTTGTTTGTTTGTTTGTTTTGTTTTTCACCTCAGGACAGGTCTCTTAGAGATGTGGACCTAATGAACCAGTATTTTATACCATGTGGCATAACTCTCCCATCCTATAGCAGCACTCCTTGTGGGCAGCTGGTACTCTGCAAGTTCATTTTGAGCAGCACTAAGATTGTCAATGAGCTGGCATATCTCTTCAATATGATAGTTCTTTTCCAAGTCACTTACCTCTTCTCACATAAAGTCAGCTTTATCAGAAACTGAACAAGCCTAAATAAAAACAAGAAACCCAAAAATAGCCCTTCTGATATAGATGCCTTAGTTTTTCATTGGAAATACATTTTCTGGGACTCACTCCCTTCCTGAGAGTGCTATTCTTCTTTCTCTCTCTTAATAAACTCTCCACTTCACTATTCCTTCTCTGTATCTGTGACTATTTCTTTGTGAGTGTGAGACAAAGAATTGGGTTCACTGCTGTTCTTGCACTGGGTGTTGGGCCACACAGTCTACCAACTTCCTGCATCAGAGTCTTCCTGCATCATCACCATTGCTTCTTTTTGTTTTCTTCTTAATAAATATTCCACTTGTTTTATTATCTTTGCTTTTTAGTCTGGCTTTCACCACTCTCATTAAGGGTCAGCAAATTAGAGCCCACAGACCATATTAAGTTTACTACTTGTCTTCATAATAAGGTTTTATTAAGATACAGCTGTACGCATTCATTTATGTACCATTGCAGACCACTTTCTTTTTTTTAAAGAATTTTTTTCTTTTGAGAGAGATTTTTGCCACAAGATACATGCTCTTGCTGGAGAGAGAGAGACAGGAGAGACAAAGCAAGACATCACCCCTCAAGAGGTTGGCCATACCACAATCCCTTTTTGTTCATTCTCCTCTTGGGATTTTGGGCACATACACTTATGTACCTGGCATGAGTTATAACTTATGTACCTGGGATTGGTTTTTTTTTTTTTTTTTTTTTTTTGGAGAGGTTTTTGCTATAGGGTACATGCTCTCTCTAGAAAGACAGAAACAGAGAGACAGAAAGCGAAAAATCAACCCCCAAGAGGGATGGCCATGTTACAATCCGTTCTCCATTCTCCTCTGGGGATTTTGGGCACACACACACACACACACACACACACGCCCAGTGTAAGTTTAAGCCACTGGGGCTGGGACTCGAACCACCGTCAACTACGTGGGAGTCTAGCAACATAGCCAGCACGTCAACTGCTTGTCCCAGCCAGCATGAGTTTTAAACCACTGGGTCCAAGATTCAACATGGGAGTCTAGCCACATAACCATTACACCCACAATCTGCTGGTCCCAAGAATTGTTTATTTAATTTAATTTATTATTGTTGTTATTTTTATTTGATCAATGAGAGAGAGAGAGAAAGAGAGGAAAAGGAAGAAAATGAGCTGCAAGGTCTAGGACATGAATCACAGTCAGTCATGTGAGAGTCCAGTGCCTTCACCACCACACCACATGCCAGCCCCAGTGACCATTTTCACATTATCCCCAAAGCCAAGAATATTGTCTATCTAGCTCTTTGTACAAAAAGCTTAACAATTTCTGCAAATATAAGCTTCAGAGGTCAGATGTTCTTGTTACCTTATCCTCTTCTTTGTTACTAGAACCACAAATTCATGCCTGCTGTGTAGTAAGTATCCAATAAGAATTTAGTGCCTGGTGAATAAGTTAATGAATGAAGTACAACTCTATGCTATAGGGAACTTGATTGGTGAATAAAGTTAAATTGAGCCTCCATGTGTCTAGGGATCTACATCAGACATTTTGGAGGGTTTTGATGAAGGTCTTTTTGTGTTCTTCAACTATAAAAGGCATTTTCTTTATATCATTTATTCTAAGTAGCAGTGGTCTTTTCCTAGTGTTGACTTTAAATGAAATGTAAAACAACTGGTGGAGGAATTGTTATTACGCCAATTATATTGTTACAGAATCACAGCTATAATAAGGCCATTAAACAAGCCCTCTGAGAGCAGTTATGCAGGACTAAAATTGCCTTAAGGTGCCAATTGAAATCACCTGTGTGACCTTCTCAGGCCTGTCTGCATCTTGTTATCCACCAACTGAGAGATAGGAGCTAATCTATTTTGAATGCAAGATTGTAGTGGGTATTGGTCATTAGTGTCCAGCAGAAAATGGAGGGTCCACTATGGCTTTACATATTAAGGCAACAAAATAACTTCTTGTGCCCAATGAAAAGATAAGATTGAGAGTATTTTGTCTGACCCATGGTGGTGACAGGCTTCGGCAGTTGAACCAAAACCGATGCCTCTCCCTTTCCTACATAACCACTCACCGAATCATTGGTCCTAATAACCTCTTCTGAATACAAGGTTGAGACTCTTCTGGGCAGAAATGTTTTCTTCATATGTCACACCTCAACACCCCATTCGAAAAACACATATTTCCGGATTAGACTGATTGATGGTAAAGATGACAAAACCTTGAGCAGTCTGTTAACTTGAGCTGAAAAATGTGTGCCGCTGCCTTAAACATTTTAGGATATTATTCTCTAGCTGTAGTAAAGGCTGTCAAGCTAAGATTGGGATTAATTGTTCACTGTTCAACATGATTTGTGAATAATTGCAGAACCATAGCAATTAAATGGTACTTTTTACAAAACGGGCAGCACATGCCTTGTGCTTTAGAGAGACCTGAGATTTTGCAGATTAGTGAACCTCTGTAATCTATTTGGATGTACAGGTGACATCTCTTTCTGAGTCTTCAGGACCCTTGGACCTCTGGGATATGTGTTATGTTATAAATGTGAATGATGAAAAAGCAGCAGGATTCCTTCAGCCTCTAATTGGAACCACTCAATGCTGCAAAGAAATGGAGCAACTCTTTATTATTCCATTTAATGTTTTTTTTTTCCTTTCACAAATCATTTATCAGTATCATCTGAAAATGAAAAATGATAAGTGAAGTGATATTTGGCACAATACATCCAGTTTGTTACCCAAGAGCTGGTGTATAGGTACCAAAGTATTAGCGATGAAGTCATACCCTAGAGAGGATGTGAAGGGAGACTTGTTCATCAGTTCTGGCTGAATTCCCAGCTTTCAGCCAATGTGAATCTACCGGAATCAGTGATAATGTTTTCTGTCATGGTTGTAAAATACTTTCAGAGAAACATAAAGTTTTTATGAGAAGAATAGTAAAAGCGATGACTTCTTCTATGCCTGGGGGTTAATATTTGTTCTCGTTGGCTCATTCGAGGATAGCAGAGGTTGAGATGGGGAAATGAAGGCACAAAGCCCTAAGCTTCCCCTTGCCACTGCTCATTATATATAGTAGCTTCTAAATAGGCCCCATAACTCAAAATGTAGGGGCCCTAAGAAATCCCTAAGTCACTAAGTTGAGACATTGGTACTGGAAGGTTTTATGTAAGTCGCTGGCCCCATCACAATTTTCTCCCCCTCCTCTTCTTCCTTCTTTTTTTCATTAGGTTGATAGGATTCTTTCTCTGATAGGATTCTGGGTTTCAAGTGTTATTTATTTAGAATAGCTTAATGTAAAATGTCAGTGAGGTTTAGAGACTTTCCCAAAGAATGGGAATGTTAGGATGCTCAAACCACATGCTGTCAAAAACTATTTTAAGTGCTCTGTTTCATCAAGTAAATGCAGTTAGTTAAATTGAATTTGGAGAATTTTCTCCTCTTTGTGATGAACAGAGAATGATTATCATACCTGTGATACTCCTGACTTCCCTTTTGTACAAGTGGAGTAGTCGCACTGATCTTGAAGTTTATTAGAGCTTTAAGCTGTCAGGTTATTACTGTCAGTTTCAAGAAAAGAAAGAATTACTGATGTAAAATTAATTTATTGAATGGAATTGTTTTGCCCTCAGGGAATAACATCACCATTTAATTTAATTTCCCCATCATATTGTCTCATTTGCAGAGGAAAAAAATAACTATTCTTTTTTAAAAGAATAAAGTGCATTATGCTGAATGGTGTACTTCATTCTTGCAGGTTTTACTTGTTCCAGATTATCAGTTGTCATAACAACATGATATATTGTGCAGTAACTCTTGCTTACTGAACTTGGGAAAACAGTATTGATTTTGCTATTTACTTAGAAGAAAATGTTAGAAAGACCTAAAAAAATTATGAAATTTTTCTTTGTTATGTGGTTTAAATATCAAACAAGTTCATTATGGATAATCTTATACAAAAACATATTTTAAAATATATTTAAATATACTTCCAATACATATGTTTAGAAGCCTTGAAATGCCATATATCTTGGTTGCCAGTGGTGTTCTCAGTGTTTGCCCAAAGAGGTAATGTTCCTCTGGAGTTGAGAACACAGGTATACCTAGCCTAGCTGGTGGTAATGGAAGGACATAGGCACGATACTAAACAAAATGTCCAACATTGATTCTCCTCTGACAGGTCTGCAGAGGTGTTGAAGGCAAAGGTGGAGTCTTGGGGAAAACTACTTTCTTTCTTCTTAATGAAAAAAAAAAACCCCAATGACTCCATTTAGACATGTTCTCAGGGGACGTTTCTTTACAGCCAACAGTTAAGTTTCACACTGGAAAGTTCTTTTGTGTATATAGGTCTAAAAAAGTAATGCAGTTACAATGTGAACTCCTCAGGGACTTCACCTATCTCTTTATGTGTATTCTCTCTTCATGTGTATTCTATTTAAGCATTATAGGCACAAGACCTTTCCCTTTCCTCTTCAAAATTAGCCATAATGGAAAATCAATATTCATTCAGCAAATACTTATTGAGCACTTATTACATGAGAGGCATAAAATCTAACATTACAGATTGTAAAAAGATCAAGAGGTGTGATTTCTAACCTCATGGAGCTTGCACTCATATACAGAAGACAATTCAATTACTCCAAGATCACTGCTACGGAATAGAGTAGATGTCTCAGTCCTACATGTCCAGATACAGCTGTACTCACTACTGAAATATTGTATACTTCCATACAGATCAGTAAATAAATATTGTTCCAAATGTCACAAGTTTCCCACCCACCCCCACCTCCCACTTCCAACTACTTAGCCCTTCTACAAGGACTTGTTTTCCCAACTCTACTTCTGGTGACTGCAATGTTAAAAACCCACATAGCAGAGGATCATTAAAAACCCTACTCTAATAATAAAGAAACCCGTCTGATTTATAAGGTCTGAAACTGGGGCCGGTTTTAAAATATTTTGAATATTATTTATGATAAAAAGTACTATGGGAGATTTAATAGGTTGGACGATGTGAAACTGCCATTTTGCAGACATTCACAGGGGAGAGTGATTACATGCTGCTAATGAGAAAACATCTTCAGGGAGGCCCTCAAACTTCAGGGAGCTTCAGCAAGCCTGAAAGCCTAAAACATGGCTTATGGTAGGAATTGGGTGGAACCTAGGAATTTCCATTTCTAACAACGTTCCCAAGTGTTGCTGTATTGACCCTTAAATTACTCTTTGAGAGCACTGGGAGTGGCTTGACTCCTTCCTTGGAGAAAGTACTACAGTTTTTATTATATAACGCTTATGAATCAACATGGAAAGGGTGAGTCGTTAAAACTCAAAAAATTGCAAAGACACCAGAAAAATAACAAAAGAAAAATGTAAATGGACAGCTAATATAAAAAAGTAAAAATTACTCATGAAAGAAATGCAAATTGAAGAAAAAACCTTTTTTGAAAATAAAGCAGGGGAAAGCAAGAGGGGAGAATATTAATAATATTTTATGTTAAGCAAGGTCGAGACAAATGGATGTTCTTATACACTGGTGGTAGAATTCTACATTGCTAAAACTTTTTGAAAAATAATTTGACAATGTATCAAAAATTCTCTGTAAAACTTTTTTATTTTTGCTCAAATAGTTCTACCTCTGGAAAGTAATGCCCAGGATCTTATCAGAGATGTATACCAAAATTTATGTACAAGTTTCATCAAAGTTCTATATGTAATAAAAATTATTAGTATCAGGAACCAGCAGTTAGTGTAATGGCTATGTCGCTGGACTCCCACATAGTCAACCGCGGTTCGCATCCCGGACCCGGTGGCTTAAAACTCACGCCAGGCATGTGTGCATGTGTGCACAAGATCCCGAGAGGAGAATGGAGGAGTAGGGATTGCGGCGTGACCATCCCCCCGGGAGGTGATTTCTTGCTTTCTTTCTCTATGTCTCTCTCTGTCTGTCTGGTGACCGCACGCACCCTATAGCGAAAAAAACCTCTCCAAAAAAAAGAAAAAAATTATTAGTATTAAGGTTAACCTAAATATTCAACATTCAAGATCTATAAAACGGAATATTATAAACCATTATAAAACTTTTTTAGAGAGATTTTTCCAACAGGGCACCTGTGCTCAACAGAGATACAGAGAGACAGAAAGTAAGAAATCATCCACCGGGGGAGATGGCCACACCACAATCCCTTCTCCTCAATTCTCCCCTTAGGATTTTGGGCATTGTCACACATGTGCCCACCATGAGTTTTAACTCACCAGGTCAGGGACTTGAACCACTGTCGACTATGTGGGAGTCCAGTGATATAACCATTATGCAATCTACTGTTCTCTAAAAAAGTTGTTAAAGTTTATTTTTAAAGGGGGAAAAAAAGGAATGAAGCTATAAATAACACTATATAAATAGAGCAAAGTTCCATTTTACCCATAAACATACATATACGTAGTTACATGCAGCACATACATACATAGATGTATAGAAAACTTACAAGAAGGGATGAGAATTAGAATGCTCTCCCCCCCCAATTACCTGTTGACGAGGACATGTATAGTATTCTTAACTGGACTGGTCTGAGAAGTATTTCATGATGGGTAAAGTCTTTTTACAAGCAAAATGAGAATAGTGATTGACTGTTTTAAAAAATAATTAGAATAATAATAATAATGATTGGGAAAAGCATAGAAAAGATATTAAATGATGAAGAAGGGAGATTAATGTCTCTGTATTGACTGACATGCATGGCATTCCCTTTTGAAAAAGCAATGTAATACACTGTAAAGTTATATGTAATCCAATGTAAGATAAAGATTATTATGATAATAAAAATTAAAAAATAAAATAAAAAAGAATGCTAACCATAGTTATCTCTTATGAATGAGATTATAAAGATTTTCTTTTGTAATATATTTTTGCATTTTCCAGATTCTCCATGATAAATTTTGTGAGAAATGGTAAACTGATTCCCAAGCTCTATAGGTTCATTGCTGTTGAGAGAATAACTCAGTGAAACTTTCCAGTTAGAAATTGGAAAATTATCTGTTGATCATGTGTATGGTGGTATGTTTGACTGGACTAGTGTGCAGTATATTCATGCTGGGAAAGTCCGTTTTGTACGCTGTAAAGGTGTACAATAATTATATGGTAAAAAAGAGGAAAAAAAAATTTAGGTTTTTACCACAGGTCATGTGCACTCATCAGAGAGATACAGACAAAGATACTGAGAAGAAAAGTGAGAAACAATCCCCGGGGAAATGACCATGACACAGTCCCTTCTTCTTCATTCTGCTCTCAGGATTTGGGGCACACATATATACGTGGCATGATTTTTAAGCCATCAGGCCCAGAACTTGAACCATAGTTCACCATGTGGGAATCCAGAGCCTTAACCACCACACTAACTGCTGGCCCCTGATTAAATTAAATTTAATAAATTGCCTCTTTCCTACACCTCATGTAATTCTCCTTGACCTGGTAATTGTACTTCACCATATAGGAGATGTCTTCAAATGTTCAAATGTTCATGGAAAATGCACATTATGGGAAAGAAGCATAGATTTCAAGCTTTTTTGCACAAAAATGAACTCATGCTGGGATCAACAGTTAGCATAATGACTATGTCGCTGGACTCCCATGTAGTCGACCATGGTTTGAGTCCCAGACCTGGTGGCTTAAAACTCATGCCGGGCACGTGTGCATGTGTGCCCAAGATCCCAGGAGGAGAATAGAGAAGAAGGAATTGCGTTGTGGCCATCCTCCCTGGGGGGGGGGTGATTTCTTGTTTCCTATCTCTCTGTCAGGCAAATGCACATGCTCTATAACAAAAACCCAAAAACCCCCCAAAAAAAAAAAAAAAAAAAGAACTCGTACTTTACTTCCATTTTCTGTGATTTTTTTTTCTCCCCCATAACCAATCAAAATCAAACGTTATCTATAGAACTTCATGTACTGAGAATGCCCATTGCAACAATATTTAGAATGAAATTTACTACCTTATTAAATGTTTTCAGTTGAGGAATGGTTAAATAAATAATAGTTTATCCATAATGTAGAATTCTAAGCCGCCATCTGAAAGAACATGTTGTTGAAGATTAATGACCTGAAGGAATGGTCATTGTTTAAAGTTAAGTGAAAAAAGCAAAAGCCCAAACTATGTACAATATGATCCCACTTTTTAAAAATACTCATAAATATACAAAGAACATGACTGAAAGCAGTACATTTACATGTTAACAGTTTTTAGCTTATAAAGAATGCCTTTACTTTTTTATATACATTTTACCACTAGTCTTAAGTTTTTTAAATAAACATTATATTTTTAGATAATTTTTAAAGGTGAATTTAAAAAGTGAAATTGCCATCTTTTCCTCCATCAAAGCTCCTTTTCTAAAGTCATAATTATTCCCACAATCACTTGTTTTACTATTTTTTATTCATCATTGAAAAAGTAAAATGTGAATAAAAGGAATGATTCATTGGAAAATTAAAAGAGAAATGGCTAAAAAAATTGAATAATAAAGAACTCTTATGTTTTCTGATAAGATAATAAAAACCCAAGCATCACTTTTCTAGAAGGGTCCCTTTGCATAAATATCTTCTGGAGATTTGGAAAGTGGAGTTTCTGGGGTTTTCAGTCACTAGTTCTAGCCAGAAATCCAGAGACACAAAGCCCTTGAACCTACATCAAAGACTAATACCTTAGTTATAGACTTGTCCATTTCTACATACCGTGACTCGGTAAAGAAGCAACCAGTAAACAGCTAAGGAAGTTTCACTATGAGCAGAATGGGAAGTATGGAGGGTGGTAAAGATCCACCTCCAGGTAAACTATCATTTCCAGTATGTCCAGCAGCCCCTCCTTTAATAAATTGCCTCTTTCATACCCCTCATATCATTCTCCTAGTACTGGCAATCCTAGGAACTTTTCTCTCATAAGCTCATAGACACTGGGCCAATGAGACAGGCCAAGCAGACTTTCCTGTCCTGGGACATAACCTTGCTGTAATGTGCCCGGCCTGAAGAGACTGAATTGTTACAGCTGAATTCTCTGGAATTGTTCTCATTCTTTACCTACCTGAGTCATGGTTATTTAACTCTTCCTTTAGTTCTATAAATTAGTCCTGCTCAAATAAAGTTCTTATTTTTAATTGTAAGTGAATATTTCTATTGCTCACAACACAGGAATGCTACCTGATAGTAGCTAAAACTCAAACAATGCATAGAGAAAGAAGAAAGGGATTGGGGAAGGGGAAGAGCAAGGACTCAGAAAAAATGTAGTTATGTTTGCCGTTTGTATTTGTTAAGACATCAGAAAGAATGCCTGTTTATATCCCTTCAAGGGTGTTTGTAAGGACTGAATTCCCTTACTGTGCCATACTTGAGGCTTCATCTGGACTAAACTTCTTCCTTTGTATCTGAAAAACCAGGAAATTTATTGCTTTATATACAGTGTTTTTTTTTTCTTTCTTTTTTTTAGAGAGAGGTTTTTCGCAATAGGGTGCATGTGCTTGCCAGAAAGACAGAAACAGAGACAGAAAGCGAGAAATCACCCCCCAGGGGGAATGGCCATGCTGCAATCCCTTCTCCTCCATTCTCCTCTCTTGGGCACACACGCACGCGCAAAGCAAGGTCAGGTCCTCCGCACTTTATGAAAGCATTAAACATAGTTACAGTAAAAGAGCTCACTTTCTAGTTAGGTTTTTCTTGTCTGTCCTCCTTGTTATAATATAAACTCTATGACTGCATGGAACCATGTTTGGCTAATATATGCTGATGTTATGTTTATCATCATATACCTTGGTTAGGCCCAGCCCGTTGTTGCAGTTCCCTAGCACACTGGACTGCATTGCTGTAAGCCACATGGCTGATCTCTGGTATAATCAATCTGAAACAGGTGAAGCTAATGCACACATCCGAAATCCTGAGGAGCTGGAGGAATAGATAGTTGTCGTATGTCCAGACTCCATCAAGAGTGTCTCTCTTTCTTTCTTTCTCTCCTTCTCTTTCTCTCTGTCTCTCTCTCACACACATATACATGCACATGCATGTGCATACACATGTATGTGAAATAGCCTCTCTACCGTATGTACCATAAGTATCTTTTTTAAAAAAACTTTTAAAAAGTTACATATTCATTTCCTAGTAGAAAAATAGGTCCAGTGGGTAGTCAATATCAGTGGAAGGAACAAATGACCTGAAGAAACAATATATGTGAACATCTTTGGGGAAAAAATATTGAAGAGGATGAAAACATGAGGTTAAACAGCCACATTTTACAGTGAGTATCTTTGTGTTACTTGTCTTTCCAATATTACTACTTTTTTTGTATATCATTATAGGTAACAGAATGTCAGCCAGATTAAGTATATTTTCCCTTAAGAGGACTGATTTGAAAGAAGGTCATTGTAAAAGTGCATTATGATATGTGACAGTGGATAATTTCCAGAATCTCCTTGTATTTAAAGGTGCTATCTTGGCCCACTCAGATGCCACCAACGCTGCTATAACGAAAACACCACGAACTGGTTGATTTATAAGCAATAAGTACTTCTTTCTCACTGTTTTGGAGATTGAGACATCTAAGAGTATCGCACCAGCAGATTCAGTGTCTGGTGAAAGTCTGCTCCTCAGAGCTGCCCATCTTCTCACTGTAACCACCTATAGTGGGAGAGGTGAGGAATCTCTTAGGGACGTGCTTTATAAAGGCATTAATCCCGTTTAGGAGGGATCCACCTTCATCGCCTAGTCACCTTCTAAAGAACCCCACCTCCAAACACTCTCACATTGAGGATTAGGTGCCAACATTTTTGAATTTTGGGAAGACACAAACATTCAGGCCATAGCAGCCCGTATACACTAAAGACTAATACAAGAGTATGTTTCAGACAGTGTATTTTCTAACCAAATAGAAACTTAAGACAAAGTACACTTTTTGCAACTGTATTTTTATCCTTAACCCCTTATATAGAAGTTCCAGAGATGGCACCTTTGTTGAAGCCTGATGGCACCCAGTTGAGGCTTAGTCAGTCTGATTTCTCCACTTCTGTGGATCAGAAGTCAGAAAACACATGCCATAGGAACCAGCAGTTAGCGTAATGGCTATGTCGCTGGACTCCCACGTAGTCGACCGCGGTTTGCGTCCCGGACCCAGTGGCTTAAAACTCACGCCGGGCGCATGTGTGTGCATGCCCAAGATCCCGAGAGGAGAAGGGAGGAGAAGGGATTGCAGTGTGACCATCCCCCCTGGGTGGTGATTTCTCACTTTCTGTCTCTATGTCTCTCTCTGTCTGGCGAGAGCACGCGCCTTATAGCAAAAATCTCTCAAAAAAAGAGAAAACACGTGCCATGGCAGAAAATGATTTTAAAAAAATAATAACCCTTTTTTCAAAGAATATTTTATTTAACTTTATTTATTTATTTATTTATTTAAATTTTAGAAGGACAGAATGAGAGAGAGAGAGCGAGAGAGAGAAGGAAAGTGAGAAAGCAAGCTGCCAGGTCTGGAACTCAAACTGCTGTTTGGCCATATGGGAGTCCAGCTACCTTAAACACCACATCACCTGCTGGCCCCATGGATAGTAATTTGACCCAAAAGGATAATGATGCATTAATGTTCTGATTAGGGTTAAAAGAGAAAGAGAGAGCTGAGCATTATCACCTGAACTGCAAGTAAAGTTGTTAATGGTTTGAATAATGTTTTTTTTTTGTTTGTTTTTTTTTTTTTTTTTTACAAAAATGTTCATATGTTGAAATGCGGTCTTAGTAGGAAGTGATAAATGTCCCCCTAAAAGTTAACGTGTTAGATCTTGTTTGTATTGTAAAGGTGCTAAATCAAAACTTAATCCCTTCATGATGTCTTGAGGTGGAGCCTTGGTGTGATAAAGTCATGAGGACTGGGCCATGATTGAGTTCCAATGTAACAAGGGAGGAAACAAGATAGTCTCTAAAGAGACTCTGTGAATGGCAGCTGCTCAATTCTGTGGAATTATTCTCATTCTTTACCTACCTGAGTCATGGTTATTTAACTTTTCCTTTAGTTCTATAAATTACTCAGTCTTGTTCCAAAAAAGTTATTGTTTTTAACTGTAAGTGAACATTTCTGTTGCTTTCAACCCAGGAATGCTATCCTATGTGTAGCTAAAACTCAAACAGTGTACAGAGAAAGAAGTATGTACTTGGGGAAGGGAAGAGCAAGGACTCTGAGAAATCTGAGTATGTTTGTCACTTGCATTTGTTAAGACATCAGAGAGTATGCCCATTCATAACCTTAATATGGATCATAATAAGGACTGACTTCTTTTCTTTGTCCACATGCAAAATGGACTCTCTACCATATCTGTCATCAATAATTTTTCAAAATTTACCCTCTGCCATGCTGTAGTCTCATACAGAAATAGGTCTCTGGACCTCAGACTTCCAAACTATGAGTGAAATAAACATCTATTTCTTTACAAATCACCCAGTCGCAAATGTTTCTATTAGCAGACATGTATTAACATATCCAGTGGAAGAACAAAGAATATCTCATTAAGGAAACACAATCATTAAAGACACATCTTGCACAATGGTCATATTCTCCATTTTAGTGATGCCACTAGGAAGGTAATAGCAATATTGGTTTATGCAATGAAGATACAATTTTGCAATTATTTTAATGACACAACTCATTTCACTTCTAGTTGTCTTTAGAGGCCTCTGTTTACAAGTTCTGGGAGGGAAACTTGAAATAATACAAATGTTGTAGGTGAGAAAAAATAAGTACAAGCATTCCTTTGAAATGTTTTTAATAAATTTTAAAATTAATTTCCAGACTAATAGGTCTCAGAAATCAATTTAAACTGTTTAACTCACCATGCAAGAATGAAATTATTTAAAAAAAAAAAAAAAGAGGTAAGCTGAAAAAATTTGAAGGATATATGCAGAAAGCCTTCTACAGACAGCAGGAAGGAAAACTGCAGGCTTATAATGAGATTAGGAGGAGCTTGTATGCTCTCCTTTATTAAGTTCACTTAAAGTAGTTCCAGAATTTGATTCATTGCCATAATAGAGCCATGTAGGGAATGCACTGATTGCATATTATTGCGGCAAGAATATCCTAAGTATTATTAAATCCCCAAAATATGATAGATCTATTTATGGTCTTGTTTGTTGACATGACAGATTAACATTCTTTCACAAGACTTTTTTTTTTTTTTTTTTTTTTTTCTGGGATAAGTGCTCACTGAAGAGTACTAAGGGGTCCAATTAAAAACACCATTATACTCTTACGAACAAAAATCCAAGGATAAGAGTCCTAACCAGTTTATAGGAGCAGATATTAACCTCTTTAACCAGGTTGGATTTTTTTGTTTGTTTATTTATTTACATATCTTTAGCCCTGTTTTGTTTGATTGTTTTTTTGTTTTGTTTTACAGAGGGTTTTTTTTGTTATTTTGTTTGTTTGTTTGTTTGTTTTCTAGATTTCATCTTTTATTCAGAACGCAATGATTCAAAGACGCTGTTTTAACAGCCTATTACTATCACACGTGTGAGTAACTATTAACTATGGAACGAACATGAATTTATAAAGGGAAGAAGAGTTTAGAGCCAAATGAAACGAACGCAATGATTTGTTCATCTGTTAAAATAGGGCGAGTATGGGACCAGCAGTTGGCGTAATGGCTATGTTGCTGGACTCCCATGTAGTCGACCGTGGTTCCCGGACTTGGTGGATTAAACTAACGCGGGACACGTGTGCGTGTGTGCCCAAGATCCCGAGAGGAGAATGGAGGAGAAGGGATTGCAGCCTGGCCATCGCCCCCAGGGGGTGATTTCTCGCTTTCTGTCTCTCTGTCTCTGTCTGTCTGGCGAGCGCACGTGCCCTATGGCAAAAACCTCTCCAAAAAAAAAAAAAAAATAGGGAGAGCTGCAGTATCTATAATAACGAAGATGTGAATAATAAATAGCTAACATGAATTCAGGATTGACCACCTTCCAAACACTTAGTAAGTGCTTTAGATGTGTTATGTTCCTAATTTAACACGACTGCTCATGCAGACCTTGCACCACTTACTGAGAAGATGCCACCCACAGGACATGTGTACTTGCCAGAGACAGACTGAAATAAAGAAGTCACTCCCTCCCCCCCAGGAGGATGGCTATGCTGCAATCCCTTCTTAGGATATTTGGTACCCACATTCATGTGCCCGGCATGAGTTTCAAGCCTCTGGGTCTGGAACATGAACTGTGGTCAGCTATGTGTGAGTCCAGCACTTCAACCATTATGCAACTGCTGGCCTCCTTTGGTTCTATTTTAAAAGAAGCTTACGCTGTAGGAACTGGATAAAATTTCTTCCTTTTCAAAATTTGTCTATTCCAGGACCAGGAAATGGCATAATGGTTATGTTGCTAGACTCCCACAAAGCTGAATGCACTTTAAGTCCTGGACCTGATGACTTAAACTCATGCCAGGCGTGTATGTGTGTGTGTGACCAAAATTCCAAGAGGAGAATGGAGGAGAAGGGATCACAGCACAAATAAACACAAATTCTGGTTTCTTACCATTAACTTCTTAAAAAAAAAAGGTAGTATCCTTGTCATATCTTACCTTTGGCTTCTTAGAATGAGCTCCAAAGAGTAGAGACACATGGAGGAAATTTGCAGATTATCCAGGATATTCAGAAAATCTTTGCATGTTTAACACAAATGTAAACCGATTCTAAATATTCTCGTTAGGTACCCACAAAGATCATCTGGGCAGAGAAATTTCCATACTCAACCTTCATTTCTCGTTGTAATACTGGATGGAAAGTGTAAACTTAGAAAATATTTTCAATACTTAATGAGGGTGGGGTCCCTCCCAGCAGTGTCCTGTTCTCCGTATAATAAATATCTGGATCCAGTCCTGACAATAGGAAAGCAGAGTAAAACTATATTCCCAACCTAGGCATCTTTTCAATACAATTCAATTCAAAATTCAATTCAGTTCGATTCAATTCGATTCTACCTTGTAACTTCTTATTGAATCTACCGTGTTCTAAACTGTGTTAGTCTGTGTTAAATAAGATCAATAACCTTACTACCTATGCTATTTCTTGATTCCTTTAATTACTCATCTGGCCTTCATTTGGTGACATAGAAGTGAAGTATTCATCAAATTGAGCATGCAGATCTCTCTACATATATATATATATATATATATATATATATATATATATATATGATGTGAGTGTGTGTATGTGTGCATGTATATATATATTTCTATATGTCTGTCTAAATATGAAATCTAAGTGTTTGTAAACTATATATTTAAAATATCTTTCTATCCATCTATTTTAGAATAATTTTAAAAAAATTTATAGAGAAGTTAAGAAAATAAATTTTCCCTATATAGTTTCTCACCCTACCTACACACATTTACACACTCATTCGCTTACACCCACATGCACACTCGCGCACTTTTTTTCTTATTTGACTCAGCCACCACAGCTGCCAGTGCCTCAGGGGCTTTAAACATCAATCAGTTTCACAGCTGGAGGCAGAGTGATCTACAGCAATAAAGCTTAAAGTGCTTCCTTTTCTGATATAATTTGATTCTTCCATTAGAGCACACATTCCTTTTTTTTTTTTTTTAAGCCAAAGCAAATGTTCTCTGTCCATACCAGGGCAAATAAATAGTTACCTTAAAGAGGCAGAAGATATTACTCACTAGTGAGGATGCTGGGCAGGAATAAAATCCACCCGGCAACACTTACTTCTGCACTGCTGAGATTTTTCACCTTTGTCTCTTGGAGTTGCCTTGTTCTTACTTCCTCCAGGCTGCCAGAAATTCTGGATCTGTTGATCTGGGAGTGACTTCAGGAAGCTATAATATAATAGGTAGTAGGAGATACATTGAATATGTTCTTAATTTTCAAATTCTAAATTATTCCATGGAATACAGAATTGTGCTATGACAATCACTGTCATATTGTTTTCATCAGACCTGAAGTGCTTGTCTCAGAGAGAGCTTCTCTATCATGAGAGATCACTCTGCCCCCAAGTTTTAAATATCTTAAACATGATATCGGTAGTTCTCAAACAAGCTCACTGTACCTGTGATCCCTGACTTTTGAATTGCTTTTCTTAAGTAGTACTACAGAGAGATAGAAAGTGATCTGAGTTTCACTAGATTTTGAGAATGACAGGTACAAAGAACTTGTTTTTGCCCATAGGATGGGCATTCAAAGATTAATGGTGAGAATGAGTCAGACTCTATCAACGGAATATGACACTTACACTTTTGTTCCTGTCTAAAACGTGTTTTTTCAGAAAGGATAGGTTTCCGGTAACAAAAATCTACATATTTTTAAACTCAATGAGTAATCATATCCCAGCTTGGCACCTGCTAGCCCAAGTCCATCTGCTGCTGTTGGTACCCCATTCCAGCTTGTTGGTAGCAATACTTGTGGTTGCAATTCTATTGGCTCTATCAAAGTTTCTTTTTCTTAGATCAATCTATGAAAAGAGTTGCTGTGAGTTTGAATGTGTGAATGTGTCCCTCCAAAATTCATGTATTCAGCCATTGTAATGGAATAAAGGGGGAAACAATATGATTATGATGTTGAAAGGTGGGGGCTTTGGGAAAAGATTAGTGATTGAGTGAGTAGAGTAGGGCCTCCGTAACTGAGTTCTGGTGTGAATATAAAGAGAAGAAGTGAGGGAGGTAGAGAGCCCATGTATAGAGACCACACTCTCCTCTGCCTAAGATCCTGGGCCCTGTCATATTGTAGCTTCACCAGAAATTGAACCCATGGAAGGTGCTCTCTACTCTCCCTTTATTTCTGTCTCTCTCTGGTCACTGCACACACACTCACTCACACACATGCCTTTGTCAGCCAAGTACACCACTGGTGACTGAGCTTGCTACCCAGACCCCAGCTACCCTGGACAGCTCCTGGAAAGTAGAGCCCATAGGTTCCACCAGATTTGATTTTACTCTCAATTTTTTACTCTTCCACAAAAAGAGGCTAGTTTTCCTTCCTTTCTTTTCTTTTCTCTTCTCTTCTCTTCTTTTCTTTTTTTTAAATAAAGGAACTAGTTTTTGTTTGTTTTTATTCCATAAATGTCTTCTCCTAGACTTATTGCTTCCAAACTAAGTGTGTATGACTACTGCCTGGCTTCATTTCTTGTCTCCTTGTCCTTTTTTGCCCTCTTCCTTCATGTTCTCCTACAGTGAGTGCTACATTAGTTTTTTCAAATACTCTATAACCCATTACAGAAGGTTATAAATTCCCTATAAGGACTCCTTTTGAATAAGTGTTTCTGTCTCTGAGACAGAGATAAAAGCAGAGACAGAAATGAAACAAAAGCTGAAACAGAGAATTCTTTGAGACAGAGAAAAAAGTTAGCTTTCTCTAAGGGTTTGTTTTGCAATATCTTAGGAGAGGCAATAGTTTCTCATATTTGAAATTTTTAGCTATCACCTTGGAATTATACATAAGTAAAAATTACCAACTCACACATTTACTTTCAATGAGTTTTTAATTGGATATAATTTTAAAAATAAATATATAATACTCAATCTTCCTAAAATGTTATTGTACATGTTATTTTTCTTGTTCAAAAACCCCTTCCATTGACTTTCTCTTCCTGAAAAGGGCAATAAAATTCCTATGCTTGGTTTCCTGAGGCTTGCCAAGATTCAGCCTCTTATTTCTCTGTGTTTGATGAATTCCTTACATGACCCTTTGCTCTAGAAAATCTGATTTCCTTGTTTTCCAGAAACACAGTGTGCATTTTTATCATTAAAATCTTTTTATCTAAGTTATTTTTTCCACAAGTGAGAAAGAGACAAGGACAGGGAGATAGCACATCCAACAGGGTCTTGACATTGCGGTCTATCTCCAGCATCAGTCAGCTCCAGATCATGGGCACATGAATGCCCAGTCTATGCAGAAAAGTCTCCAGATATGAACCCAGATGCTTCTCAACCCCAAGGTGGGTCAACTTTGTAAATTTTGCCAATGATTAGCTCTGCCATTTCTACCATTTTGCTATTATTTCTACCATTTTGTTATTACTTCCTCACTGCAATGATCCCTTTCTTCTTTGCCACTCAAATAAATCCTACCATTTCTTCAACATTAGATCCCATGTCCTGCTCCTTTCCCAGATACGCCCACCAACAGTGATTTCGACTTCCTTGCTACTCTTACATCACATAAAGTCTGCATTCGTCATTTGCTACTTACATGTCCATCTGTCATGGTATTTATTTTTCATATAATTATGCCCTGGCTCCTTGGAGGCCAGTACTCCCTAACACTCCAAACCCAAATATCTAACACAATACCACACGTAGTTTAGACATTCCTTAGTATTGTTAATAGTGAATGAGGAGATAACGAAGTTGTTCTTTAAGTACTACTACCACCACCACTTGCTATCTAATGAGCAAGGAGCATCCCTCATTAGGCAAGCACTTGGCCAAGTACTTTATTTCAGCTACTTCATTTACTCTCTCTTTCTCTTTAATTGCTAGAGGGTGTGTGCACTTTCTTCCTCTTTACCATGCACACATGTCCAGTATGTCTCTCATCCCAATGAGACCAGTCTCAAACTGTGGTCAACCATGTAAGAGCTGGCATTCTAAGTACAGAGCTCCACCACTAAGCTAAAGGGGGTGGGCCATCATTTACTCTTTTATTTTTATTTTTTTAATATTAAATATTTAAAATATTTAATATTTTAAAAAATATTTTAAATATATTAATTTTATTTCTTCCATGAGAGAAGGAAACAGAGAGACATTGGAATCCCAACATGGTCCCCATGCTATGATGGTGTCCTCAACCTCAGCTAACCAGGATCATGGGTGTGCTTGCATCTTCAGTATGCACACAGAGACCTTGGAAAGTGGACCCTGGCCCTTTCCAGCATTACTGAGAGTTGCATTACTTTGATGCCACTTTGGGTGGCCACTTTCTTTACTCTATATTACAACCTTATGAGGTAGACTGTCCCTGCGGTTTTATAAGAAAATAAAATGAAGCTGAAGTTGTCATGTTAGAGTGATTACTTCCATGACTAAATAATAGAAGAAAGGACTAGTGCATATCAATGGCTTTCTCATGTCATCAAATTTACAGAAATTATATCATTTAATTTTTTCAATAATCCTGTGATACAGTTTCAGCTGACATATGAGAAAATTCAACTCTCAGATACTAGGAACTGGACACAGGTCAGGCAAGATCCTGGACACCCGGTTCCCTCCTCTTTGTTAACTGCTTTGGGGATTTGAGAAGGAAAATACTGTATTACAATGTGATATGGTTTTACAAAATTCAAATGACATCATCCATCCCTTTCAATAAGAATTGTCAAATGCAGATCAAAGAAGTAGTTTGTGGATATTTATGAATAAATAATCCACTTTAACCAATTAATGGGTACCATTCCAACATAACTATGTGTCTGGAAAATAAACTTGAACTAAGGAACCCTTTCAAGATAATTGAGTTTGGGTGGTTACTCTGAGAAGAACCTGATTTGAATGGTTGGTTTCAGGGTATAGGCCAGCACCTCTGAGCACAGAGCTTCTGCCGCGAGCCGGTCTGGAGTCTGCCACGCCGAGGGATGGGTCTCTTCAGAGAAATAGTACATTTTAAAGGAAAGATATTTTTTCCCTCTTCAGAGCATTTTCAAATCTTGGCACTAAAGAGGGGGAAAAAAGGTATGCCTTTCCTTTGAAATACTGGCTTTTTCTGAAAAGACCACCCTCTCCCCAAGCCTTGGAAACTTCAAAAAGCCTGACCGAGAAGTCAGAACTCCTCTGGTTGAAGAAGCTGTTATCTTGAAAGCTGCTACAGGCTATAAGCTCTTAGAGGGTCCTGGAGCTCAGAGTCTGTTTGTATTCATTTTTAATAAGCTAAATGAAAAGTGAAAAAGAATTTTGAGCATGTGTATAAATACATATGTGCGTATCTATATATGCACATATTCTTATCATTTACCTATATAAATATGTAATATTTAGTTAAATATGCACGTAATGAACTAATGTCTTCTTTAAGAAGAAATAAAACTTAAATGGAAAGGTAAATTTTATTTGAAAAATTATGATTAGCTTTTTAACTGAATATGTTCTTGCAGCAAGTTTCCTGTGAAATTTTAATTGGATTTCATACTTTTTGTCTTATTTTTATGCACTTCACATTTTAGTGCTCTAAGAATTTGACAATTTCCTTGTGTTTCTTTTACCTGATATTATAGTTTAAATACATTTTAAATGCATGAATTAAAGAGCAAAATCCAAAATCATTGACTAGAGTGGATATTGATTTTATTTTATTTTATATTATATTTTATTTTATTATATTTATTTGGAGAGATTTTTGCTATAGGGTGTATGTGCTCGCCAGGAAGACAGAAAGACAGAGACAGAAAGTGAGAAATCACCCCCCAGGAGGGATGGCCACGCTGCAATCTCTTCTCCATTCTCCTCTCGGGATGTTGGGCACACACGCACACATGCCTGATGTGAATTTAAGCCACCAGGTCCAGAACTTGAACTGCAGTTGACTACATGGGAGTCCAGCGACATATCCATTACACTAACTGCTGGTCCCAGATATTAATTTTAATACAGCATCTCTGTTTTGGGCACATTCTATCCTATGGATACCTTCTGTGTCTCCTCAGCCAATTTAATTGTTGATCTTGCTTTTTACAGAGCAAAGTCAGGACTTACACATATACAACCCCATATATATGTATTCTATTCTCCACTAAATACATTTATATATTTTTAAAATCCAAAGTCTTAAATAGTAACATAATGTGTGTTTGGGTTCCATCTGACATTCTGTAGGTTCCAACTTACACTCACTCTGTCCACTTTGTACTCCAGTAGTGGCTAACATAAGCAATGCATGCAAGTGTAATGAGAAACTTTGATACTCTACAACAGCTTACTTTTTGACTTAAGATCTTCTGAAGACCTGTAGGATGTCCATTTGAACCAACCAAGCCATTTTGACCTACACACAGAGAAGTACAGGGAATCAATCAATACTCCATCAGGTGAGCATTGGAAAATAACAGATATGACCTCGTAGACAATATACCCTTCTCTTACCCCTCTTTGAACAAAGCATAGTGACATCTTATATATTCAGAAGGTTCTCAGAAAAATAGAGCCCCAGATGACTCAGTAGTGACTAGCTTAATACCACACTTTTGGAATAACTTGTTCTACTTCTGATGTCATTCTACACCAGTGATTCTCCCTCCTTCAGGTCCTGGGATATTTAGCAATGTCATCAGACATTTTTGGTTGTCACAACTTGGGAGTGGAAGTTACATCTAGCATGAAGAGGCCAAGTACTCTGTTAAAAAGCTTACAATATACAATACAGTCCCTAAAAAAAGCATGATATGACCCCAAATATATCAATTTTGTTGAGCTGGATAGAAACATATGCATTCCTATGTCTTGAGATTTTTCATAGCAAAAATCTACCTGAACCCTATATCTCAGGTTCTGCCTTTTTAGGGAAACACAGCCCAAGACATTACCAATACGTACTACCAATAATTTAGATCAAAATACATGTGTGTTTGTGTGTGTGTTCATGAGAGAGAGAGAGATAGAGAGGAGAGAGAAAAATCAAGAAAAATACCCCTTTCTTGTTAAATTTGATGCAAAACTTGTTTTGGAGGAAGAGTTAAATTAAAATCTAATGACATCTGGGAAAAAGGAGACTGAAAATCAGCAATTTAAGTTCAATCCAAATGAGTTTCACAGTAATTGGGTCTGGACAGTGATGAATCTAAGGTTTACACAAAGCTTTCCATGAGTCAGGCTCTTCATTTTATAGATAGCACCTCCGACTTTAATTTCCAGGAGAAATGGTATTTTTTTTTCTCATTGGGCTGGAGTTCTTTGCAGATAGGGCAGGGCCTTGTATCATCTTTGAATTTCTTAGTTTTCAGTTTGTCAAGTTATTTCTGCCCAGTATATTATTTATTAAATTTGGCAGACCAGGATGATGCCCAATCCCTGGATTCCTGATGTATCTGTTTCCAGGGAATATAGATGACCATGGATATGGAAGAATGGCTAATTAGGCAAGCCAATTATTCTGTAGCCATTTTAAAGTAGCATTCTTTCATCATCCCTAAGGATGCATTTCCCATTTTCTGTAATTTTGGAGTATTTGGAAAGTTCATTTTAATCACCTTTTCTGTTTGAATATTATCATAAGGTCACATTTTAAAGAAAATATCTCAAAACTCACTAATTTTGGTTAGTGAGTTTGGTCTCAAAATGCAATACAACAAAAATGACTACTTATAAAAATACAAATTTATTTAAGCTATAAGTTAAACCTTTTTCTGAATTTTTCAAACACTTCTAAATCCACGAAGTTGGCTAAATGAAATTTAAAATTTGCCATAAGGTTTCTGATCTTCCAATTATGCCCTGAACATTCAATTACACATTAAAGTTAAAGAAAATTTGAAAAAAAAAAACAAAACAAACAAAAAAAAAACCTGCTCACTTTTCGTTAAATTGAGTTGAAATTTTAAAGAATGTATAGTTCGGCTGAATCAATATCCTTCAGGAATTAAAACATTTATCTTGGAGATGTGCTGGCTCCATGGTGCAGCGATAATGCACTGCTCAAGAGAAGCTGTATTCCTCATGGCGACCACAGTTCAAATCCCCAGCTTGGTCAGCCTGAAGCATAGTGTGTATACATATGAACACAAGATCCAAGGGGCTGGAAGGCTGGAGGAAGCGGGTGATAGGATGACCAGACCCTTTGTAGAGCATTCTCTTTTATTCCCTAAGTGCATGTGCACATGGTCCATCATGAATAAAGAAAAAAAATTAAACAACTCCAAATCCCAAAAACTTAAGTTAAACTTAGGGAGTTGCCAATAAAAAGATAAAACTTAGACAGGATGACTAAGGTTTAAAAATCTATTGTACAGGGACCAGCAGTTGGCATAATGGTTATGTCGCTGGACTACCGTGTAGTCAATCGTGGTTCAGGTCCTGGACGCAGTGGCTTAAACTCATGCCAGTCGTGTGTGTGCATGTGTGCCCAAGATTCTGAGAGGAGAATGGAGGAGAAGGGATTGCAGTGTGGCCATCCCCCTGGGGGGTGATTTCTCACTTTCTGTCTCTCTGTCTTTCTGGCAAGTGCAGGCGTCCTGTAGCAAAAAGCTCTCAAAAAAAAAAAAAAAAAAAAGGGAATCTATTGTACAGCGTAGTGTCTATAATTTTTAATTTTAATAATAATAATAAATTCCATGCTTTAAAATTGCTGAGATTAGATCTTAAATATTCTCACCATAAACATGCAGAAATTGTAACTATAAGAAGTTAGCTTGATTGTGATCATTTATATATGTATATATATGTGTATGTATATATATATACACACACATACATATGTTATAAACTATAAATATATTCTATTTTATTTGTTATTTATACCTTAATATAGAAAAAACATAATAAAATGAAACAAATCATTTAAGTTTTCTATGGATAGACACAGAGGCGTCTTCATTGGTTGTTAGTAGCTGTATTGCCTGCTCTGGGCCAAATCTTCTTTAATTATAGAACAGTAGTATTGCTGCCTTACACTTCCACTTATTTTAAAGAATCAATTATAGTATTAGTGTCAGACACAGTTCACAGGTGGAAGAGAATGAGAATATAGGTCTCAAGCTTACACTACGCACCTTTTCAATGAAAAGAAGTGATATGTGACCTTGGATGAATCTGCGGCTTCAATCTGCTCCACAATCTATGGTCTTGAACCTCTTGGCCTTCTCTTCATGGAATAGGGCCACAGAATACCTTCTTTTAAAACATTAGCAAACATTTAAAAGATCAATGTTTCAAAAACATCCTAGGGAGTAAAGAAAAGATTTGGAAATATGCAATAGTTTCATTAATTCACCTTAATGAATCATTAAAATGAGCCCAGAGCAACCTACCTGTTGTGCATTCTTACCTCAAGATATCTTTGTGCTCATCCTTCTGAACCTGAACCCTTGTTGAGAATGACTGTGAATCTACAGTTCTAAGGTTCATTAATCATACTCCCTGCTGCATATGCTTTCTGATGCACTATGATGCTGAATGAGATTCCCATATTTATGCAAAATATTAGCAGAACTTTTTTTTATTAAAGACGTGCTTTATTAATCTTAATAAATCATAGTTTGTCAGGACATTTCTGACTGCTTCTCAAGTAAAATGGGGCTTGACTGTGCAGTAACAGTGTTTATGTCATGCTTGAATTGTTTAAGGTGAGGCTTTGAGTAGTTTTATTGCTTTTGTTTATATAGGTAAACCCAATCTGCACATTTGAAATGATTGATGAACTGCAGCCCCACTTGGAGTGTTTGTCATCACTCATGTGCTGAAGTGACATTTCTTTATGTATTTTGGCATAAACATATGCAACTACTGGCAAAGCATTTGACCCTAGAGTCTGACTATTTGTCATTCTAATCTTTTTTTGCCCAAAGTCAGGCAACTTACTGTATATTCTATCTTCACGCACATTGCTAATTATTCAACAGACAGTAAAATAGTCTTGAGGCTGGGATTGCATAAATTGCTGAATGTGCGATCTTCATTTCTCCAGACAGGCAGCTAGGTACTATGCAGTAAAATAAATAAAGTTGAGATGCATGTAAATGTCAGGGAAGACAGCCATATTGAACTACAATAGCTTTTCAGGACAATCTGTAGATTCTATTACTGAACAAAAAAAAAAAAAAAAAAAAGAAGAAGAAGAAGAAAGAGAAGAATAACAAAGAGAACATGCCATGAGTGTGAAACTTATAAAATCAAATGTAGGCAATGATTAAGCAAAATTCATTAAGCATGACTATCTAAGAATATTATTTTCCTATAATAGGTCTTTGTTGAGCAGCAAGTAACCAATAACTCATATCATGCAGACAGAGATAAATGAAAGGCTTCCTAACCTCCAGGCTCAGAGATCAAATTCTATGTTCGGTTCTTTGAAAACTTCTGATTATTTATTGGTGAAAATGTCAGAAAAGTAATTAAGCTGCGAAGTAATTTTCTGAGGAGAGCAATCACACCTCATTTGGAGAACTTGGATACGGTTGCATCCCTGTGCAGCCTGAATGAGCGACAACCCAGGGGACAGGGAGAGAGTGAACTGATTTCAGAATGCTTTAATGGGAGAAATCAAAATAAGAAACATAATTATTATCTGGTTCAGGGATTGTAATAAACAGGCAAAAGGTTAAAGGAAAAACTTCAGAAACAAGGAAAGTAGGAGTTGACATTCTAGACAATACAAAAGACGGTTCTTACAATAGACATTAATGAGAAATAAAGTAACTTGCTCGTTTTTTGTGGTACAAGAATATTTTACTTAGCTTCAATCAGTGTTAAGCTAACTACTCAACTCTGGAACAGTTGACACCAGGTTGAACTAAGAGATTTCAAACTAATTTTTGTGGTTGACACTTCAGTGATACGGTACTCCAGAGAGGTTTCTATCCTCTTTTCAGTAATCGAGATGACATGTTGGTCCGTTAGTGTCAATAGGATTTGGGTCGTATGAAAATAGGTTTTCTTAGGTTCAACTGTAGAGAGCAAGCCTTTCAATAAAGTAGAGAACGGTTGAAGAATAATACAAGAATAGTAGATATTGAATAACTAATAAAATAAGCATAGGATCATAGAAAATCATTCAAAATATAAATATATACAATGTACATTTGTTAATCAGATATTAATTTTATTTATTTACTTATTTTGATTTATTTCATACATTCAATCATTATACATCACTTAGCTTGTAAAGTGAATTTACCCAACATGAATACATCTCACACTTTACAGTTAAGGAACATAGTTTAGGATTTTTTTTTTGTTTTTTTGTTTTAATTTTTTTTTGTTTTCAATTTTTTTTTTTTTTTTCTTTATTAAGAGTACTATGTTATATTATTGTTTGAAGTATTTGCTGACTTCTCCTCGGGATAGGTTATATTTTCCCATGACTTTAGATTTACTCATGTAACTGACAGTAACTCTCCCAGAGAAAGGATTATACATTAGGCATGGCCATAGAATCTCTTCTGTTTGATGAAATGTGCACAGCAAAACAGAAATTTACAAACAATTCTATAGTTTCTACAGACTCTTTTCCCTCTGCTACAGGTATGGCAATATTCCAGAAGAGGGCTACTGTATCAGCCTGGTTCTCAAAACAAGCAAGAAATTGTAACTGACCCACAGAAGACATGCAATATGAACATGGCCGAAGGGTTGCTGTAAGTGACCAAAATTTGGAGGTTGTTTGTTATTGCAAGATAACATAGCCTATGTTAACTGATATCCTATGGACTTGACAATCTTCTATAAATCAGAAACTTTGTAGAAATATTCATCAGGGACTCCAGAAGTTTCTTTCTCTATTGATAAAATCTGGTTAAGTAGATAATTATAAAATACCTAACCCTCTGCTAGGTGGTATGAATGGGTCCCACAAAGTTTACATGATAGTCCTGGCCTTCAATGCCCTCAAATTTTAGTCATTTATACCCTATAATAAAGAAAACATTTCTCTTCCTCTTGAGACATAGGCACAAAATGACTGACACATTACATGTGTGTGTGAACTATGGCTATAAACTGATATCCAGAGGTCACAAGGGACCGTCTGACTATTTTGTGTTTCCGCTCCATTATATTGGATGTACCTTAAGGATCAGTCAACAATATCCAGACTGGTTATGGCAAAAGTGCATGCTGAATGTTTCACATTTTCTCCCATGTAAGCCTCGCTACTTCTCTGGAAAGTAGATACTACAGTACAGGGGTCACAAAGGACTCCTGAGGCCAATGACTTTAGAAGCAGCATGTAGGAAATCTACACCAAGTTTGCCAACTTAAGTCCAGGTCTCTTTCCTGTGTGTCACCTTGGCCTGGAACATGAGAGTTTCTCAGTGGTAGTGTGCTTGAACTGTACTACTCTGGAGACTGTGAGAAGAGGGCCAGTTCTTTCTTCAGGCACTCCAAAACTATGTATCCTTGATCTCTGTAGAATTTTGTTCACTTAACATCATCTCTTTTGGACTATGCATTTCAAAGAGTTTCTTCATGGCTTATTCTGACAGTCATTGTAGCATAGGGAAGACCTTCAAAGTGCTGTTCTTTCCGTTTCCTGCTTCTTAACACAATGTCAATGAGCAACAGCATTTAAGGAACATTATTAGTGAGGAAATGTTGGCTCATTTCTCTCTCTCTCCCCCTTTCTTTCTTTTCTTTTTCTTTTCTTTTCTTTTTTTTTTTTTTTTAGATATTTTGCTATAGAGTGCATGAACTTGCTGGAGAAACAGAGAGAGATAGAAAAGTGAGAAATCACCTCTCTGGGAGATGGCCATGCCACAATCCCTTCTCCTCCATTTTCCTCTTGAGATTTTGGGCATGTACACACATATGCCCAGCATGAGTTTCAAGCCACCAGGTCCAGGACTCGAATTATGGTAGGCCATGTGAGAGTCCAACACCTTAACCACTATGCCACCTGCTGGCCCCTCCATTTCCCTTTTAAAATCTTGTTTATACACTAATATCTTCTTAGCTTGGCTTCATTTCTTTTAAACCTGAGTTTATTGCTTGTTCTAATTTGTATAGTTTCACTGAAATAATGAGGACAATAATTGGAATCCAAAATATTATGAATCAGAGGATTCACATCAGTAAAACTAACGCATTCAGGAGTGCCAAGAAAGAGCATATAGACCAAAGAAGACTTTTAACACACTTGACATGACCACACATTGAAAGTGGACATGCTATTTGTTCAATATCAGATGAACCTTAAGATATATATCTTCTTTATTTTTGGCTCATTCAGGATAGAAGTTATAAAAGTAAAAATATGGTATGTCGTATAAATCAAGTCTAAAATTTCATGAAAATAAAACTAGTTTCATCCCTTTGTAATAGTAACGTGGGCATCTCAAAAAATTTGAAGCCTAGTTTTAAAAAGTACAGCAAGCAGTCTTACTTTATAAAGTAAACATGTTCCTTCATCCATTTCTCTTGTTCTTGTTCATTTTTATTCTCCCCATTTACTGGTAGAGTCATAAACTATGATTATTCTACCTCGAATCATCCAAACCTTCTTTTGTATACTTATGATGTTTATCTTGTTGTATAATACAACCTGACACTCAGATTTTTATTGAAAATAATTTTAAAAAAAATACAAACACCATTTGTTTATTGCCAGAGAGTACATGTTCTCACTAGAAAGAGAGAGGGAGAAAAAAAAGGGGAAGGAGAGAAAAAACACATACCCTACTGGGGCATGGACATACCACAATCCGTTTTCCTCCATATCTTTATCTGTCAGGATTTGGGGCTTGCATATACACATGCCTGGCATGTTTTTCAAGCCACTAGAGCTGGGATTAGAAATGTAATTGACCATGTTGTATCTGACTTTCTATGCACAGCACTTAATCACTGTGCTATGGGACTGGCTTAAGAAAAATTAACTGTCATATGAGTGTACCTACATGAGCTGGCAAAACAATTTTGTATGTAACTTCAGTTACCTAGGTTTATTTCCTGAGATATGTAGTAAAAACCTCCATACATAATAAGTACATTTATCTTTTTTTTTTGAAGAGGCTTATTTTTGCTATAGGGCGTGTGTGCTCGCCAGACAGACAGAGAGAGACAGAGAGACAGAAAGCGAGAAATCATCCCCCAGGGGGGGATGGCCATGCCACAATTCCTTCTCTTCCGTTCTCCTCCTGGGATCTTGGGCACGCATGCACACGCGCCCAGCATGAGTTTTAAGCCACTGGGTCTAGGACTCGAACCGCGGTCGACTATATGGGAGTCCAGCGACATAGCCATTATGCTAACTGCTGGTCCCCAGCACATTTATCTTTTAATACACTGGTTTACATTCATTCATTCATTCCTTCATTCAACAAAGATATATTGATTTCTGTCTAAGCCCAGTTTTTTTCTTTCTTTTTTTTTGAGAGGTTTTTTGCTATAGGGCGCGTATGCTCACAAGACAGACAGAGAGAGACAGAGAGACAGAAAGCGAGAAATCACCCCCCAGGGGAGATGGTCACGCCGCAATCCCTTCTCCTCCATTCTCCTCTTGGGATCTTGGGCATGCACGCACACGCGCCCAGCGTGAGTTTTAAGCCACTGGGTCTAGGACTCGAACCGCGGTCGACTATATGGGAGCCCAGCGACTTAGCCATTATGCTAACTGCTGGTTCCCTCTAGGCCCAGTTTTAAAAGTTGTAGATAGAGGGACCAGCAGTTAGCATAACGGCCATGTCGGGGGACTCCCACGTACTCGACCGCGGTTTGCGTCCCAGACATGGTGGCTTAAAACTCATGCTGGGCGTGTGTGCGTGCGTGCCCAAGATCCCGAGAGGAGAATGGAGGAGAAGGGATTGCGGCGTGACCATCTCCCCTGGGGGGTGATTTCTCGCTTTCTGTCCCTCTGTCTCTCTGTCTCTCTGTCTCTCTGTCTGGCAAGCGTACACGCCCTATAGCAAAATCCTCTCCAAAAAAAAAAAAAGTTGTAGATAGAGGGATGAATGAAACATAATCTCTGTTCGCAAAGCTGATATTCTGATGGGAAAAACTGACAAGAAACAAGAAAGATATTTTAAAAGTTGATCATTGCTAGACAAACTAAAAAGAGTACGGAAATGACCATGCATAAATAAGCAAATTCATGGAGCAAAACATTGTTCTGCAGTACATGAAGACCACATGTAATCATCAAAGTCAGGGCAACGAACATGCCCACCATGTCAAGCATTATCATTACTTTGTGGTGTGAACATTTGAAGTCCTGTCTTCTAGCTATTTTAAAATATTGGTTAATTATCACCAGCTACAGTTACTCTGCTGTGTTGCAGATTTCTAGAATTCATACTCCTTCTTCACCTGCACTCTCCTATCTATCATCCAAGCTCTCCCTGTTCCCTCTCCCCCCTCCTTTCCCAGCTCCTGGTCCACAGTTTCACTCCACTTCTATACCATCAGATTTGTTAGCTCCTGCTAATGAGTGAGAACATACGGTATTTGTCTTTCAGGCATATGCCATTTTACAAAGTGTGGTCAGGGAAAGCCCTTCTTAGGGATGCACTTTTCAGCAGCAACTTGTAATTGGGCTAAGGATGACAAATGAAGATTAGAAAGACCGTTGACGAGTTAGCTAAAGGTTCTTTCCTCTTTGAGGAATTAACTGTCCTTTCTCTTCCTTCTCTTAACTTTTCCCTTCCTACCTTCCTTTTCACCATTATATCACTAATGTAAAATATTAACCTTTATTTTCTTGGGTTTTCATTGCTAACACAAAATCATTCAGATGATGATAGCCTCCGTCAAAGATCAGAACTGCCTTTACCTTACCGTTTAGGTTGGAAAGTCTCTTCAAATAACCTCTAAAAATACAGCAGTTTATTTTTTATTTAATTTTTTGCCAACTTTTAATATATTTCCTTGAATTAAGGGACGTTTCATTCTTCCATATAGAGATGATTTATCAGCCAGC
This sequence comes from Tupaia belangeri chinensis, assembly GCF_000334495.1. NCBI lineage: Eukaryota > Metazoa > Chordata > Mammalia > Scandentia > Tupaiidae > Tupaia > Tupaia belangeri. The sequence continues at coordinate 1,447,294 of NW_006209014.1, read as the reverse complement.
TTTTCCTCCAAATTACTGAGTCAATTCAACGGAGATGAAAGAATTTATTCTTTAAGGTAAACATAGAAGAAAAATCAGAAAGAAATTGACAGCCTAGTGAGACAAAAAGGCATATTCATTAAAGGAAACCTTTTGACGAAAAACTTGCAACATTACTTCTTTGAAAATCCACTTCTCTGTCACAGCTGTGTGGCTACACATATAGCTAAAGCCACCTGCAGTGACACATTCTGGGATAGATACACAAAGCCACATTTTTTTCACCCTAAAGCTAGAGGAGGAAAGAGGAAGGAGGATGTCCGGCCAGGAGTGGGGAGTCAGTGAATGCCACTGCAGGCTTTGCACCACCTCCTTAAATATGCATGCGCAGCCCTTGACAGGATGACTCAGTTTCTTCAAATGTGAACAGGGAGAGTAACACTTACATCGTGGGATTTGTATGAGGATCACCTCAGATAATGTGCATTAAGCACACAACGTGGGGACCAGCATGTGATTAGCAGTCAAAAACTTATGAGGTCTAATTTACATTTTAGAATTATTTATTTCATTTTGTTTATTATTGTTATTAGCTTTAAATTTGCTCTAGGTCTCATGTACTCACACGAGAGAGACACAGAAAGAGAGAGGGAGGAAAAGAGAGAAGGCAAGCCAGCTCCAGGACTCAAACCATGGTAGGCCATGTGGGAGTCCAGAGCCATAACCACCATGCCATCTGCTGGCTCCATGAGGTCTAATTTTTAGTGTAGCCCTTTTCCTCTGTATTTGTTTTCTGACACCTATGGAAGCATGGAGAAGAGAAGTATTCTAAACAGATGAAAGACTGGGGATAATTAACAGACACCATGCAGTACTCATGTCATCCTCAAAACTTGGAATTTCATAGTTTCAATTGCCACGGAAGTCTATGTTTTGCCAATGATAGCTGTTTTATAAGTGTTCCTCAAGTAAAATGAAAGAATAACTTTACCTGGATTGAGGTGAAATATGTCAGATGGTTTATCCATCTGACTATATGTAATACAGAGCACAGAAGAGGGTTGGACTAAAATTGGCATTATTTAGATCCCACCAAGAGAACTGTCCTAAAGATAATGATCTACAGCTGTTGCATTTTTGGAGTGGCAGGCATAAAAGAACTGTTTGCAGCTGGTCTACCAGTCCTGCTGGACACTTGGTTGAGGAATGGTTTGCTCACTGCTTTTCTAATTTTTATGTTGGCTTCTTAAAATGTTAAATAAATAAATAAAGAGTAAAATCTAAAAATATTTTATTTTTAAATCCTAAAAAAACCACTAAAGAGTAAATCTAAAATTATTTTACTTGCCAATCCTTATTATCAGTCTCTCCCACTTAAGTGTAAAATCTATGAATATATCTGTGATTTCCAGAGCCCAGAACAGTGCCATTAACCTAGTAGAACTTTCAATTAAAAAAAGTCATTGCTGGATAAATAAATAAATAAATAAATAAACACACGAACTAATGAATAAATGAGTAAAACAAATACCCAAATGAAGAAATGTCTTTTTTATCCCCCTTCAAATTTATAATGGTGCTGGAACCCAATCAATGTTTAATACATGAATAAACATATAGGATCTCAAGACTCACATACATCCTAAATTAATATTTTTCTAGGAAAATTGGCTTTTTCAACAATGAATGTAGTTTCAAGAAAAGACATTAAAAAGAGCCATGAAACCCAGAGAAATGCTATGTCAAGTTATTCTCACGTTCAGCATGTATGCTTGAGACACTCCATAGGTGTGTTCTCTGAATTCCCACCCTACTCTCCTTGAAGGAAAGTCCTGGAAGATATGAGTATTTGCTTGAATTCATCCTATGAAGGGAAACTCATCAAAATGAGCCAGTCCACTAAGTGGCTGGAAAGCTGTACTTAATAAAATTTTCCTTCTGCATGGTGTCAAGACCTGTCTCCTTACCAGTATCCACTACTTTGTTATCTCCATAGGAGCTACAAAATCAACTATTTTTTCTGAAATGTAGAGGATAAGAGTCTTCTCTTTATTTTTCTCTTTCCCCAGATTTTTGCTGTCTCTTCTCCAGAGAAAACATTTTGGATGATTCATGTTTAACATCTATAGACTAAAAACTTGTGGCCATTCATAACAGTTTAGAAAAGTACAAAAGAGGAGCCAGCAGGTGGCACAGTGGTTAAGATGACTGAATTCTCATGTGACCAACCACGGATAGAGTCCAGACCTAATGGATTAAAAATCATGCCTTGGGGTCCAGCAGGTGGCACAAAAATCATGCCTCGGGGTCCAGCAGGTGGCACAGTGGTTGAAGATGCTAGACTCCCACATGGCTGACCTGGGTTCAAGTCATAGACCTGGTGGTATGCTTTCTTTCTTTCCCTCTCTCTCTCTCTCTCTCTCTCTGTCCCTCATTGGTCAAATTAAAATAAATAAATAAATGAATAAAGCTAACTAAGATAATTCTTTTTTTAAAAAAAGGAAAGAAAGGCCATTTTAAGGATTAGAAAACTGAGGCACAGAGAAATTAAATGCTGTAAACAATAAAAGTGAAATTTGAACCCAAAAATAGCTAACAGGAAAAAAAAATCTTTCGTCTTACCCATTAACAGGAAAAAAAAATCTTTCATCTTACCTATCTGTAATGTGGTGTCTGTAAATTTTTGATCAAAGTGACATTTTCTATGACTTAAAGTAACCTTATATTCCCCAAGTGGTAAGGAATTTGTTTCAAAATGAACCAGCCCTAGTGGCTTACTGGCTCCTTATGTTTTCAGATGGAATGAAATATCCCTGACAATCCAGTGCAGTTAAGAAGTAATAGAAGCAAGTGTGGGAGAGGGCGGGTTTTGCTGGACAAACTCTCTCAACTGGATCCTAACAATTCTGTAGGAATCTGGGAAGTACAAAACATCCAGACAGACAAGTCCACTCCCAAGGGCTTTGGGTAGGAATGCCACAGTCCTCAGCAGACTGAGCCAAGAGCCTGAGAATCAGCCTAAAGGAGGCAAGTACTCATGAACATTTCATGATCTAGTTGTCTATTATGTAAAACTTGTCTACTTTTTAAAATAACTTAAGTGTCTTAGTTTTAAAAACATAGATATAAGAAAAACATAAAAATAACAATAAATGATTCAGAGTCGCATTTTTTAAAAAAGATGGAACATGATTATATAAAAAACAATGCGTTTCTGCTGGGTTGTACGAGTGTGTGCCACATTTGACTCTGAGCTTTCTGACAGCGGAGACTACATTAACAAATAATAAGCCCCATATGATGTCTGAGTCTAGAACAGAAACTGTTGTCATTTGCCTTTTCCTTGATTCCTGATACACTCAAGAGGAAGAACAAGTGTCTTAAATACAGATCATTATAGACTGAGTTGGAAACTGCAAACTCAATCCACTGGCAGTCTTTTGTAAGGGTTGATACTCTGATAGTGTCCATCTGTGAGGAATACTTTTGTATATGACCTCAGATGAATTCATTATTCAGAAAATTAGTGACTATTTATTGAGCCTCAGCAAAGTGCCAGCACAATGCCTCTCTACAGCACACAGTCAATATAAAGAGTGTTTGAATATCTTCCAAATGATGGGCATAATTCAAGAATTATCAAAGTATTTTCATAAGAAAATCTCTTCTAAAACAGGCATTGCACATGCACACATCCAGGAACCCCGTTGTGATATAGCAGAGAGGAAAATAAAGTTTTCCTCTTCTGAAGCCTGCATTCTAGTGGTATTTTTATACCCATGGCATGGAAGTCAATAAACAAGAATGATTCCAAGTTCGGGCTCTGGTGTCAAAGGACATAAGCTCTAACCTTGGGTATCTCTCTTCACTGCTGTGTGTGCCTTTGATCATTACACAAAACCGCTCCAGGGCCTTCTTCCTCATCCACAGAATAGGGAAGATAATTCATAGGGTAACTGTGAGGATTAAATGTGGTAATGAAATAATGCTTGACACACAGAAATTGCTCAATATATATTGCTAGCATTGTGTTACAGGTGGAGAAGCTAGAATTTAGGAAGGCGGACTTGTCTAAAATGTCACAGCATGGCTGATCATATGGCACTATAAATAATTCTTGGACAATTAATGAGTTTAATAAGGATTTATTTAGATTTATATTTCAATTTTTAATGAAAACAGACAAAAATTTTCCTGCCGTAGCTCAAAATAAAAGGGGGGGCAGTCATAAACCAAGGCCAACCTAAAAGAACTGGGTCCCAGAATCAGTCACTCTCAAGTGCAGAACCATCCTGAGACCAGAGCACAGAGGCTGTCACGGATGTCCAGGACAACCTAGTGTATGGAAGTGGGAATCACGTGGACACTTAATGATTCTCAACTTCAGGGCAATTCATTTCTTAGCTTCTCTTGGGTCTCACTTCGCTCACCTGTCAAGTGGAGACAGTAGTACCTATCTCATGCATCTGCTCAGTTAAAAATGCAGTAGTCCCCGCCCTCCCCATGCCCATCACACATGCACTCCTTTGCAGTTTTGCTTTCCACAACTTCCGTAAGCTGGAATCAACTGCAGTCTAATATTTTGAGAGATAAAGACCACATTCATATAAGATTTACAACAGCATAGTATTTTTTTTCTTTGTATTGTTCTAGGTTTTTGCCATAGGGAATGTGCACTTACCAGAAAGAGAGAGAGAGACAGAGAAAGGGAAAGTGAGAAATCATCCCCCAGAGGGGATGGCCATGTCATAATCCCTTCTCCTCTGTTCTCCTCCAGGATTATGGGCATGCACACTCAGCATGATTTTCAAGCTTTCAGGTCTGGGTCTCAAAATACAGCTGACCATGAGGGAGTCAAGTGCCTTAACCACTTCACCACCTGCTGACCCCCAGCATATTGTGATAATTGTTCTATTTTATTACTATTGCTATTAATCTCTTACTGTCTCTAGTTTGAAATTAAACTCTATCATATGCAGGTGTATATTAGAAAAGAAAAATCCACATCACATGGTATTATGCATAGTTTCCGGTATCCATGGGAGGTCTTAGAACTAACTCCTGCGCTTAAGGAGAGACTGCTGTAATGAATATATGAACGGTGGTTAGAACAGTGCCTGGTACATAGTATGTGCTCAATAAATCTCTTATCTTATCAAAATTAGCTTTACGACTGACAAATTTACTTCAGCTCCTTTAATTTTATTTTCCATATCTGTCAAAATTGGGGACTATATTTACTCAGTTTTATGAACTTTTTTTCACAATTTCATGTTATATAGTCAATATGAAACTTATACATGATGTGTATACTATCTATAAAGCTTTTTTCCTGAATAAACTAGTGTGTAAACTATTGAACACCTTAAAATCTATGGCATTTTAGCATCATTGGGAGATGCCTTTTTTGCATGGTCTCTGAGTGGATGAAAATGCAATATATGATCCAAGGCCTAGCACACAAAAACCTTAGCTTTTCACTTTTTATTTCTTTCCTAATTTTGATTCAAGAATATCATGTTTCTGTCCATTGATGTATGGGCAGTTACATTTATTTATATCTTTCTTTGAAATCAAAGACTCATTGTTGTTTGTATTTTTTCAGAATCAGACAAAGATATATTCCTCCTCTTACCTTTTTCTTTCCCCACCTCCTGCTATAATGTATTTTGGATACTAATTCTAAGAGGCTGGTACTTGACTACTTCATGAAACAGTTTAGTAGCACAGAGGTTAAGAGCCCAGGTTTTTAAATTAGATAGAGCTTTAACACTTGCAAGTATAAGCTGGTCATAATGAGATGAATTTAAAGACTGTTTGAAAATTAAGTAAGTAATATGCTAAACACTTAACACAGCACTGGGCATGTAGCAAGCCTTCAGCAAATGATAGTTTTGCTGTTGTTACAACACCAGCCAGGCATTCTCTTCTATTTAACTAACAAAATTATGAACATAAAATTTCCTGTATAAAATATTCATTTCCCTTAAAAATAATTATTTAAAATAATATACTTTAAATGATCTCAAAGAGATTATGAATTTCAATGCATCCGTTGTCATATTCTCAGAAAGATCAGAAATACCTGTGTCTCCAAAATATCCAATTTTAAACTACTAAAAACTCATCTTAATGAAATATAAATAAAATACATCATTAAAAGAAATACATATTAAACATTATATCATTGCTGAACTTATTACCAGAAGTCACAGTCTAGAATGTCTTTTGTTGATATCATTACATAAATGATGGGAAGGACATAAAATAACCAGGAAGAAATCGCATTGACTTATTAGGATATATGTGAAGGTTCATGGGGCAAAACATTCTAGAGTGCACAAAATAAGTAATTCCTGTAGAATGATAAACTAAGGCTAGAATTTCTCACCCCTTATAAGAATCCAGGGGGGAAAAAATCTATATATATTATGTGCACAACAACTGTAAGATTTATCTTGATTCAAATGGGAAAAAAGAAAGGTCCTAGAATCAATGGAAGCCATGTCACTGCTTTTGGAAGGGGGAGAAACTGCAAGGTCAGTGTGCCCACCCACTTACAATTTCATCGAATGCTCCCTTGGCTCTATTCCTCAGAAATTTAATAGCAGAAACTTGTTGTTAAGACAATGATCAGGTCAAGTAAAAAATAAATAAGTAAATAAATAAATAAACAAACTAGGAGAATTTCTCCACTATGTAAAAATCTTTTTGTGAATTAATAACTAAGAATAATTCTAGTCAACATTGTCACATGCCTACTGTGTGCAAGCCCCTTCCGCTTCTTCCAGGAAACCTGCATTGTTCATTCTTCTGTTCCTAGCAGAGAGCACAGTGTTTAGTACAGAAGAAGCTTTTAATTAGCATGTGTTCAATGAACACAATATATTTCTTATCTACATAAAAATGACATTATGACTGGCTCTGTGTCCTGGTAGTTAATGCCATATCTCACATAGCTGACTATGAGGTTCAAGTCCTGGACAGAGGATGGTTTGAGAAACACACTGGGCTCATGTACATGCATGTCCAAAATCCCAATAGGAGGGAGAAATGCAGAAGGGATTGTGGTGAGACCATTTCCCAAGGGAGTGCTTCCTCCACACGCTTTCTCTGTCTCACTTTAGCAAGTGCACATGTGCCCTCTAACAAAAAAGAAAAGAAATGGATATTAAAGACTGTTATATTTCCTTAGTGTTTTTGAAATAAAAACTCCATGATAATAATTATTATTTATAATCTTTCAACTATTTCTTGTTTGAGAAAATTGTTTTACTGGGGCAATTATAAACAAAACACTTTACTTTGAAATGTTGCTCAAATTCAAATTCTTTTGTATTCATATTCCTTTCATATTTTAATCTTAAACATACTTGTGTCTTGATATGAATATATTCTCTAAGCATCATCTTTATGTAAGCCATTAAACTCTCTCTCTTTTCCTTAACTTTAATTATTATTGAGTTTTCTGGGGGTCATTTTCATCTCTTGTAAATACAAGAACATTGTAATTTCTTTCTTTTTCATCTCTTGTAGTTCCCTAGATCCCCACAGTTTTTCAAAAATAACTGTAAATGATGCAGTTAGCATGCTTGCCAGCTTCTTTCATCCCTCAGATAGAAGGTATATCATCTGGACCTGCTGATTTGTAGATATGCCGACTTTCCAAGGACTCACTTAGCCTGCTTTTGTAGATAGCTATTTTTACAAGATCTTCATTACTTCCTGATTGCCCAATATTTTTCTTCTTTTATTCTTTCCAAGGTCCAATTTATAAGATAAGTTCAAGGCCTCAGACATGTTAAAGTTATCATTAATTTCAAGATGTTCCACATTTATGAGTCCATCGGTTCCAGCATTGATTGTGTCCCTACTGTGTTCAGAGCCCTGTACTTACCAAAACTCAGAACAGCTTGAGGCTTTTCTGAGAGCCTTTCTTATTACAATTTCTTTGTAATTCTTTTGTCTCATCTTAGCTTTTGCTATAGTTTCTTACAAAACATGTTGGCTCGAATGTATTATCTTCTTCTCAACTTACAGTATAGATTACTTGCTTCTCTGAACAATTTTGAAGAGCATTATATGACAACACACGCACTGCTTACACACGTATTTTCTACTTAATTTTGAAGTTACTCTGCATTTCTTTGTGCCATATATTCACTTGTTTAATATTTTCTAGTACTTGATTCATGGACATTTGTTAACTTATTCGAGTAATGTGCATGTCTTGATTTGGAATAGCCTGCAAGCAACAGAGTTACGGGAGTATGGAGGCCTATTATCTTAGAGTCACTATCCTGGCATTTATCTGAGTAATAATATGGCTGACTCTACTTCCATACTGGACTTTTTTTTTTTTTTTTGAAAAGTTTTCTTTTGCTATAGGGCGAGAAATCACCCCTCAGGGGGGGATGGCCACGCTGCAATCCCTTCTCCTCCATTCTCCTCTCGGGATCTTGGGCACCCACACACACGCACCCAGTGTGAGTTTAAGCCACCGGGTCCGGGACTCGAACCGCGGTCGACTACGTGGGAGTCCAGCGACTTAGCCATTATGCTAACTGCTGGTCCCCATACTGGACAGTTTTGAAATAAGTGTTATGACTATTCATATCCTAATGGTTAATAAGAATTCTTTTAAAAGTTAATTTATTTTAATATATACTTATTTATCTATTCATTTTTTGTGATTTTTGAGCTGCTGG
>NW_006209014.1:1431173-1438590 GCF_000334495.1 Tupaia belangeri chinensis | reverse complement strand
CTGAACCGTGGTCAACAATGTGAAAGTCCAGTGCTTCAACCACCATGCCACTTGATTGCTACATCACAAGTGCCATTGGAAATCACAGCTAATTACAGAAATCTGCAGTTAGAAACACGCAAATGTAACTTTTTTACACAATAGTACTGAGTTGTGTGTTAATTGGCCTATTCACAAGGCAGATGGTCAAATTTTGATGAATGCTTATGTTTCTCTGCCACATTTATGACTATACTTTGCAAATATCTAGAAAACTAAACTAAAGTTGGACATTTTGTTTACCTTATTTTGGTGGAAAATTCAATAATTTTTTCATACCCACTAATTTAATTCTGTCGTTATTCCACAATTCCATTATTAGGGAAACACTTTTAACTCTCTATTGTAGAAACAGCAGATCAAATTAAACAAACAGTAGTGTGTAGGACTTAAAAACTAATTCAATGGTTTAATAAGGACCCATTTTGATGCAGGGCTTTGCTTACCTAGAAGGCCGGATTCAGGCACCTAGAACATGCCAAAAATGCAGGTGAGCTTTTCCTTGGCATGGCATAGTCACTCTAGTTAAGTGCATAGCGTCATTTAACATGCAACACAAAGAACACAGGCTTTGAACTCACACAAGCTGGGTTCAAGTTCCTTGACACTGGACAAGTTACATTAGTTCCCTGAGCTTCACTTTTGATATACGCTAAATTATAAATATGTACCAACTCCATTGCTGCTGTATGAGATATCATGTGGTAGGATATATATATATACACAGCCTGGCCTGGGGTCAGGTACCTGATTTAACTTAATTAGTAATTATATTTTTAAAAAAGAAACATGATTATTGCAGGACAATCAAGCATATATGAAATGAACTATGTCCATATTATCAATATAAACATATGTGCAGTGACTTTATAATCACTATTTTAATGATTCACTCTTGCACATATTTTATTATAAAATGCTTCCTTACTCTTTTCTCTCTTCCTCACTTCCTCTCTTTTTCTTTTACAAGTTGAGAAACATGAGAATAACACCGAGGGCATGATAAAGATGAAATAATTATTCCATGGAAGAAGAGAAAAACAAAACAAGAACTACTGTTTTTCACTGTTTCCCAATACTTGTCACACTTATTTTTTTAGTCAGAGGACCAAGTGGTCAACCTGTATATTAGCAAGTAAATTTTATTATGCCCACTAATTAATAAAGGCTTTAGATAAAAGCAACTAGATCATGTGTTGTGGGGTTAACCCCCTTTTCCTTCTAAAAATCTTTCTCACGTTTTCCTTGTGGTCCAATCAATGTTTGTCTGGCTCAGTATCCAGTCCCTGAAAATGCCATGTGCTTATGCTTCATTTGGGAATGTTGTCCCCACTCCCAAAAATGCCCTCTGAAATCAAGTCCCTGGGCCTCTACTATTTATCTATTAATTATTTAAACTTAACTCCTTTAATGAACCTCACATCTCCTTAGATGTTTCTTTCCATAGCTTCTATGTTATAGCACTATAGGATCCTTTGGAAGGGAAGAGTATTGTTTGTATATAGACCTTTGTGACATCAGCATGGGGCCTCTCACTCAGTAAGCCCTTCAATCAATATCCACTGATAATTTGATAGATGTTTATTTTCTTATAACAGTGTCAACGTGATAAATCCCATGCACCAATTACTACCAGTTCTAAAACTCATAATAAACTGAAACTGTACAAAGCAATTTCTGATCATTACTCCATTTAATCCTTAACACAACTCTATGGTAGACATCATTATACTTATTTTATAGATGAGACAATGAGATTTGGAAAGGTTAAGTGATTTGCCTTACTTATAGCCAGTAAATTAGAGTAGGGAAGAAAACCTAGGTTGGCCCAGATCCAAAGTCTTAGCTCTTTCTTTCTTTCTTTTTTTAACTGCAAGACGGTACATGCATTTGCCATAGAAAGAGTGAGAGAGAAAGAGAGAGCAAGCACCCTCCATTGGGGTGTGGTCATGATGTAATCCTTGAGAGAGCAAGCACCCTCCATTGGGGTGTGGACAGGATGTAAACCTTTTTCTTCCATTTCTCCTTCCCTTCAGGATTTTGGACATGCCCTGGTATTTTTTTCTTTTTCTTTTCTATTTGCTTGAGGGGGTGTGTGTATGTTCTCACAAAAGTGAGACAAAGATGAAGAGAGAGAAACCACTCCCCAATGGAGAGTGATCATACCCCAGTCCCATCTCCATTTCTCCATCCCATAAGGGGTTGGGGCAGGTGGACATGTACCCAGCACGTTTCTTAAGCCACTGTGGCAAAACTCCAACTGCATGTTTGACCATTTGGGATCTAGAACCTTAACCACTAGTCCACATGACCAGCCCAGTGCCTGAGTGTTTTTCAAGTCATGAGGGGCAGGACTGGTACCACCGGTAGCCATATCTGATTCCCAATACACAGCGCTTAACCATTATGTGAGGCCAGCCCATCAAGTCTTAGCTTTTAACCGTAAAGGAATGCAGAGTGTCCTCGGTCTTGCTACCTCTACTTCTCTAAAAGCTCAAAAACAAAAACAAAAAAACCTCATGTCTCAGCCACATAGATTATAAGCACAGCAATTTTGCGATCAAATTTAATTCCTTAAATTACTATTGAGATTGAGTCATAGAAAACTCTAGGTTTTCCAAGATGATGCTACTCTCCAAGGGGCTTGCTTTAGTGTAACATGCTCAACTACACCTTTCTAAAGCTTTAGACAGAAACCATAACGTGTTCCAGACTAAGTTCTCCCAAAAAGAGCTTTTCCCTTCATTCAGTGGCTTAAAACATATTCATGCTTCCAATGCAGAAAGAAGAGTCCACTCCTAGGGGTAAGGATAGTTCAATAGGCTGGATATTTTGTTGTTTTACTATATCAAACTCACTTTACATGGCTTTTAATGTTACAATTTATTGCATGAGCTTGTGTCTATAGCTCTAAAGGTTGAAGTATTTATATTAACTCCTAATTTGTAGAGTTCTTACTGTGTGGCAGGCACTATGTGAAATGTCCTCAACATGCATTATCTAATGTAAACTTCATGGCTACTCTTTGTAATGCTACACTGTACTCAGACAGGTGAAAAATGGAGTAACTAGCCCAGATTACTAAGCTAAAAAGTGAAAGATGCAGAATTCTACAACTCTGCTGTCTATTGCTGAAGTCTGAACTCTGAATCTCTTCTATATTACCTCCAAACTATACTTCACATAATACGATAGTTTATATTCAAAATAAAAATGACAGCAGTAGCTTATATAAGGATGAGTGGGATTTATCAACAGTCATATTTTTAGTGGCAAGGTGTAGTCAAAACTTTGTGTAGAAAGGAAAGGTAAAAACGTACGTATTCATAAAATATTTAGAAATAAGTCTAAGTCTTTTTTGTCAACTTTCTTGCTATCACTGGTTTCTTTTATTATATATTATTTACCATTAATATGCTAACTTAGAATAATTATAAGTAAAAAGAAATAAAGAGCAGAGTTTTGAGTTTTTGTAGTCTAAACACAAAAGCACAAATGATCCTGTTTGCTATTGGAAAATATTGACAAATGCTTATAGACCATTGCTACACCAGGCAAAGTAGCCTTAGTGGAAATGTCTGGGGGATGCCAGAAGGGCATCTACACCACTTTCAAAAAGAATATTTGCTATTTTAAAAGAATTCTACACGGATTTCCTACTGCCTAATGTTAAGTGCAGTTACTCTACATCGAGTATTTTGTGAGTACATCATTTAAAAGCCCTCTACTGAGGAGGTCAGGGAGAGCTTTCCTGGATGCCTTAAAGCTGGTCTCAACTTCCTCTGCTTATCTTTCAGGCCTCTGACTCTATCAGGGTATAAAATTCAAAGGAGTTCCTCTTGTTTTCTTTATTTTTCATCTTATTTACCAATGTGATCATCATCATTTCAGTTTATAATTATTGCATGTAACCAAGGTGTATACAGAGTGCTCGAGGGTGCTGAAAGGGGTTTTCTTCCATAAAAATGAATTGACAGTGAGTGAAAGGAGAATGACCAAAAAGGCATATGTGAAAATGAAATTTCGTCATTGTTTAAAAGCAGAATGGTCAGTTGTGTCTTATCTTGAATTACATATTATATTTGGATGTTAAAATAAAGAGATTGATGAATACATTCCTTCTCAGTGTTGTAGTCTGTAAGGTACAATGATTTGCTTTCTTTGAGGAACCCCTGTGGGAATATCACTTGCCTATAAATAAACTTCCTTTACAAATGTAAGGGTTTGTCAATGGTTTATGTTTTGTGAGTTTACCAGGAAAATGCTTAAAAAGAGGATATATAGATAATGCTGTGGGAAATTATACATTCTTTTTCTATAGATAAATGGATAGATAGATAGACTAATCTCTCTGTTCTGCGCTCCTTTCTATAATTCCCTTCATCTGATCAATAGCTTACTAAAATGTAGAAGGATATTACCAAAGATTTTTAATTAGTCAGTTCCTACTTTTAAAAATCTTCAATACTTTTCTAATTCTCCCTCTTTAGTCTTCAAGGTTATGCCTGCGATTATGCTATATTATGGAGGTCATTGAAAATAATATATAGACACCTTCGTATTTTCTGTTCTCCACTGATGGCTTTCCTGTCCTTTCCTGTGATTTGCTAGGAGTGCTCACGATCATCGTGCACGTGCCTGGCCTCATTCGTTTTGCAACAGCCGCTCTGCGCCTCCCATGCGGTCCTCCCACTTCAGCTCAGTACATGGCTGCACTGCTTGCAAGATCACCTTAGGAATAAGTGAAAATAATCAGTGTTAATTCTGAAACCGCAAAAACGTATCAATCCACACAAGTCAGGTAAATTATGAAGAATTTTAAGCTTTTAAATCTTCAGTATTGAGCCAATGGCTTTTTTTTTTTTTCAAGTCTGAATGTTTTCTCTGTAGATCTGGACTTGCTATTCTGATGCTTCCGATTTCTTCCTCCACTTTCAGAAGCTAGGAGGATGGAAGAAAATACCTAGATCATGAGGTAGGGAGGTGGGAAAGAAAGACTGTGAGAACATACAACCGCAAAGTAGGAGGCTATTCTCTCTGTGTGCATGAGTGTGTGTGTATATGTGTTTGTGTGATGAAATAGTTTAGTAACTAACTATGCTGATGGCAGATGTGGAAATTAAAATCAAAACAGTTAGCCTAAGGATCTCTAATACTGTTCACCTCTTATGATTGTAATAACATTTTAAAAATTACTTATTTAATTTTACTTATCATTATTATATTTTTAATTTGCTATGAGACATATGTACTCACCAGTGAGAGACAAAGAGAGTGATAGACAGAAGAAATGAGAAAGCAACCTATCAGATCCAGGACTTGAACCATGGTTGGCCATGTGGAAATCCAGCTATTCTTTTCTCCCAACTCTTCTATGGGATTCAGAAAATCTCTTATTAACTGCTGGTGGGAGAGTAAATAGGTGTATTTAACGCAAATCTTTTTCTTCTAAAGTTGAATGTTTATATTACATAGCAATTCCACTTCTAGACATATGCCAGGCTCTATAGCAGCTCCATAGCAAAAGCTTAGCGAAAGCTCTTTAACTGCCAAGAATAAGTAAATTACGGTATAGTTATGCAATAACATATCACCCCATAGCACAAAAAACAGGCTACAGTGACAAGCACTGATAGGGGTGAATCTTAGAAGCTCAAAGATAGCAGACTGCTCTCAAACAAACAAAAACAAGACAAAAGTAAAGTTAAAAAGTATATGCTTTCATGGTAGTAATGGAAATATAACACAAACTATAACAAGAAAAGTTGCGGACTCATGAATTTTTTTTTTTTTGAGAGATTTTCACTGTAGGGCGCATGCACTCGCCAGACAGACAGAGAGAGACATAGAGATAGAAAGCGAGAAATCACCCCCCAGGGGGGATGGTCACGCCGCAATCCCTTCTCCTCCATTCTCCTCTCGGGATCTTGGGCACGCACGCACATGCACCCGGCGTGAGTTTTAAGCCACCAGGTCCGGGACACGAACCACGGTCGACTACGTGGGAGTCCAGCGACATAGCCATTACGCTAACTGCTGGTTCCCCGGACTCATGAATTTGAAATCTAGGATAATGGCTCCCTTAGTTGTGGGGAGTAGGGGGACAAGCCAGGGAACCATGTGGTTAGATGCATGTTTCAATTACTATGTAGCCATATAAAAAAAAAACAACAACAACAAATGAACAAACAAAAACTCACCCCAATTTAATGTAATAAAACAGTATAATCTTTGTATTTTCTGTGGTCAGAAAATTAGACATGGCATAACAGAGTGGCTTCCGTGACTCATGATATTGGTCCCAGCTGATAGCTTGTATCAAACACCAAGTCTGTGAGTGAATGAGCCTCCAGAGGATTCCATCCTCTTAAAGATTTGTATCTGGAGTCACAGGCATAATGAAGGATCTTGGAGAGGTAGTGAGTGCATTTTGTTTGCTGTAGGAACACAAAGTTTGTGATCAGATGGATTATGACAGACTGTACTTCCCCTGTCCCCGCCCCAAAATAGCCAAAGCAATATTTATCATCCTGCAGGCTCTTGAGACCTTTACTGTTAACATAAAGATGTGCAGACCCCATCCCTGCCCTTGAACCTGGTTGGGACTTGCTGAATAAATGGGGCAGAGTGATACTGCTGACGTCTAAGACTAAGACACAAAAGCCCTCCAGCCTTCCAAATGGCCTTCTACTGTGACGCTTTCATTTTTCCAGTGCCCTTTCGATTTCCACCCACTGACAGTCTTGAAGTTGCTGTCACTTTTGTGGGATTGTGTAATGGTGGCAACCCACTTTTAGTTACTGATTTCTGTTCTGCTACTATGAACACATGACAATTCCCCTCAAAACTTAGTAGTATTAAATAATCATTTATTATGATCATAAGAGTTTACAATCAGACAGACTAGTAATCTGTTCCTCCCTCATGAGGCCTGGGGCCTCAGCTGCAGGACTGAGTGAGAGAAACAGAATCATATAGAGTTTCATAACTCTAAGTCTAAAAGTTGATTCTGGCTGTCAGCTGGGCACCTGAGTTCTTCTCCAAGCTGGCTTTTTCTTGCAGTCACTTTCAGTTGGCCACTTTGGGACTTTTCCTAACTGTTCTCTAAGGATGAGCATCATGGAAGAGAAAGAAAGAGAAAGAGAGGGAAATTGAGAAATAGATAGCAGCTCTATTACCTTTCATGATCTAGTTCTAGGAGCTAAGCAGTAGAATTTGTATCTTCTTTTGCCCACTAGGGTGGTCATAATACTGCCCAAGTTGAAAGAGACAGGAAAAATACCACCTGGTGGTGAGCAAGGAATAAGTAGAAAGTGCTGGTTACAAGATTTTCAGAGTATATGGACTGAAAATATGATTGGGGTCACTTTTGTTGCAA
>NW_006209014.1:1424836-1431162 GCF_000334495.1 Tupaia belangeri chinensis | reverse complement strand
CTGAAACGACAGGTTTTTTTTTGAATGGATAAGTTCATAGGAGATTATTAAATTATAAAAAAAAAGAAAAATAAAGAAAACAAAGCTGTATATGGCCTTACGATAAGAGTATATTAGACCTAAGCAATATGACTAATTCAGTGTTCAACTGAAGATCAAAGTGAGGAGAAAATCCTGTTCCTTTTTAAAGGCAGTAGAATGGTACCATTCATTCATTCATTCAGTCAGTTAATGGCACAAAACTGGGCCTAAATCCTAGTTCTGCAGCTCACAAGCTCTATAACCTTGGAAAACCCCTTATTTCTCCAATGCTACAACAGTAACTAATGATAATAACAACGCTAACATCTACTGAATGCCTACTACCTGTGCCAGATGTTCTTCCAATTGTTCTATGTATAGGAGTTCATTAAATCCCTGAATTAATCTTATACAGAGCATACTATGACTACTCTATTTTTCAGATGAGGAGATTGAGAGACAAGACATTAATGAAATAAGGTCCCATAGTAGTGAAGTCAGAATAAGAATCCATAAAAGAGGGAACCAGCAGTTAGCGTAATGGCTGTGTCGCTGGATTCCCACGTAGTCGACCGCGGTTCGCATCCTGGACCCGGTGGCTTAGAACTCACGCCGGGCGCATGTGCGTGCATGCCCAAGATCCCAAGAGGAGAATGGAGGAGAAGGGATTGAGGCGTGACCATCCCCCCAGGGGGTGATTTCTCGATTTCTGTCTCTATGTCTCTCTCTGTTTGTCTGGCAAGCGCATGCGCCCTATAGCAAAAACCTCTCTCAAAAAAAAAAAAAAAAAAAAAAAAAGAATCCATAAAGGAGAGTTTTAGACTCCTACACTTTCAAAAACTATGTAATTTCCGTAACTCTTAAAAAGCAATAACAAAAAGAATAGTTTGAGGCAAGACATTAAAGAATCCTTTACTTTGTTACTGGTTATTAATTTGTATATAAGTATCATGTATACTTTTTTTTTATACTTTTCAGGAATTAAGAAATTGCAGTCAGATTTTGTTTCAAAATATCTTGGTCTCTTTGTCAATGACATCATTGCTGGGAAAAACTAACGTAGTTAGGAATGGAGTAGAAATAGAAGTGAGACTCATAAGTAATTGGTAAAGAGGGCTTAGGGAAATAATAATGAGGTTGGAAGGCAGGCAGGCAGGAAGAAGGAGCAGCAGACCCAGTCACAGTGCTAAGAGGGCAAAGAGCTAGGATCTGGGCCGTAGCGGCAGTGTGCAGAGAAGTGACATAAATGTTCTCCCATTTGGCTTAGGGTAGAGTTGCTCCCACTGAGAATGTAGCATCAGGATCCAAGTTTCATGATGGGTTTCGATTACAGAAGGTAGCTACAGAGAGAACCATCCTCAAGTTCAGAAAGCCACTTAAATTTCTTGACCCGGTGAGTCCTGTCTTGTGTATTCCACTGCTGTTTGTCACAGTTTGTGTCCCACAGCAGCGCAGCTGCTTACAGGAACTCGTTATGGGTAGTAACATGTCTGTCAGGTTCATTGTCATATCTCAGAGCATTATCTACAGTGTCATATCTCAGAGGGCCACTAACTAGAGCTTAATGAGTATAGTTTAATAAGTATAAGCTGACCAAGTGAAAGATATAAATCTACAGCACAATTAACTGAGGGCTGTGGGGATTTAGGGCAATGGAGAGTAAGAAAAGAGAGTAGGAAAGTAAACAGTATGAATTGTTGGAGGTTCACATTGATTGAATGAAAGGGAAAAAATAGAGTTACACTTTGGCAGTGGGTACCCAATGTTGGAGTAGTGTATATGTGTGTGTGTTTATGTGTGTATATTGTGTTTCTGTGCGTATATAAATGCATTTGTGAAATACGGGAAGATTTGCTTAGGGGAGAGGTGTGCTGATTAGCATAAAGAGAGAGTATATTGAGCTCAGTAAACAGTAACATTTATTCCAAATTTTATTTGTTTTGGGTCAAGAGTTGCTCAGAGATAGAGAAACTTGTACCTCATTAGGACGTAATAAAGCCAAGAACATGCCGTTCCAAATACAGTAGCCAAATACCTTAGGTATCCTCCTTTGGTAAAGTTAAAGAAATAGATCTTAATATACTTTAGTTTTCATAGATAAGACAATACCAAGAAAATGGAAGGAGGCTCTAAAAATTAGCAACACAATCTTACTGTAATTTTGTATTGCCTGAGATTGTATAAGAGGTCTACCTATATATTCAAAACCACTAAAATATCAAGAGCAAACAGAAATCATAAGCCTGGGAAAGACATATAGTGCCTGTTACAAAATAAGAGTCATTACTGGAAATATAAAGAAGGTAGAGTCCTTGCTACATTCTAGAAAGCAATATTGCTTATTATCAGCACATTATGAGTACAAATTAGCCAGCCAGTTTTGCAACTTACTAAATTATCATGGATCCGATTTTACCATAATTGGCCCAGAGGTTTTGAGATATGCCATGAATGATCATTTTTAGGTGTTGTATTTATTTATAAACTAAAATCAAATGCTGTACAAAAACAGACCATTCAGTATTCAAATGACACTAAAGAAACAAGGACCACATAGCTTCCTTTGAACCATTAATATGACATTGGAAAACTGATGAAAGAAACATGCAAATTGTACCTTTTCCCAGAGGATTCCAACTGGCTGTGGGTATCTGGGAAAGTACAGCCCTGATTATCCTTCCCTGTAACACAAAAATTCTCCTGACACCATCTGTCTGTCCTCACCTACCAAACATATCTGCTCCACTCGGAGAAAACGTCTCTCGGCAACTTTCTTCTCATAAAACAAAGTTATGAAAATAAACTAGCATTATTCATGAACATTTCACCAGCCTGAAACAACATGTGCAAAATAAAAATAAAATTTGGAAAACCACATCTCAGGGAATGCACGAATTCAAATCATGGGGAAAAAAAGAAAAGGAGAGAAGTCAGCCAGCCCTATATTAATTCTAGAAATTTCTTCAGTTGAAGTAGCTAGGCAGGCTCACTTGCCTCTAAAACCTGAGGTTGAGAGGAGAGGATATAGCCTTTATTTTTATTTTATTTTATTTTTTTGCATTACATGAATAGCTTCTTCTCAAAAAAAAAAAAAAAAAAAAAAAGAAATCCACACTTGCGACTAGCCCTGTGGTTATCCTTGAAGCACAACAGCAAGGCAGTCCAGACACTCAGAAGAATAAATTTGAGTGAACTGAATGACTTTAAAGGAAATCAGAAAATGACCTCCAGAGCAATATTCTTCATAGAGATATTTATATTTTAATATTACTGAAAATTTTGCTGCTTATCAAAGCTGGAAAGTAAAAGTGCTGGCTTGGACTGAGACTTCTTTCTCCACAAATACTTAGTTTTTTATAAGTTCTGATTTGAGGCAAGACTCCTTTTGGTCATTTCGATCACTTTCTTCCTACTGACAGTATATTTGAAATATTACTAAGAGTAAGCATACCCAGTCTTGTCCTTAAGAAGCTTACATTCTAGTTTTATATGCTTCAAGCTCTTTACATAGCTACCAAAAAATGTATTTTATGTTACAATTGAACAAACGCACCACAAAAGTACTTAATTTTTTTGGTTGAAGAATAAGGAACAATGATATTTCATTGAAAAATATTAGTTAAGAGACAATTCTTCCCCCAAAATCACTTCTTTCCAGTTGGCAGAATATATCTCCCTAGCACAAGTAGATGTACATGCAAATGCAATAACTATTTTGGAAGAACAGCTAATTGGGCTGAACATTAAGTTTCATGATTAACTTCAGGTCCACCCAAAATTTTGTGAACCACTCTAGAGCTTTGTGCTTTCTACTTAAGTGACCAAAACAAGTTTAGAAATACACACACACACACACACACACACACACACACACACACTTCTTTTAACCTGATACTATTTAAAAACTAAAGAAGAGGGACACAATATTCTTCATGTTTCTTGAATATTCATGATGTATGCACTGTGCTGATAACTTTACACATAATATTTTGTTTAGACTTCATATCCTAACTGTGAGCTGGGCATGGTTATTGTCCATTTCAAAGGTAGGCAAACAGAGGCTCAGAGATGTGAAATGACTTGCTCAAGGTCACAAATATTGTAAGCCATATAGGCAGAATACAACCTCTCTGGGCCTGAGACACATCTGTACAGGGTTTGTCCCTCCCAGCATCAGAGTACCAGATGATCATGTGGAAGTCATGCACACACACAGACATCTTCACATATTTGAAATAGGGACAAACATGTTTATACAACAGAAATGTTTGCCATATAACCAAGGAGAAATCCACAGAAAGGTCAGCCCAAGAGAGGAAAGATGATGAGTCCAGTGAGTGTTATGGCTAGCATGTTAATTTCCTCATGAGTCAAGTATGCCACAAAAATCCATGCCAATTGCAACATTTCTTTTTTTTTTTTTAAGGTTTATTAGTTCTACTATATGTGGAAAAAAAAAAGATTTCAGTTTTTTCTCAGTCTCTTTCTTTTCGTCTCCCTTTCTCTCACATACACACACACACCTTTCTCATTTGGAGTAAGGTAAGTTGTTCCATACTCCTAGTGATTTTCTCCCCTTTTTTTTTCTTTTCTTAATTTGCAGAGATTGTGTGCACTGGCGAGAGAGAGAGAGAGAGAGAAGGCACCCGCCATATGGGGTGTGATCATTCTATAATCCCTTCTCCTCCATTTCATTCTGTCAGGATTTGGGGCATACTTATGCACACTCACGCAGTATGTTTCTCAAGTCATTATGTCTCGGATTCTAACACAGTCAGCCATGTGGGATCCAGTTCCCTTAACCACTAGACTATGGGATTGGTCTTCTTAGTGAATTTTCTTTTTGTATAGTGAGCTTTGGCTTCACAATCCATTAGCTACATCATGTGATCATTTTTAAGGAAGGATACAAAATTGCAAAACCACTCCATTTTAAAAGTACGTGTAGTACAGATGTGTGATGCAGTGAGAGTTTGCCACACATAGATGTGGAAGGTCATATGAAATATTGGGTTGAGTTCCTATGTTGACCTGTACGTGCCAGGTTGGGAAGGTTTGTGGAGAAGATCATGAAATGAAATGCTGCTCCGGGTGTTTGTGTTTGTCTTTCTCCCTCTTTCAATCTTTCTTCCCCTCTCTGTCATGAAATAAACAAATGAACCTTTTGAAAAAAAAACATGTTGTAAAATATTTTTTCTTTTAAAAATTGTTCTATTTCTGAGGTCAGTTAACTAATTTGTCATTAATAGGAAAGATTTTAATGATATGTTTTAATTTGGATTTTATATTTTTCTGTTTTATCTGGATGAAAGTAGATTACCTATGAATATGACCATTAGGTTGTTAGATCAAGGTGGATACTGCAGATTCAGTTAAATTCTAAACCTAAGCTGAAATGCAAATTGAATGGGCCAATTTCCTCTTCTTCTGATCATTTGTAGAAGAAACGTGATATTCTCAATCCAGTGCAAAATTGTTTATAAGTATATCCTTTCTATATTGTTTTCCTTCCTTTCTCTCTCTCCTCTTTGCTCCTATTTTGGACTTACAGAAATCATATTTGTAGACAAGAGAGGGACTCTGTTGGTATATGGGGAGTAATTTAATTATGTAAAGCAGAAAGATGCTCTTTATATTTGGTCTTCTGGGCTTGAAACAATGCCATTAATCAGACTCTCATAAGAGTTATTTCAGATTTTTCAAATAGCAGCTTTCGTTCTTGTTCCTCTCATAAGATCTAAACCCTTTTTCTGCCCACCTTGTACTCAGCAAGTAATGATTAAGAACTGTTGAAATCTTTACATTATCTTAGTAATGTGCCAATTAAATAAGGTGTTTTATCCAGATTACAAAGATTTGTCTGAGGTGGCCACTACTTTGTTAAGGCTGTTTTGTGGACATCTTCATAATTAATGGAAAAATCATTAGGAATTCAGTCTTTATTAACCCCTGTAGCTGCAGGGGCCCATTTCATCTTAATTGCATTCATTTGGCACTGGCAGTATTATACAGCATAATCACTAATAAATGATCTTTTAATTTGTACCAATCAACGGAGCTTGCTTTCATGCCAATATTCCTGTTTCTTTGATGTTGACCTGTCTTGATTTTTGATCATTTGGGCTTAAGATGATTTACTGGAAAATCAATATCAATACCAGAACTGCTTGTATTCATACGTCTGTGGTTAGGTTCTATTTTAGTGTATTTTGATTGAAATAAGTAGTGCTTGATTACCCATTCAGATGAAGGGGGAAAAGCATAATCAAGTTGGGAAATCTGGTACTGTATTCTTATTCAAAGGA
>NW_006209014.1:1421182-1424610 GCF_000334495.1 Tupaia belangeri chinensis | reverse complement strand
GCTTCAGGAGAGCAGTGGAGGTAACACTTCAGATGCCACTAATTAAGCAACTTTGTCCGCTATCTCCTAAAGGCCTTCACCAATAGCGTAATATGCTATTACCCATTAGCAAGGCCAATGGGGGCTTTGGTTACACTTGTTAATGGGAAACCCCTAGACAGTTTCTCTCATTATCCCCCTGTCAGCACTGTCTCTGCAGTGTAAAGTGGTCGTCATTGTTCTGTGGGTCAGCTAACCAGAAACCAAGCTACTGTAAAGAAACATTCTGCAGCTAATTGAAAATGACTGAAAAATCCTCTTATCATCCAGTCACCTCTCTTTATTTGTGGAACAATGGAACATATATGGACTTGTGAGGAGAAAGGAAAGTTCAGACTATGACATTGAATTTTTCCTGACTAATACAACTACAAAGAAGTCTTTGAAGATAATTCCAGGGGGAAAATCCACTCACATTTTTTTTTTAAGATAATGACAGTAAGATGTAAGTTAGTGTAGAATGTTGCACTTGCTGTCCTGAAGAGTACTTTATGTTCATGTGATTCCCTTCACTGGAGGAACTCAAAGCTTTTTCCATGGAACTGCTGAAATACTCATTATCCTAATGAGCAAATGGCAAAAACTGGAAAAGCCCAAGGAACACGAAGCTCAATAACATATTGTGAGCTGGGCTGTTTTCTGAATGCTTAAATATCCTTTAGAATAAGGTATAACTTTAGAAAACTGGAAACCTGGAAATACAAAATTGTAGGGGAAAGAAAAAAACAGATCTTTTATATAGGAAGGAAAGGGAAAAGGAAAAGGAAGAGGACTGAAACAATGCCTGTTTGGAAGATTCTTTGCTTTGCAAAAAGGATTCAGTGCATTGTTCTTTCCTTTAAATTATAAGATTACAAAGTACATCTAATATGATTCAAATATAAATAAAAATGATGGATAAAATGTGATGATTGCACATCTTAAATACAGAATGATTAAATCTAAGTAACTGTCTAAGTTTCTATCTTATCATCTGCAAGAATATGCAGCAGTGTTCCATGTTGCAGTGGACTAGGTGAACTGAGCTGTTACTGTTCATTCATTATTTTCTTCCATCGGCATGTATCGGCAACTGTTCTGTTTCAGTCAGAGTGCCAGGCACTAGGGATACAAAATGAATTAGATATGACACTTCAAGGAATACCCAGTCTGGTGAAGAAGGTAATAGCACAAATGTATACTAGTTATATTACAGTGTAGCAAGGATTCTATAAACTGACACATCATAAAAGGATCTACAGATGAAAGATAACTAGAGCAATTTGGGAGGATTAGGAATGATTTCTGTGATGAAGTAAGACGTCAGCTAAGTTTTTAAAGATAAGCAAAGGTTATCAGAAAACAGGGAGTACTGATCTTTGAGCACATTTTAGGAGCAATGCAAAACAGCAAATGACATATTATATTCAGAGTATTTCAAGAAAACACTTCAGTGAGGCAGAGCGTAGAGAAAAAAGAAGCTGGCAAGATAGACATAGACCAGATTCCTGCCTCTTCTGAATAGATGCTATAAGATATGAAAACAGAAGGATCAGATTTGCATTTAGATGGATTGTATTGGTCACCAAGTGGAGACCAGATATCTATTATTAGTCAGCATCCTGTTTCAGGAACCCAGACAAGAGACAAAAGTGTCTTGAATTGGGTGGTAAATATGGGATACAGGTGTTTACAATAGAAAACCATTAAAGATAAGTGTGAGTATTACCATTTGGGCAGAGTATCCATTAGAAAAAATGTAATATAGGAACCAGCAGTTAGTGTAATGGCTATGTTGCTGGATTCCCATATAATCGACCACGGTTCAAGTCCCAGACCTGGTGGCTTAAACTTGGACTTGGGCATGACGGGCACATGTGCATGCATGCCCAAGATCCCGAGAGGAGAAAGAAGGAGAAGGGATTGTGGCATGGCCATTCCCCCTGGGGGGGGGTTGCTTACTCTCTCTCTGTCTCTCTGTCTCTCTCTGTCTTTCTGGTGAGCGCATGCGCTCTATAGCAGAAACCTCTCAAAAAATAAAAGGTAATATGCTAAGGAAAGAACTAGGATATCAAAATTTTATAGGTAACTAAAGCAAAGAAACTCACAAAGGAGTCAGAGAAAGACAGTCAGAGATGTAAGAAAATCTAGGAGTATGAAATATGATAAATTCTGTTGAGATAAAGACTCTCAAGATGTGATAAGTAATCAACCTTGTCAAATAAATAAATAAATAAAGGAGCTAAAAGGTACAAAGTCTTGAGAACATTTATGACCTTTGGAGTTCAAGTTAGTTATTTAATGTGAATAGTTTTGTTGGAGCTGAGAGTACAGGTCTGAAAGCAGGGCAGTAAAGAAAGATTTTGGGGGGACCAGCAAATACCATAATGGTTATGTGGCTTGATTTATCATGATTCGGGTCCCAGACCCTGTGGCTTAAAATTCATACCAGGCGCATATGTGTATGTGACCATCCCCCCACGGGGCAATTTCAGTTTTCTGTCTCTCTGTCTCTCTCTGTCTTTCCAGTGAGCACATGTGCCCTATCGCAAAAAATCTCTCTCTAAAAAGAAGAGAGAGAGGGAGAAAAGAAAGAAAGATATGGGCATGTGGGTGTGAACTAGTGTTTCAATAAACTTGTGTGGAGTTCAGTCAGTGACTACTTTGAATAGTAAATTAAGAAAAAACTTTCTAGGTTGAGAAAGACTTGGGCATGTTTTCAGGTTGAGGAAAAGCTCTGGCAATATCATCCTGGGGAAACTGAAGATGAAGAGAAGAGTGAAAGAACTGGCTAGGAAGAATACGAAGGAATAAGCGACCAATCCGAGCACAGGTAGGAGAGCTGAGGAGATGAGGTAATGATAGACCAGCTAGGTTCAAGATGGTGAACCCGTCTGTGCAGCCATTTTGTCCAACAACACTCAGTTGACCCAGTGTAGGAGTACAGGAAGTAAAATAGCATTGACCTAGTGCTGTGGTCGTCGGAACGTGAAAGCACAAGACAAACTGAGGTATTGGGAAAAGAGCAGTTCAGATGGTCTCCATGAGAATGGGTATGGATAAAAAACAAGCCAAATAGAATAAGATGGACGATAAGAAGGTTTCTGTGAGGTCAAAGGTATTGCTGCCAGATCTATCTGGACATTTTAAGATAGTTTGTCAAGTTCTTGGTAATGCAAGTTTGGTTTGAAAGCATCAAAGAAATTTAGGTTAACCAGGCAAACTCATTTCTTAACTTCATCTAGGCTTACTAATATCCCCTATCTAAGTCTCTAGAAGATTCTAGACTAAATAGACCTCCTGCATCATGTGCATTAGAGGCCATTAGGGGCCATTTGCTTCAGATAACTATTTTCTAAGCTGTTTTCTGGTTTTACGGATTTTCAATGAATCATTTCCATCTCTTTCCC
>NW_006209014.1:1411836-1421151 GCF_000334495.1 Tupaia belangeri chinensis | reverse complement strand
CTCAAGAAAGTAGTCTTTGACCCAGATGTGATGGCATGCACTAGTAAAATGCTGTATTCTATAGGCTGGGACACCGTGGAAGGCCCAAGTTTGATACTTGGTCCAATCTAACGGCTGGGTGTGATGACATGCATCTAAAATCCCAGTGAATCAGGAAGGCTGAGTCAGGAGGTTTATGACCCTATCCAAAAAAAAATAAAAGAAATCAGTGGATAAGTAAGTTTAAGAAACACTGGGTTAAATTAAATCAGCAAGCATTTATTTTTTTACTGCAATATGTCCCAGCATCTTTAAGAAGCTCCTGAGTATTGCAAATTTCCAGGAGCAGGGTATGGCCTCCAGATTTGTTTGATGATAACACATTTTGGCCCTTAAAACTACTTCAGCTTGTTGAACAGTTAGTGAAAAACACTATACTAGGTTTTACTTCCATGATGATTTTCATTTTAAATGCTGGAAGCTATAGTTTGAATGTTTGTGTCCTCTTAAATTCATATGTTGAAATTCTACCTCTTAAGGTGATGGTATTGGGAGATGGGGGTCTTTGGAGGGTGATTAGATGATGATAACGAATTTCACATAATGGGATTATTACCCAAATAAAAGAGATCCTAAAAACCTGTCTAGCCCCTTCAACTATGAGAGACAATGGTACAAATAACATGTCTATCAGTCTGGATACTGGCCTTCACTAGATATCAGGATTTGTCAGTGCCTGGACCTTGGACTTCTTACATTCTAGAACTACGAAAAATAATTTTTCATTGTTTATAAGTCTGTGGCATTTTGTTGTAGCAGCTCATCAGACTAAGACACTTTAGTTATACATTTCAACTTGAGTTAATGAAGAAAATTAGTATAACTACAGACATGCCGCTCAAAGATGGAGATACAATGGGAGAAATGCATCCTTAGGTGATTTAATTGCTGTGCAAACAGAAACACAAACCTAGATGGTGTAGCCTACTGTACATTTAGGCTACCCTGTGATTTTACGGGATCACCATGGTCTATGTGATCCATCCCAACCAAAACATTGTTATGCAGCACATGACTGTGTATTCTTGTTTCTTAACTTTATAAACATGCTGACTCCATTAAATGTTTATTACATGTGTGTCGGTAACTTAACACTGTGTTGGGTGCCAAGAGGTATCAAGCAAGGAAATGTGGGAGTTGCTTCATGGTGCCAGATACTGGACTAGAGGGGATGAAAAATGGAAAAAGCATGGTGTGCCCACTCAGTGGCTTTACTAACTTTTCTTCTTAGAACAGTCTTTTTTTTTTTTCCAGTTTACCTCTGATTTTTTTTTTTTTTGAGAGGTTTTTTGCTATAGGGCGCATATGCTCACCAGACAGACAGAGAGAGACAGCGAGACAGAAAGCGAGAAATCACCCCCCAGGGGGGATGACCACGCCGCAATCCCTTCTCCTCCATTCTCCTCTCGGGATCTTGGGCACGCATGCACATGCGCCCGGTGTGAGTTTTAAGCCACCGGGTCCGGGATGCGAACCGTGATTGACTACGTGGGAGTCCAGTGACATAGCCATTACGCTAACTGCCGGTTCCCTACCTCTGAATTTTTGCCATAATACTTGTCTTTTGTGAAATCTTCTCTTGCACATTTATTATTCCCTACAGAATGATACTTATGCTGCCCCCAACTTTGTTCTCTTTTAATTGCCATTGATGTTCTTCTTGTCCTTTCTTATGCCACATTGAAAATAGCAGTTCATGTTCATATTATCTATACCTTTTAAAAATTAAAATACCTGAACTAAGTCTACTCAAGTGATTTTTTTTTCCGAGACTTCACACTTGCGGGTTTTCCAGTCTGTCCTCAGACTTCATTTTTTCAACCTTGTCACGGTTTCAAGTGCAGCAATACCCAGCTGCAATTTCTTTAGTTTGACATGGTCTCCAAGGAGGACCGTCTACTCAGGGTCTCATATTCTTATACATATGCTCTAATTATCTAGATGTATTTAGCTTTGAAATCACTTTTCAAAGGTCTATGGAAGAGTCGTCCTTCATTTTTGAGATTTTATATTTCCCTAAAATGTATTAAAAGTTCTGATTTTCTTAGTAACAAAATCAAGACGTTGCTATTTTTAAGTTAGGTGTTTAAATGTTCCTGTAAAAAGCTTGATTAAAGATTATGTCATTAATTGAGATTCATTATTTCTTTCAATTTAGTAAGGGCTCATCTGAGGCTATGTTAAAAACACAGCACTATTTTACTGATGATGTTCTTGAATATTGTTTTTGCTGTCACTAAAACATACATTGTCATTACTATTATTGAAAGATTTTTTAATACACCAAAGGACCACACTTTACTAGAAATTTCAACAAAACTTGATTCTTATTCACTCAGCATTTTCCTTGTATCTCTGATAATTCTCTCATTCAGAACAAAATGAATTAAAAATATGGAAAATCACTCCTCCGACTACCTTCCCAAATCTGTAAAAGTACAGTGATTATGAAACTTGGAACTTCAGTCTTTTGCAATGTTACAATGCTTAGCAATGTAAAATTATTTAAAACAAACAAATAATAATAACACAAAATACAAACCTCGTATTAGAGGATAAGCTGGCAAAATGAACTTTGTTATTTATATGGGAGCAGGGTTAGGTTTCTCATATGCTCACACCTTGGTATTCTAATCTTTTCGATACAGCAGTTTTGAGAAAAGCAGAATAAACGTGTTGACTTTTTTCATATATTTTATTTATAATAGGTTTGTTTTGTTACTATTTAACCAAACTAACAAGCTCACAAAAATAGCTCCTTATGTTTACTGAAAGTCTTTGGCGGCAAAGTAGGAACCATTCACCCAAGTTTCTCCATGCAAAGCAGACCACAGGTTGTCACTTTTGCCTTGTCTTCTTGGAGAGAACTGCTCACTTAATTGCTTATTTGCCCCTTGCCTGACCAGTGAGAAAATAACCTTTCTAGGACATTCCTTTGCAGTTATGTGTGATTTGATCTTACTTTGGTGACCTGGGCCATGCCATCCCAATATGAGAAGAAGCAGTAAATTGAAGTCAGATACTTATTGGAATGAAACTCTCATTTTAAGAAGAAATTCAGATCTATTTAGCTTGACCTTGGAACTTGAATTAAATCTTTAGACACTCAACTTTCTCCAGGGAAGTGTGAGGTTTATATGAATTTGAGTGTATTAAAGCTAGTCTGGCTCTGATCTATGTACCAAGTTGGTTAATTTTTCATTTAAAGGACAAAGGGTTTCACTGGAACTAATTTAACTGACTTAATTTGTGATATTCACATACCAGTTTATATTCTAAACCAGGAGAGGTTTTTTAAAACCATTAACATGTCATTAAAAAAACATAATATGCTCACGGATTGATGTTTTGAAGGCAGCCACAGTTGCCTATGGCTGGGGACTTGTGACATGGTTCATTTTTGCCTCTGCTACTAACCAATTGTGTGAGCCAATATGAGGTGCTTCACCTTTTTTCTGATTCACTCTCTGACTAATAAACTGGGTTATAATAATTCCCTTTCCTGTCTTCCTCGAAGGAGTTGATCGAGAATTAACAAGTTAATGGTCATAAAAAGTACATCACAATGATCAGTTAAAAGGCAATATGTTAGGACTTTTATGTTATGAAAACATATTTGATTTTTTTTAGACTGTAAGAAGTCACTGCTGTGAGACTTAAGAGTAAACGTGATGATAAATTGGTTTATTTTGTAATTAATTGGGCAATATAGGTGGATTTGTGGAAATCTTGAATTAAAAAAATAACCATCACATTTTCACATTTGAACATGACATTCACAATATTTAGTCCTAATTGTTTCCTATATACTTAAACTGTTCAAAGTAACCACTGCAAGAAACATCTCTTGATTCATTCTAATTTATTCAGTCTTATATTGTTCCATCACAATGCCATGTTTAGACTAATTTTATCCTATATATCCTTTGTAAATGTTGTAAAGTCATCTCCTGTAATTCTTTGCTCCTGTTAGAGTATATGCTCTCTATAGTCTGAGACTGTGCACCTGTTTGTTAACTTTTTCTTTTTGCATCTAGGACCAGACCACAGTAGTATTTGAGCAGTAATGGGTGTGTGCACTCACCAGAAAGACAGAGATAGACAGAGAGGCAGTAAGTGAGAAATCCCCCATCGCAATCCCTTCTCCTCTATACTCCTCTCGGAATCTTGGATGCCCAACGCACATGCGCCCTGCATGAGTTTAAGTCGTGGGTCTGGGACTCGAACCATGCACACCTACATGGGAGTTCAGCAACATAACCATTACACCATCTGCTGGTCCCTAACTCTCTTTATTTTTTTAAAAATATAGACTGTAGCATGATAGAAACCAGAGAGCCATTTGTCCTATGAGTTTAAAGTCTTATAAATTCAAAGTGTAGTTTTGTTACATTTAATTTTAAATGACAAACTTTTTATGAAGTCTTATGAGTAGTCATGTTGCTCATAAAACACCGAAACAGCAATAACGGAACACTCTGGGATGCCAGATCCACATGGGAAGTTCCTGTGTTCACATTCAGGAGCCTCCATATACACACTGACCATGAATGAGTCTATACACATGACCCGGGCTGGCTGAAACTGAAGATGAGTTGCAGCAAGGAAACCCTGCTGGTGGTAGCTGTTCCTCTCACTTTGTTTCTCTTTCTGTCTCTCTCTTATGGAAGAAACAAATGAATAAACAACACACACATATGTAGAAATATAAAAAGCACACACAAAAAAAAATGACACATCAGTTGAAAATTATAGTCATATTTTCCAAAATAAACTTTGTTATTTGCTATTAGAGAGAAATAAGCTTATCAAAGGGGAAAGTGGAGTATATAGAAGAGAGTGACAGAAGCTAGAAGCACAATAATATCATAATTTCCAAAGGATGAATTCAGACCAGCCAGTGGTGTGATGGTCGAATGGCTGGATCCCACATGACTGACTGTGTGACTCTAGTTTCAGACCCACTGGCTTGAAAAACATACTGGATGTGTTTGCATGCATGATCAAAAATCCCAAAAATACAATGAAAGAGACAGAATAACAGTCTGGCCTTCCCCCCAAAGGGCGCTTTCCCACTTTCTCTCTCTCTCTCTCTCTCTCTCTTTCTCTCTGTGTCTCTTTCCAGGAAGCACACACATCCTATAGCAAACATTTTTTTTTTTAAAGAGTGAATTCAGCATCATCTATTCACTTCTTAAGTAAATTATTAGTATTTTAAGTATCTGTAAGACAAACTCAAGCATTCATTTCAATATGAAGAGAAAAAGAAAACAAGTTCAAATTAATGTCCAAGTATGAATAAAGATGAAATCTTAATGATGCCTAGTATAATGTTTGATTTTTTTTGTTGTTTTGTTTAGTCTTTATTTTTCTTTTTAAATTCATTGTTTTATTTAGATGTAATTTATTGTTTCAGTTAGATATAATAATCATTTTCTTTAGTTCCCAGTAGTTGTACTTACTTTTTTATTTGGAGAGGATTTTTTTGTTTGTTTGTTTGTTTGTTTTTGCTATAGGGCACGTGCACTCGCCAGACAGACAGAGAGAGAGAGAGACATAGAGACAGAAAGCGAGAAATCACCCCCAGGGGGGATGGTCACGCCACAATCCCTTCTCCTCCATTCTCCTCTCAGGATCTTGGGCACGCACACACACGCACCTGGTGTGAGTTTTAAGCCACCAGGTCCGGGACTCGAACCGCGGTCGACTACGTGGGAGTCCAGCAACATAGCCATTAGGCTAACTGCTGGTCCCAATAGTTGTACTTACTTTTGACTGACTTGGTTTATTACAGGCTGAGGAGTGTTTTTGCAGTTACTTATAATTCTGATTACTTTTGTTCCATACATTTTGATACAAGGCCGTTTGACACATCTTTTTTACAGTTTTGTCTTTATTATGACTTACGTCTCCTATCATTGCAAAATTAATCCTTTATAATGAATTTTGCATTTGTTCAAATTATTTTAGATATTGAGATTCTGACTTTCCCCCCCTTCTTCTTTTTTTTTCCTGCTGTCTTGAATTCTTTTATTTTGTTTTCATTTTCTTCTTTTCCTAATTCTTTTACTTTTCAACTACCTGAGATGTAACTGTTATATGCCTCATATATTGCATAGAATCAAATTATGAAGTAAACGATTAGTATTTTAAGCATCTGTAAGACATAATAACGATGCTATCCAATGAAACTCTGTCTTTTTAGAAATAAATGTATCTCATTTATATTTTCTATAATGGATGTTTTATCTTAATTATTTTTTATGTAATAATTTTTGCTTTTATTAAGCCTTCCTTACTACCCTTAACTTTTCAAGTGTATACAAAGATTTTAATTCTTGGACTAACTATATTATAACACTTGGAAGAGTATAAATAAAATGAACTTGCTCAACATGTTCTTTTTAATGAATAACAAAAATAAATATAATTCTATTCACTAATTAAGCCATTTTCAAGTACATATCCTTCCTGTGATAAATGAACATCTTTCAACAATTTTACATAAAGAAAATTAATAACTACATTTTCTCCTATCTTCACTCCCTGACAATCTTCTATTTTTGGTTAACAGTAGCAGTATTTTTAACATGTCAAGGCAAGGTTTCTCTATAGCTCTATCCCTATAATTATTAACAGTTATTTCACACTACAGCTTCCTCATTCTCAAGACTTTATTTTGACTCATGACTTGATCTTATCATTAAGTAATTCTTCAAAAAAAAGGAAACTTGTGGATTTCTTCTCCTTTGAGTTCCTAAAGGTTTTGAAATATCTGTTTCTTTCATATGCATATGCAATTATAAAATTCTTGGTCAAATTTTTAGTTTTTCTTTTAGTATGCTGTGAACATTGATTTATTCTTTTTGGAAATTTATTGTGCCTTTGGATACTTCAGGTCATCCTTTTTACAGGTTATTCAATATTTTTGGTCATTTTTTCATATGACGATTTGTTTCTTAGGCAGTAAAATACTCCTATTAAAACATATCTGGGGACCAGCAGTTAGCATAATGGCTATATTGCTGTACTCACACATAGTCGACCACGGTTCGAGTCCTGGACCCGGTGGCTTAAACTCACGCCGGGCGCGTGTGCGTGCATGCCCATGATCTGGAGAGGAGAATGGAGGAGAAGGGATAGCTGTGTGGTCATCCTCCCTGGGGGGTGATTTCTCACTTTCTATCTCTCTGTCTCTCTTTCTCTGTCTGGGGAGTACATACGCCCTATAGCAAAAAACCTCTCAAAAAAAATATCTGAATGATGGTTGTTCTAAATATGTGCTCATGAAATCTCATATTTTACATATAGACTTCCCATTTCTATGTTCTTTTATTTTCTGTTTTAGAAAATTTGTTTTCTTCTACTTAAAACTTTGACTATTATTTCTTTTTTACTTGCTTTAAAAAATGTGCACACATAGGATATTATTTAACTTTCTTCAAAACCTATAGTGCTTTTTAAAATTATTTTTTCCTCTTTGTTCTTTTGCTTTTTGTCTTACAAATTTTTTTCAAGCCTGAAATGAATGACACTGATGGTAGCCGTTATTCCTCTATTTCTTTATGCTCAATTTTACAGTCTTAAATTAAGAAATGTGTGGGTTATTATTTGACTCAGTTTCTCTTCTGAGCTCCGTCTGCTAATGTGTTATATTATTCTAGAGTATTGGCATTGCTTCTTCTGCTCTTATATCTCTTCCAGGCCTTTTTCAGTAGTAATTTTCTTCTTAAATTTATGAGAAAGAAGAGGAGTGCTTGTCTAAAATGTATCATTTGTTATGTTCTTTCCCTTCTTTCTGACGATATGAATACTGGGTCACCTGTGAGGTTTTTCTTTCATGTTAGTCATGTTTGAAAGGAGCAGTTATATAAAAGCCTACTATTTCATCAATAATAACATGGAAAGAATGGGTAAAATGAGCTAAACAGCAATTGTGTGCATGAACATGTTTGTGTATTAATAATTTATTGTTTATCCAACTACTTTCCCTCCTTCCCTTTACTCAAGACCTAATTTTAAGAGAAAATAAAGAAATGATATATTCTAGTCCATTCCATTGCTAATAATAGAATGAGTCTAGGAAATTTAAGAGAATACAATGTGGCTCATGGTTTGGAGGGCTGAGTCCAGGTTCCACATCTGATTGCTGTCTTCTGGCTGCACCACAACATGGCAGAGAGCAGACACTTGAACAGAGCAGATCATGGTCTGTGTTCCATGTTCATCTATTCTGGTGTCATTCCCTTTCCGTGTAAACCCACCAGAAGTCATTAATAGGGGCCCTAGCATAATCACCCCCAAAGCACCTACCTTTCAATAGTATAAAAGTAGTAAGTTTCCTCTTAATATCTTCACAATACAACCAAATCCTAACCTATAAGTTTTGGGGAGGACACCCAAACCATAGTACCGTGTATTTGTCATCCACCTTACAAAATGTTACACCTCAATTGTCTGGTGATATGTTAACACAATTTAGTCTACTGAATATATGTAGACACTACATGCAAGATCCTGCAGTGTCTAGTTCAAGTTTGAGAGTACCCATATGGAAAAGAAGAGTGACTAACTTTGCCTAAAATAAGATTTTTATTCTAATTTTCAGAAATTACTTGCTTCTGTATGCCTATAATTCTAGAGAAATTTAGCTAAGACAATCACTAATTCTTTAAAAATTAAAATCTTTTAAAACTGAAAAACATAGAAAAATACAGAAAGCTACTTAAGTCATTGGAGTTTTATCCAATTTATGATAGTAATTATAGCGACAAAATAACTGACAACAAGGAACATGTATCTGCACAGTAAAAAAAATCGATTCAAACAAAATGTCAGCTTTTATTTTTCCTTACTTTTGCCTGTTTTCATATGTCTTGGGAATGCCAGCCACATCACAGAGTATACTAGTAGAGTAGGAAAGTTTTCTTAAAATTTGGACTTATCTCCTGTCATTTTCTCCATAGGATTTACCTCTTTGTATTTTCTGTTATGAGGGAGAATCAAAGTCATTCTGCAATTACAGTGTTTTAATTACAACATTAATCTGTCTTCACTAAAGTAAATATTGACTTAAGATTAAGAGAAAAGCTACATATTATCAAAAAGTAAGTTTTACAATTGAAAATAAAACATGACTTGAAATTTTTTGCCTTAACCTTAAACCATGTTACATGGTGAAATGTCCTATAGAGTTTTGTGCATGCTTGAAAAAAACAATAATTTTATATATATATGTGTGTGTGTGTGTGTGTGTGTGTGTGTATACATATATAT
>NW_006209014.1:1380021-1406691 GCF_000334495.1 Tupaia belangeri chinensis | reverse complement strand
TTTTGTTGTTTTGTTTAGTCTTTATTTTTCTTTTTAAATTCATTGTTTTATTTAGATGTAATTTATTGTTTCAGTTAGATATAATAATCATTTTCTTTAGTTCCCAGTAGTTGTACTTACTTTTTTATTTGGAGAGGATTTTTTTGTTTGTTTGTTTGTTTGTTTTTGCTATAGGGCACGTGCACTCGCCAGACAGACAGAGAGAGAGAGAGACATAGAGACAGAAAGCGAGAAATCACCCCCAGGGGGGATGGTTACGCCACAATCCCTTCTCCTCCATTCTCCTCTCAGGATCTTGGGCACGCACACACACGCACCTGGTGTGAGTTTTAAGCCACCAGGTCCGGGACTCGAACCGCGGTCGACTACGTGGGAGTCCAGCAACATAGCCATTAGGCTAACTGCTGGTCCCAATAGTTGTACTTACTTTTGACTGACTTGGTTTATTACAGGCTGAGGAGTGTTTTTGCAGTTACTTATAATTCTGATTACTTTTGTTCCATACATTTTGATACAAGGCCGTTTGACACATCTTTTTTACAGTTTTGTCTTTATTATGACTTACGTCTCCTATCATTGCAAAATTAATCCTTTATAATGAATTTTGCATTTGTTCAAATTATTTTAGATATTGAGATTCTGACTTTCCCCCCCTTCTTCTTTTTTTTTCCTGCTGTCTTGAATTCTTTTATTTTGTTTTCATTTTCTTCTTTTCCTAATTCTTTTACTTTTCAACTACCTGAGATGTAACTGTTATATGCCTCATATATTGCATAGAATCAAATTATGAAGTAAACGATTAGTATTTTAAGCATCTGTAAGACATAATAACGATGCTATCCAATGAAACTCTGTCTTTTTAGAAATAAATGTATCTCATTTATATTTTCTATAATGGATGTTTTATCTTAATTATTTTTTATGTAATAATTTTTGCTTTTATTAAGCCTTCCTTACTACCCTTAACTTTTCAAGTGTATACAAAGATTTTAATTCTTGGACTAACTATATTATAACACTTGGAAGAGTATAAATAAAATGAACTTGCTCAACATGTTCTTTTTAATGAATAACAAAAATAAATATAATTCTATTCACTAATTAAGCCATTTTCAAGTACATATCCTTCCTGTGATAAATGAACATCTTTCAACAATTTTACATAAAGAAAATTAATAACTACATTTTCTCCTATCTTCACTCCCTGACAATCTTCTATTTTTGGTTAACAGTAGCAGTATTTTTAACATGTCAAGGCAAGGTTTCTCTATAGCTCTATCCCTATAATTATTAACAGTTATTTCACACTACAGCTTCCTCATTCTCAAGACTTTATTTTGACTCATGACTTGATCTTATCATTAAGTAATTCTTCAAAAAAAAGGAAACTTGTGGATTTCTTCTCCTTTGAGTTCCTAAAGGTTTTGAAATATCTGTTTCTTTCATATGCATATGCAATTATAAAATTCTTGGTCAAATTTTTAGTTTTTCTTTTAGTATGCTGTGAACATTGATTTATTCTTTTTGGAAATTTATTGTGCCTTTGGATACTTCAGGTCATCCTTTTTACAGGTTATTCAATATTTTTGGTCATTTTTTCATATGACGATTTGTTTCTTAGGCAGTAAAATACACCTATTAAAACATATCTGGGGACCAGCAGTTAGCATAATGGCTATATTGCTGTACTCACACATAGTCGACCACGGTTCGAGTCCTGGACCCGGTGGCTTAAACTCACGCCGGGCGCGTGTGCGTGCATGCCCATGATCTGGAGAGGAGAATGGAGGAGAAGGGATACCTGTGTGGTCATCCTCCCTGGGGGGTGATTTCTCGCTTTCTATCTCTCTGTCTCTCTCTCTCTGTCTGGGGAGTACATACGCCCTATAGCAAAAAACCTCTCAAAAAAAATATCTGAATGATGGTTGTTCTAAATATGTGCTCATGAAATCTCATATTTTACATATAGACTTCCCATTTCTATGTTCTTTTATTTTCTGTTTTAGAAAATTTGTTTTCTTCTACTTAAAACTTTGACTATTATTTCTTTTTTACTTGCTTTAAAAAATGTGCACACATAGGATATTATTTAACTTTCTTCAAAACCTATAGTGCTTTTTAAAATTATTTTTTCCTCTTTGTTCTTTTGCTTTTTGTCTTACAAATTTTTTTCAAGCCTGAAATGAATGACACTGATGGTAGCCGTTATTCCTCTATTTCTTTATGCTCAATTTTACAGTCTTAAATTAAGAAATGTGTGGGTTATTATTTGACTCAGTTTCTCTTCTGAGCTCCGTCTGCTAATGTGTTATATTATTCTAGAGTATTGGCATTGCTTCTTCTGCTCTTATATCTCTTCCAGGCCTTTTTCAGTAGTAATTTTCTTCTTAAATTTATGAGAAAGAAGAGGAGTGCTTGTCTAAAATGTATCATTTGTTATGTTCTTTCCCTTCTTTCTGACGATATGAATACTGGGTCACCTGTGAGGTTTTTCTTTCATGTTAGTCATGTTTGAAAGGAGCAGTTATATAAAAGCCTACTATTTCATCAATAATAACATGGAAAGAATGGGTAAAATGAGCTAAACAGCAATTGTGTGCATGAACATGTTTGTGTATTAATAATTTATTGTTTATCCAACTACTTTCCCTCCTTCCCTTTACTCAAGACCTAATTTTAAGAGAAAATAAAGAAATGATATATTCTAGTCCATTCCATTGCTAATAATAGAATGAGTCTAGGAAATTTAAGAGAATACAATGTGGCTCATGGTTTGGAGGGCTGAGTCCAGGTTCCACATCTGATTGCTGTCTTCTGGCTGCACCACAACATGGCAGAGAGCAGACACTTGAACAGAGCAGATCATGGTCTGTGTTCCATGTTCATCTATTCTGGTGTCATTCCCTTTCCGTGTAAACCCACCAGAAGTCATTAATAGGGGCCCTAGCATAATCACCCCCAAAGCACCTACCTTTCAATAGTATAAAAGTAGTAAGTTTCCTCTTAATATCTTCACAATACAACCAAATCCTAACCTATAAGTTTTGGGGAGGACACCCAAACCATAGTACCGTGTATTTGTCATCCACCTTACAAAATGTTACACCTCAATTGTCTGGTGATATGTTAACACAATTTAGTCTACTGAATATATGTAGACACTACATGCAAGATCCTGCAGTGTCTAGTTCAAGTTTGAGAGTACCCATATGGAAAAGAAGAGTGACTAACTTTGCCTAAAATAAGATTTTTATTCTAATTTTCAGAAATTACTTGCTTCTGTATGCCTATAATTCTAGAGAAATTTAGCTAAGACAATCACTAATTCTTTAAAAATTAAAATCTTTTAAAACTGAAAAACATAGAAAAATACAGAAAGCTACTTAAGTCATTGGAGTTTTATCCAATTTATGATAGTAATTATAGCGACAAAATAACTGACAACAAGGAACATGTATCTGCACAGTAAAAAAAATCGATTCAAACAAAATGTCAGCTTTTATTTTTCCTTACTTTTGCCTGTTTTCATATGTCTTGGGAATGCCAGCCACATCACAGAGTATACTAGTAGAGTAGGAAAGTTTTCTTAAAATTTGGACTTATCTCCTGTCATTTTCTCCATAGGATTTACCTCTTTGTATTTTCTGTTATGAGGGAGAATCAAAGTCATTCTGCAATTACAGTGTTTTAATTACAACATTAATCTGTCTTCACTAAAGTAAATATTGACTTAAGATTAAGAGAAAAGCTACATATTATCAAAAAGTAAGTTTTACAATTGAAAATAAAACATGACTTGAAATTTTTTGCCTTAACCTTAAACCATGTTACATGGTGAAATGTCCTATAGAGTTTTGTGCATGCTTGAAAAAAACAATAATTTTATATATATGTGTGTGTGTGTGTGTGTGTGTGTGTATACATATATATATATGTATATGTGTATGTATTATATGTATATACACACACATATAAAATATATATTTAAAACTCACAAAAAGACAATAAAAGACCTGTATTTTACTTACACTTAAAGCTCTCAGAGAAAGAAATTACAAAAGAAAAGCCCATAATTTGATGGGAAAGAAGGATAAGAAAAAGCAAAGAGATTCTGATAGGTCACTTTCTCATACACAAGCATTTAGTCAAAGGTAATCTTCCAGGACTGTCAGATTTGATTGAAAGATAATGCAAGATTTTTTTCTTGCCACAATTTATAGCATGTATCCATTAGGAATAATTATGGTTGCATGATTTTGCTAGCTGTTATCTCTACAAGTGTTACTAATGGTTTTATCAATTACTCCCTGTCCAATAACTGCATGGTTGTAACCTAATTTAAAGACACTCTATCACCAGGCTGATTTGTGTAGTAGTAAATGACAGCATTTGAGACACCAGCCAAATGACTCACTTCAGTGACTTAGTTAGTCTCTAATAATTAACAATTAGTAGGTACCTAGAGAAAGCTCAAGAGACTGGGGCTTTCACATTTCTCTTTCTTATCTAAATACAGGAAGTTCAAGAGATTTCAGTGATACATATTAATAAAATCAAAGGTCCCCAAGGGCTTAAAAAACATGGGCATACAATAGCTGTTAGTAATTTCTATTTAAAACTAAATAAATCGAGGGCAATATATGTTCACAAAGCTATGTTTTATTGCAGGTATGCTAAGACCCACAAGTAGGAAAATTACACTCCAAGTATTATTTTTTTTTCCAGTCATGTTAGTGCTTCGGTTCAGAAGTAAAGTCAATGTGCTAAAAGGGGAAGAGTGTTGGCAAATTTGTGCTATTTCTTGAACTTTAAAGGGAAAATGCTGGATGTGCAAAAAGAAGCACTTCATTACACATCATTAGTGGGAATTTTATGTACAGCTAAAGGCTTAGAAAGGTATTGCTGCTTAGATGAGCCAGGAAAAAATTTGAAATTTTTTTTAATGAATGTAAAAAATGATTTTTTTTCCTCTGAAGATGTTCTCTCTAAAGATTTGTAAAAAGAATTCAACCCATTTTGAAAGTCTAAGTAAGAGTCTGCATTTCATCTCAAATGAGCTACATATTCTGAAAGCAGAATGGTTTGGGTGAAAGAGTGAAATAAATAGTGAATACATGGAGGATTGGGATTCTTGTTCTGTGTGGCACTTCCGCAGAGTACATTCATCAGTTTGTATCTAACTTAATGAGACCTAGCTGCTTTGGAATAATTCATCAATTAGGCTATTGTGTCAGACCTTAGTATTGTAAGCCCTTCAGGTTAACCAGGAATTTAAGGTAATTATTTTAGAAGACGAGTGGCTCAAATACAATGATAAAAACTTCATTCAACCATACGATGACATTCCTAGTTTTTCCAGAAAACTCCAACCTCTAGAGAAATATGGCACTGTTCTTTGTTCTGTACCAGATTATTCTCAGGAGCAGAAACAGGAGCAGCAGTAAGTGAGGAGTGAGAGTCCTCACCTGCAAAATATATTGCTGCCTTGGAGTTTTAGAGATGTTGTGGAAAGTGATCTTTTTTGTTGTTGTTGCTATGGGGTGCATGTGCTCACTGGAGAGAGAGAGAGAGAGACAGAGAAAGACAGAGAGAGGGAAAGTGATAACTCATCCTCCAGGAAGGGATGGCCATGCTGTGATCCATTCTCCCATTTTTCTCTCAGAATTTTGGGTGAGAATCCACATGCGCCCTGCGTATATTTCAAGCCACTGTGTCTGGAACTTGAACCACATGGCTGATGATATGGGATCCAGCCTCCTTAACCACCACATCACTGCCTACCTATGGAAAGTAGTCTTTTAGAAAAAAAAAAAAAAATCATCACACTGAACCAGCAGGTGGCATAGTGGTTGAGGCACTGGACTCTTACATGAGGACCACCGTTCAAGTCTGAGACCAGGCAGCATGGAAATCACACCGGGCATGTGTGTGTGCATGCCCCAAATCCCAGGAGAAGAATGGGGGAGAAGGGTATACAGCATGGCAATGCCCTCCAGGGGGCGATTTCTCTCTTTCTCCTTATCTCTCTGTCTCTCTCCAGCCAGCACATGCACCCTATGGCAAAAATCTTAAAAAAAAAAAAAATCTTCACACCTACATGCAAACCTATTCTATTGATGGCACTTCACTATACAGATCCACGGCTAGTGAACAGATGATTCTTACAAAGTTCTGACAGATATTTGTACCCCCAATTTCTTCGGCTTGCTTCATAAATGTACTAAAGAGTCAAATCTGATAATGAGCTAAAGGTTCGAGTCCCAGTCACTCTCTGCTCGAGAGTATCACTCCTTGCAAACATATTTGTATCACCATTTTATACTAATCACAAAAGAAATCAGTAAAAAGAAAGAAAATAAATCACTGAGGATTTGATCATCTCCTGAATAAGATCACAATGGCCAATTTGCAGAAATGGGTTTCTCTCATTTTCCCTGTGGTGGTAATGAGGTGATGAAATAGTCATAATAGCACAAGAACTGCCCTCTCTGGAAGCTGCTGAGGAAACTCCAACCATAATAGAAGGGCAAGGACTCTTAGTGTTTCTTACAATGGAGTTGAAGCCCCACCCCTCCTTACCCAGTCATATTTGCATATTCTTTTGAAAACCACACATTGAGTATCTATAGCCCCAGCTGATGTCATCGGGCACAGCATGCAGCCACTAGAAGTGGGACAATTATAATTTTTGTAGCTGATTAATCATCATGAAAAAGTAACAGTCAATTGACTCAATCATACATCTATGGTGATTAATCACACTTCACTTGTGTTTTTTTTCCCCCAAGTATTTTACTGACAGTGCAGATGTTGGTTGATTTTCTCCTTTAGCCTTTTACTTGGTCACAGATGTTAAGTAATCACCTTGTCCTGATACTTGACTTATCCTTAATCTTCAGTATTTCAAGCCCTTAAAAGAAAATGTGTTCCTTTCTTGGAAAGGGAATGGTAATACAGTTATAACCTTTAAAAAAGAAATTAATATATAAAATAGCCATAATTGTCTCTGTAATCACAGATTTCTTTTTTTTTTTTTTAATAATTATACTATTCTCCCATTCGTTCCCCAATGGCACGATTACTGATAAAACATTCAAAAAGAAAGCTAAGTTTTTCCCTCATCTCCTGGAGTGATAAAAGTCAATTTCACTTATATTTAATCCAAAACTAGATGTTGTAATCTAGACTCACAAAAGGCTTCACCTGGTTGCATTTCGTTTTGGGGACACATATAGTTCACTCCTGAAAATACAAGAGACTGCACCATGTTTTCACCTCAGTTTAACACTATCCATTACTTCCGAAGTACTGGCCCATAAGTGAAACTGAAATGACTCTATGGGTGCCATATTTGTAAAATCATCACATACGAACTGTTTATACTTAAGTAATTATAAATGCACCAGTCTGTTGGTAAAAGAGCAATATTCAAGGAATATTCTAAATGATTATAAATCAATTAAATCACTTTTAGGGACAAGTAATGACCTCGTTTGTATTCAAGGCAACAGGAATGCTTCACTTGAGCTTCTTTTGTAGAAGTGGGATTAGTGGATGGGGTATGTCGAAGATATGCTGCAGTCAAGCCCTGGCAGCCAGACTTGCCTGTCTAATTTCTCAAATGGAAATGTCTGATCCTGAGGGAGAAGCAAGGTGGCTGTCACAGAGTGAAACCCCCCCTAGGGACAAGTAATGACCTCGTTTGTATTCAAGGCAACAGGAATGCTTCACTTGAGCTTCTTTTGTAGAAGTGGGATTAGTGGATGGGGTATGTCGAAGATATGCTGCAGTCAAGCCCTGGCAGCCAGACTTGCCTGTCTAATTTCTCAAATGGAAATGTCTGATCCTGAGGGAGAAGCAAGGTGGCTGTCACAGAGTGAACCCCCCCCCCCCGTCCCTGACAGACTTCCATGATTTCAGACTCTGCAATCTTAGAAGCAGGTATCATCCCCCAATACTGACCTTCAGATAATCTTTGCGATCATTTCCCATGTGGGAAATTGCTTTTATGCCAAGATAACACAGCAGCATTGGGTTCTGTCCTGGGTGACTGTCTTGATACTGTTAATAAAGAGCCTTGGGTTGGATATAATTGTTAATAAACTAATTCTAAAAATCCACTCAAATGTCACTTATAATCAGGATTTTCTGCTGGGCTAGG
Organism: Tupaia belangeri chinensis; assembly: GCF_000334495.1. Lineage (NCBI taxonomy): Eukaryota > Metazoa > Chordata > Mammalia > Scandentia > Tupaiidae > Tupaia > Tupaia belangeri. The sequence continues at coordinate 1,398,530 of NW_006209014.1, read as the reverse complement.
ACCCCTGGGGAAACCTTTGAAGCTGTGAATCTTGTATGCAATGGCAGGGATGAACATAAGAAGGGAGAGAGCCACCATTGCTTTATAGCTTAGTTGTTTAAAATGATCACGTAGGATGAAGCTCAGAACTACTTGCAACTGTGAGAACCTGGGAAAAAAGTGAGAGATGGAGAGAAGCACCAGTAGGAAACTGCTGAACTAAACTCCGTCCTCTTTGGATGTGCCAGAGGGAGAGGTGAAAAGATGTGATTACTTGTAATTTATAGCAGGAACATCAAGGCACAGGAGATAATATAAAAGCATTTCAGTGAGACGATACCCATGACATGAAACTATTTAAAACAATTAATCAAAAAAGCCTAATTATTCAATTAGATGGATAAATGAATCTTCTTCAAGTGGATATGCAAAAAAGAGAGTGATGATGAAATCTTTTAAAGGGAAATGAGTATAACAAATCAGCTAAATATGATCTCTAAAAAAATTCTGAATAATAAGTCAGTGATTATGTTTTAATTGGGCTTTAGCTTTATTATAATTGAGGACACTCATTATCTTGTTTTATTGTATTTATGATTTTAATATTCATACCATTCGGTACTTTATCTTTGTATACTTTCCGCCAGTGCTTGTTGCACTTCCTGGCTGATTAGTGCCTGGGTCAGTGTGGAGTGAATACAGATGTCTCAATAATGATCGGCAGGACGTTGGGCTGATTCTCAGTGTTTGAAGGTCTCCTATAAAGTCGTTCTTTGTGCAATTGCGAGGGTTATTTTTTCTATTCTTTTTTTTTCTCTCCGCCTCTCTCACCATGAGTAACTCTGTTGGTAAGAGTCATCTTACAGGAAACTGTTTTTCACTCTGAAGGGATCAAGGGATCTCATTTTGGAATATGAGAAGTGTTTCTAAAATAATAGCCTATACATGCACATTTATCCTTTCTTAGAAACAAATTGCTTTATGCAAAGAGCAACATCTGATAATTCAAGCTCTTTTTCTGATTGTAAAACTAAGGGCAAAACAGCTCTTTGGCTTGTAACTTCCAGGCAATCGAATAAGCTAGTCTTTGTTCACAGAGCAGGGCAATTCAGCCAAAGACTATTTCCAAGTTTTTGTCAATCATTTTGCCCTGTAAAAGGTGCACACATGGCTGATTGCTTACACACTCAAAATCAGCCAAAAGGTGCAGTCGGAATGAGTCGGCAACAGTACCACGGCCTTAAAGGTAGAGAGCTTTAAGTGGGCCTGTGAGAAGCAAAGAGATTAACCATCTAGTTCTTGTGAGATTTTTATAAATCCAAGTGTCATAGATGAATATTTAATCTAATTTTTGAGTCTCTCACATGACTAAGTGGCAGGAATTGTATAATATTTAGGATTGTCTTTAGGTTCATAATTTTGCAGCTGGTTATATTGAGATTAAGACCTAAATAAAAGGTACAGAATCTATTTTGCCCCATTACTAGAAAAACGCATATTTTTTAATCTCTTAAGAAAATAACAGAGTCAAAGAATTTACAAAAGGAATCATGAATAAATGAACTAATGAATTTAAAGTAAAATACACAAACACACATATACACACACCTACCTGATAGACTATCAGCCTATGAGATTCTGAAGTCTCTATTCTGCCTTATCATGTCTCCATATAGGGTAATAAAAGGTACTTTTTGGAAATTTGTACATAACTCTTTACTGACAGATATATTTTAAAGATATTTTAACTTTTTAATTTCCAGAGGGCATGTATGCTTACCAGAGATAGAGAGGGGGAGAGATATACCCCAATGGAGTATAGTCACACCCCAATTCCCTCTCTTCCGTTTCTTCACCAATGTTGGGTGTGCACGCAAACATGCTTGGCTTGTATTTTCAAGCCAGCAAGGCTCGGGTTTGAACTGTGGTCAGCCATGTGGGATCCAGCTTCCTGAATCACTAGGTAATGGGATCAGCCTAAATTAAGATATTTTTAAAAGAAATTTTAAAAATATTTTAATATTATTATGACTTTTAATATTAGGTCAGAATGCATATTTTCTATGATTTGCTTTCTAAATACCACATAAGCACATGCTCATGTGTTAAAGCAGACTTCCTCAACTTCAGTAATAATTGACATTCGTAGCCAGAAAACTGCTGGTTGTCAGGAGCTGTTCACTCACACTGTAGGGTATTTAGCAGCATCCCTGAATCTATCCACTAGATGCTAGTAGCGCCTCCCCTTCAGTTCTGATAGACAATGCCAAACATCCCCTGGGGTGCAAAAAAATGCCTTTGGTTAAGAACTATGGCTTTAAAACCTTAACCCACAGTAAGGAAGATATTCTTAAAACAAAGATGGTCCACAATAATACTGTAGATTGGTGACCCACAGTCACATGACAAACCTTCTTCAAGGTCATCTGTACCTGGGCTCCTGGATTAATGAACACCAGGTTTGGTTTAGTACAATGACTTAAGTGTTTCCATTTTAAAGATGTGAAGATGAGGACCAGCAGATGGCATAATGGCTACATCGCTGGACTCCCATGTAGTCAACCACAGTTCGAGTCCTGGACCTGGTGGCTTAAACTCACGCCAGGCACGTGTGCGTGCGTGCCCAAAATCCCAAGAGGAGAATGGAGGAGAAGGGATTGTAGCATGGCCATCCGCCCTGGGGGTTGATTTCTCATTTTCTGTCTCTGTCTCTCTCTGTCTTCCTGGAGAGTGCATGCATCCTATAGCAAAAACCTCTCAAAAAAAAAAAAAAAGCAAAAAACAAAAAACTGGTGTGAAGATGGAGTTATTCAATTTAAGATTCTGAAGGCAGAGACATTATTAAAGAAGTAAGAACTTCTTGTATCTGACTGAACAGTTAGTATGCATGTGCTCACCACTGATCTTCGGAGGGCAGCACAGCTATCCACTTTCCCAGTGGTGGATTTAATGGTTCCCGTGAGGGAAGAGAGCCTCATCTATGGTGGCCCTCCCCAACCCACAGATATGTGTCAACACACCCCGCAGTCCATGCCTGAAACTGCAAATGTACTGAAACCTGTATATACTCTATTTTCTCCTATATGCACATACCTATGCTAAAGTATAATTTATAAATTAGGCACAGCAAGAGATTAACAACAATAATAAAATAGCACAGTACGAGATTAACAGCAATAATAAAATAGAACAATTATAACAATATACTGTAATAAAAGTTATGTGAATATAGTTTCTTTCATGTGCTCTCTCAAAATATCTGGTACAATATTTGGTTATTTTTGGACTGCCGTTGACTGCAGGTAATTGAAACTGCAGAAAGAGCAACCGTAGGAAGGGGAGACTGAGTACAGTGCTGAACTCCCATGGTATCCTGCTTGTGTACCTATACACATTCCCTGCAGAATTAATTGCTCTTAAAGACAGTGGATCTTCTTAAACGTCTTTCATTTTATTTAATCTGGTTTATAAAGCAGCACATGTTTCTCCTTAACTTCTTTGTGGCTGCTATTAGACTTTTTCTTTTCTATTTTTAACAATTTGCTATAGGGCACAGGAGCTTTCTGGAGAGAAACAGAGAAAGAGAGAGAGAGCACGAAAGTAAACAAGTACCCCCTGGGGAAAGGGAAGACCACACCCCATTCCCTTCTTCTCCATTCTCCTCTTGGGATTTTAGGTATGTGTGCACATGTATCTAGCATGTTTTTTCAAGCTGCTGGGTCTGGGATTTGTCAGCCATATGAGAATTAGCCACATTAATCACTTCACCACCTAACTGACACAAAATTTTTCTTTGTGTTGTGTTTTCTAAAATTTCTTTAATTTTTATATGTTGCATGTTTCTGTCCTAGATTGAGTCTTCATGTTGGTTTTTTTTTTCTTTGTATTTATTTATTTTTAAGAGTTTTTTTTTTTTTTTTTTTTTTCCTACAGGGCATGTGCTCCCCCCAGAGGTTTCCTACAGGGCATGTGCTCCCACCAGAGAGACAGAAAGTAAGAAATCACCACCACCACCACTCCCAGGGGGGATAGCCACACTGTGATCCCTTCTCCTCCATTCTCCTCTTGGTATTTTGGATACTTATGCAGACATGCCCAGTATGAGTTTTAAGTCGCCGGGTCCAGGACTCGAATCACCACCAACCATGTGAGACTCCAGTGACACAGCCATTACACCATCTGCTGGGCCCAAGTCTTCTTATGTTTCATTATTACTGAATTAGATCACCAACACTCACTTCTCACTCAGCTTCTGTATCTGCTTCTCAAGATTTTACCTTAACCTGCTACCTAAAGATCAATTTGTTGTTTTTTAAGAGTTTGAGTCACATGACCTCAAAATAAATAAACCCTGGGCATCACTGTCATTTTCTCACACTGATCATCCTAACCAGACAAGCCAAGGACAGAGATCTTCTCCATGAGTTATCTTAACTGTGATGTAGGAGACCTCTAAGACTTATCTTCATGATCTATGCCTCACAGGTTTGGAGGAGACCTAGAAGCTTCTGAGTAGGGTGATTTGAGTATTGTTAATACCCAGAAAGTAAATGTCCAGCCATGGTGGTGCACAGAAAGCACCACAGCTTAAAAGGCTGGGAGCCACATAGGAAGCCCAAGTTCAGTTTCTGATCCAAGCTTCATATGCTGCCAGATGTGGTTGTGGGTGCCCATGACCCTAGATGATGGGGATGCTGAGACAGGAGGGTCACAACATGGCGAGAGCCTATCAGAAATACCTCTGTTGGTGCAGGCCAGGTATCCTAATGGCCAAGGGCACTGGATACCACATGGCCGACCACTGTTCCAATCCCAGTCCTGGTGCTTTGAAAAGTATGCTAGGTGCATGTGCACGCTCCAAATCCTGACAGAATGGGTAAGTATAGGAAGAGTTTGAGCAGCTCTTTAAGAGATTCTTCCCCCCTCTCTTTCTCTGGCTCTCTTTTTCTATCTCTCTCTCTCTCTGGCAAGCTTTCAAGCTTTTGCACAATTATAAAAATACAAAACAAAACAACAGAAAAAACTCCTCTTTTGAAAAATTTACCTCTTGTCTTCCCATTGCAGGACAAAAGAACATAATTTTTTAAACATAATATATGCAGAAACTTCAAATTGCCTCCAAATGCCTATAATCCTATTTTATGCATTTAAACCTTTTAACTATTTTTGCCTTATAATTTGAGTATTTCTTTAACAGAAACTACTTCTCCCATTCAAATATTTGGAAGAACTGTGAGCTACCTAACGCTAATGTAGCTTTTCCATAAGCAGGAGAGGTAGACAATCTATTCCCAAACTTCCGTGGAGGGGATTTTCTTGACATTTCATTGGCATATAGTTTCATAATTATATGCCAATCATATTGATGAGGAATTTTGTTATTTTTCCTTATGAGATAGTGTATATCAGTATGTGAATTCAGATGATACACTCAGAAAGGAAAAAATAAAATTGAGCCAGTATTTTAAGCTGCTTGGTATTCTTTTCTGCAGTTCACTTCAGAATAAAAAGTGACATAAAATTACGCATGAGCAGAATTTTTATAAAAAATAAAAAATGTTCACAAAGTCAACCATTACATTAAGATGCTTCTTTTTTTTTTTTTTTCTTTTTGCTGGGTTAGCTGAAAAACCAGAGGGATAAAAAAAATCCACCTGCCATTCAGTTTAATTTCTTGTGTTTAGAGCTCTACAGCATTCTGTGTAAAACTAATCAATAAAAAGGATTTATGAGACCTTGAAATAGAACAGTCGAAAGGAGGAAATTATAGTCAGTTTTAGTTATTAAAGATTTTCACCACTAAATTTAGTATAAGGGAAACGTCATACATCTTTTTTAGCTGAAACAGGGCATTTATCCAGCACATGGATTGGGGAGACAATTGTGCTTAGACCCGCTGTGATGTGTCTTTATTTGCTTCTCCCCACTTACTGCCGGCTGTAGGCAAGCAAGCCCAAACAGAAGGAAGACAGCACTAAAACAACTATGTTAAAAACAGAAAAGGAAAAAAAAAGGGGGGGGGGGAACAAGTACACTAAGTGAGCTGTGACCTAAACATGAGAGGAAAATAAAAAGACCTTTGCATTCATATCCAGCCCATATTAAATTGCTTGGTTTGAATATATTGCAATAAAGAGTGAAGGTAAGTCAGGGTAAGGAGAGTAGGAAGCAAGAGAAGTGAGGAGGGAAAGGAGGCAAAAATCCACCACCATTTCAAATGGCTTTCCACTATTACGGAATCAAAATGTGTGTAGTTCTGTTAATCCTAGGAGACCAAGTCATTACCGATTTTCATTTATTTTTGGTATCATAATATTTGCAGGACCATATGTATTTCTGAAAAATAGCTATGGACTGTGTAACATTGTTGCTTGGTGACAGTGAATTTCCAGAGACTGCCTTAAAGCACTTGGATACTGTGCTTACTGCCTTGAGACTTTTACTTAGATACATTTCTTAGCAGGGTAATGTGAAAACACAAGAACTTAGCTTTTATTTGATGGATTACAAATGACAGATGGAAAACTGCAATATTTTGAAAAGAAAAAATGCAATGATGCGCGGAACATAAGACTGCCGTAATAATAATGGTACTTAGCATTTACACTGAATTCTTCTGCAAGATACTTCATGAACAACTAATTAAGTCTCATAATACTCCTGAAAGACAGGTATGTATCATTACTGCCATTCTACAGGTGGAGAAAATGAGGCACCATGTATCTTTGCCCAAGGCTATTGAAAATAAATGGCAGCACTTGGATAAAGGTTTAGGGATTCAGTCCTTTCTGAATAAAAGATGTGGAGACTAGCATCTTTTGACTAAGACAATAAATCTTTTCTCTTTTGAAAACATGATTGACTCATCATTAACACCATTTTTTTAAGTTTACTTATTTATTTTTTCCATGAGAGAGAGTGAAAACAAGTGAGATAGACAGGAACAGGCATCCTCACTAGGTTCCCCGCACAATGACCGAATCCAGCCTCAACCTGCTGGAATTGTGGGCATGTGTATGCACCTGCTGTGTACATGGTGACTCAGATACACAATCCCAGGACTTTCCCATGTGGCCTCAGCATCACAGAGCATTGTGTCATTACTGTGCCACCATGGCTGGCTACATCAATTTTGTTATAAGTTGAATTATACTTACCTTCAAAAAACAAAATAACCTGCTCCCTGTTCCCTTATTTGCTTCACCCATTCTTCTCACCGTCCGCACCGTTATCCCCAGAGAACAGCTTTACTGAGTGATGAGATAATAATGAGGGAAGGAGTCAGTGTCATCTAGGATCAAAGCACTGAGACTCAGGTTTTGTTGTAAAGTTGCCAGTTATATCAGTGGACTTTGCTTCAAACTTAGGACAAGCCCTCTCATTTCCGACAGGCAACAGCTGTTGTCAGTTTTCAAATCCTATACTATGGGTGGGAAAAGAATAAGTAGATTTTATTCCTTTCTAGTAAAGAGTTCACAGCTTTCTCTGTAATTTCCCTGAGCCCCAAAATCATTGTTAAAGATGCAAGAGGTTGCCAAAGAAAGGATTCTCAACTCAGAATCAATGACCTAACAGACTACATATTTTTGGAGGTTTTTCTGCTTACCTTTAGAGGTCATCCAGTTCTCAATGATTGTTTTGCAGAGTTGGAAGCATGGTTGAAAAAAATAGTAGAAATTTTAGGGTAAGTTAACTTTTCTAGCACTTTGGAAAATCAGTAAGGTCAGTGACCATGTACATATACATAACATACCAAGTGGGTAAGACTTGACTATTTGAAACAAGAGCGAGCGATGCACTAACTCATGGGATCCAGATGTGTAATTATCATACTTCACATAATGTGTTCAAGAAACAGGAGGAGTCAGGATGACTTTCACCTACTTTCATACTAGAAACAGTAATGACCAAACTGCTTTCCATTTGCACATGTGGCCAATATTTAAAGAATCTGATTCTGAAAATTATTTTGTGAATTTATGTTTTTAGAAGTTTCCAACAAAAAAATATTCTCAACTTAGAATGTGATGATGGTGGAACCAGCAGTTGGCGTAGTGGCAGTGTCTCATGTAGTCGACTATGGTTCAAGTCCTGGACCCGGTGGCTTAAACTCATGCCAGGCATGTATGTGTGCATGCCCAAGATCCCGAGAGGAGAATGGAAGAGAAGGGATGGTGGCGTGGCCATCGTCCCAGGGGGGTGATATCTCGCTTTCAAGCGCACATGCTGTGCAACAAAAAAACCTCTCCACAAAAAGGGAAAAAAAAGAATGTGATGATGGTTACACAACTGTGAATATACTATAGACACTAAATCATACACTTTAAATTGTAAATTTTATGCTATATGAATAATAACTCAATAAAGAGGCCTTTTTTTTTTAAATTAAAAAGTGCCAAGCTATTCAACTACCCTATCCCCTTCAATGGTAATCTATTTTAACCTCCAGGAACTGTCCACCGGGAATATATTCTTCAGGATATTGTAAAAGGATGTTTTTCTCTTCTCACTTTGTTTCTGTTGGCTCAGGAGCCACTTGGGTGCCTACTCCACACATACCCTATCCCATAAACACTTTGAGATAAACATCCCTGAATTGCCTGATAAAATGACATGGGCCCCCTATCCAATAAGAGGGAAACTATCATCCTAGTCAAAGGAAATTCTGACTTACGGGGAAAATGAATTAATTTCTTTGCCCCTACTAGTATGCAAAGAATTCTACCATTGTTATAATTTAATTTCCCCCTGGGCAGGCTCCCACCCTGATTCCTTCTGGTTAGTGCCTAAGCTGACCTTTTTGTCTGTATGCGGCTAGAATAATCAAGGACTATATTTTCAGTGATCTATAAGTCCCATAAGAAACAATATAATAAATATGTTGGATGTTTGCTAAATGAACCTGTGAAATATTAGATTGATTGATTGACAATTAAATGGATTAATACATCATTTTTACTTTCCATTTACTTCACCCCTTCTTGTTGAAATGGTACCTTCCAAGTTTTATTCCTCTGTGCTTAGCCTCTTAATTGATGCAAGAGGATAACAATTTGCAAAATAAATTTCTATTGGCCATGACTGTCTAGTTTTTAAGAAATATGTCTATAAAACTGACTTTGAAATATACTCTGCTAAGAAACATGGTTGTAGACTGGATAAGCCATACCTATAAAAATTAAGGTAAGAAAATGGAATATATTTTAAACCTGTAACTTGGCAGATTACTAAGTAATTTATTTTTAATACTATCCACTATAAAATATTAATGTTTAGGGACCAACAGTTAGCCTGATGGCTATGTCGCTGAACTCCCACGTAGTCGACCACTGTTCGAGTTCCAGAACCGGTGGCTTAAACTTACGCTGGGCACATGTGCATGCGTGCCCAAGATCCCGAGGAGAATGGAGGAGAAGGGATCGCGGCATGGCCATTCCCCCTGGGGGTTGATTTTTCATTTTCTGTCTCTCTCTCTCTCTCTGTCTTTCTGGCAAATGCACGCACCCTGTAGCAAAAACCTCTCAAAACAAAACAAAACAAGACAAAATTAATGTTAATTTTAGAAAATATGTAAAATGTGTAACAGTTAGATTTAGTTTTAAAAAAATATATAAAAGAAAAAGCTAAATTGTTCCTATTTGCATATGATAGGATTACATAGAAAGAAAAATCCAGAGGAATATGCAAAAAGACTCCTAGAACTGAAACATGAATTCAGTAAAGTGGCAGGATACAAAGTTAATATACAAAAATCTGTAGCATTTTTATACACCAACAATGAACAGACCGGGACAGAATTGAAGAGAACAGTCTCTTTAAAATATCCATAAACCAAATGATACCTAGGAATAAGCCTAACCAAAGAGGTGAAAGATCTCTACAAGAAAACTACAAAAAACTGAAAAAAAAAATTGAGTATCATACCAAAACATGGTAAGACATTCTGTGTTCTTGGATTGGAAAAATCAGTATAATCAAAATGTCAGTTCTTACCCAAATTAATTTATGTATTCAATGAGAATCCAATACAGTAACCTGTGACATTTTTCACAGAAATAGAAAAAAATATAATAAAATATGCCTGGAATCATAAAAGGCCCCATAATGCCAAAGCAGTAATGTGCCAAAAGAATAAAGTAGGAGGCGTCTTACTATCTGACTTTAAAATATATTACAAGGTGGTGATAATCAAAATAAGCATGATGCCGGCCCCAAAATAGACACATAGATCAAATAACAGAATAGAGATTGCAGAAATAACCCTCAAGTCATACAGCCAATCGATCTCTGCAAAAGGGTGCAAGACAATGCAGTGGAGGAAAGAAAGTCTTTTCAACAAAGGGTGCTGGAAGAATTGGATATCTACCTGCAGAAAAGTGGAACTGAACCTGTCTCTCACCTTTCACAAGAATCAACTAAATATAGATAAAAGATTTACATATAAAGCATCAAACTACAAAACTACTAGCAGCAAACATAGAGGAAAGTTTTGAAGACATTGAAGTAGGCAAAGACTTTTTAAATAAGACCCCTAAAGCACAGGCAATAGCCCCTATAACAGACAAGTGAAATTATATCAAGCTAAGAAGCTTCTTGTCATAAGGGAAATGCAAATTAAAGCATTAATGAGAGGGGCCAGCATGTGGCTGGTGGTTAATGTGCTGGACTCCCACAGGGTCAACTATGGTTCTAGTTCTGTAAATGGCAGCTTGAATATCATGCCAGGTGCATGTGTATTTGTGCCTAAAATCCCAAGAGAAGAATGGAGGAAAAGTGATTGTGGTATTGCCATCCCCCTGGAGGGTGAATTCAGATTTATCCTTTCTCTGTTTCTCTCTCTCTCTCTCTCTCTCTCTCTCTCTCTCTCTCTTGTGAACACATGCACCCTATGACAAAACTAAACAAAATTATTTGATCAGGTAACCTTTTTTTTTTTTTCCTTTTTCTTTTCTTTTTTTGGAGAGATTTTTCCTGTAGGGTGAGTGTGCTCACCAGACAGAGGGACACAGAGAAACAGAAAATGGGAAATTACCCTCCCCCAGGGGGATGGCTATGCCACAATCCATTCTCCTCCATTCTTCTCTCAGGATCTTAGGCATGCACACCCACATGCCTGGCATGAATTTTAAACCTCCAGGTAAGGGACTCGTACCTCAGTCAACTATGTGGTAGTTCAGTGACAATCATCAGGCCATTTGCTGGTCCCAGGGAACCCTTTTTTATGGAGTATCTTAAGAATTGGTATCTTGTGGGACCAGCAGATGGTGTAATGGCTATGTCACTGTTTTCCCATGTAGTTGACAGTTGGAGACCCAGACCTGGAGGCTTAAAACTCATACCGGGCACATGTGTATGCAGGCCCAAGATCCTGAGAGGAGAATGGAAGAGAAGGGACTGCAGCGTGGCCATCACTCCTGGAGGGTGATTTCTCACTTTCTGTCTCTCTTTCTCTCTGTGTCTCTCTGGTGACCGCACACACCCTATAGCAAAACTGTCTCTCTCAAAACAAAAACAAAAACAAAAACAAAAAAACAAAGAATTGGTATTTTGTGTCTTGCATTTAATTAACACAGTTTAGAGTCACATGGTAATTGACACTCTAATCAAACCTATCAATGATGTAGAGATACTCCTCTTATATTAATCTAATTATTAGAGGAGAAAAATAATTACATTTAAAATCTTAAAGTCACCACTCTAAAACAAAACATACACACTTGAGCGCACACATTTAAACACCCATATATTTTCAATTAGTTTATATACAGTTACTACCTACTTTGGTATATTATATCGTGAGCATTTTTCCTTGTCAATAGTCTTTTTTTCTTTTTTTAAAGAATTACTTTATTTAATTTTTTTTATTATTTTAATATTTCCAAAGAGAGAGACACAGAGAGAAAGAGGGAGAGATAAAGAGAGAGAGAGAGAGGGAAAGTGAGAAAGCAACCCTCCACATATTTGGGACTTGAACGACAGTCGGTCATGTAGTCCAGTGCCCTTAATCACCATGCCACCTACTTGCCCCCCTTGCCAATATTCTATGAAAACATAATTGTAATGATTACAGAATATTCTAGAAATGGAACATTCCATGATTTATCCAATTATTTCACTATAAGCATACATTTAGTAGAATTCAAATTTCTCACTAACATACGCAGTGTCTTCTTAAATAATCTCATTTGTAAAATTTGTTCTAAATATTTTTTTAATTTAATTAATGTTGGAGCTTTATTATGTAAAGTGTGTAAATTATTACAATGCTCTTTCTAAAGTGCTGGTTGCTAAAAGTCACCTCTAAGTTTAACCAATGACAGTACCATGTTCAATTACATAAAGGATTTCTTCTCTCTTAACTTTGACTTCTTTGCATTGTAATACTTTTAAACAGAATTAAATAATTTACTTAAAGTGCCTTTATGGTGTTTCATATAGACACATACATAAAATCTCTTTCTATCTAGATTGTGTTAAACAAACAGTAGACTATACAATCAGAATATTAAACATTTGTCACATTGTTTTAAATATTTTTACCAATTTATCACTTGCCTTTTAATGCCTTACAGGTTTTTTTTGACATAAAAAAGTTTAAAATCATTAATAAAATACTTTGATCATTTTATAGATTATTATGTCTATTTTTTTTTTTGGAGAGATTTTTTGCCATAAAGTATGTGCACTCGCCAGAAATACTAAGAGAGATAGAGAGACAGAAAGTGAGAAATCGCCCTCCCGGGGAATGGCTACATCGTAATCCCTTCTCCTCTATTCTCCTAGAGATCTTGGGCATGCATGCACAAGCACACAGCTTGAGTTTAAGCCACCGGATCCAGAATTTGAACTGCAGTCAATTACATGGGAGCCCAGCAACATAGCCATTATACCAACTGCTGGTCCCATCTTTTTTTTGTTTTTGTTTTTGTTTTTAATTTGCTTGATGGCGCTTGTGCTCTCTAGAGATAGAGAGAAATACAGAGAAAGCACACACCATGTAATCCTTTCTCCTCTATTCTCTTCCCTTTCAGGATTTTGGATTCACATGCACATATGCCCAGCATATTTCTCAAGTTACTGAGTCCAGGACTTGAACCACACAGTCTGCCACATGGTATCTAGCCACTGTAACCACTAAGCTACTGTGGGCCCAATGTCTATCATTTTTATTCACTGTATAGTTTCTCAAAAAGCATAATTTCTGAAAAAATAAGTTCCTGTAAAATGTTATGACATAAGCAAACTTACCTTGATGAGCTTGGAGAAAATTGCAATCTATACATTTAAGTGTTTTTAGGAAACTCAGATGCACAGAGCCACCAGGGATCATTTAAAGAACATATCTGATCATGGAAGCCTTTGTTCACAAAGCATACCATATGGCTAGTGTGACTCTGAAAATATTTTAGATGATACTGTATAAAAACTTTTACCTGGGCCAGCAGATGAAATGGTGGTTAAAGGTGCTGGTCTCCCACATGACTGACCATGGTGCAAGTCCCGGACCTGGTGACTTGATTTCTCACTTTCCCTCTCTCTCTTTCTCTGTCTCTCTCTATCAAAAAGCTGGAAAATAATAATGATACAGTTAAATAAAATAATTCTTTAAAACAAACAAACAAACAAACTTTTACCTGTCCAAGACTAGATTACAAAATTAAACCACACTTTCTTTTAGATTTTTAAAGCTTATTTATTTATTTGACTATTTTTATAAAGCATGAGTTGGTATATGTTATAGGATGTGGCTTTATTTTTAACCTAGTAATCAATTCTCCCAATATCATTTATTTAAATACAGTATCTTTTAATCCTTTGGTTTATGGTAATTCTTTTTTTTTTTTTTTTGCCACAAGCTAAATTCTTATACATATCATGGCATCTTGAAGTATTGTCTATTCTGCTCTATTAATAAGACTAATTTCGTAAAACAGACCACAGATTGTCTTAGCATCATAATATATTTAAACATCTGCTTTAATATATTAGAAGATGTGATTTATTTTTCTTTTCCCATAATGTTCACAGATATCTTTACCAATTTATTATTCTAAATGAACTTCAGAATTATTTTATCATGATTTCTAACAACATTTTATTAATTCTATTATTAATTTGGAAACTATTTGCATGTTTTACAAAATCGAGTGCTCCATTATGGAAGTATAGTTCCTATTCCTGTGTATTGAAGTTTTTATTTATATTACTTAGTATTTTAATACTCCTAATATAGATTATGTACATTTCTTAATAAGATATTATGTGAGTACTACCTTTTCTCGTTATGTACTCTAATTAGTTATTGTTGCTATACAGGAGAAACTATCAACTTTTGCCATTTAATTTGTATCCAATCATTGTAATGAACTTTAATATTAATTATCAGAGTTTTGTAGATTATTCCCTTAAGTTCTCTATTTAAATAGTTGACACCATATCCAATAATAAGAAAACTTTTCCCTCTATCATTTCAGTATTATATTTTATTGCTTCAGCAAGATAGTTTTATCTCTGTATTAATTAGTAAAGGCATTAGCAAGTACCCTTTTTATTTAGGAAATATAATACTGTATAGTTTTGTTGGGGGGGTACATTTTTTGAATTTTTGGGGGGTAAGATTTTTGCCATGGGGCACATCTGTTCACCGGAGAGGAGAGAAACAGACACAGTGAGAATGAAAGTGAAAAATTACCCCCTGGGAGTACTGCAATCTCTTCTCTATTTTCCTTCTGGGACTTTGGGCACACATGCACATGTGCCTGGCATGATTTTCAAGATGCCAGTCTGGAACTCAAATCACAGTCAACGGTGTAGAAGCCCAGTGCCCCAACTACTGTGTCACTCCAGTCCCAGTGGTGGTTTTGTTTGTTTGTTTGTTTTTCTTGTTTGTTTGTTTGTTTTTAATTGTAAGATGTTGTAAGAAGGTACACACACTCACCATAGAAATCAGAGAGAGAGAGGGAGAAAGCTTTTGCAACAGAGCATAATCATGCTATAATCTCTTTTCAGTTTTCACTACCCTGGGAGGATTTAGGGCATGCATGCACATGCACCTGGAATGTTTTTCAGGCCTCAGACTGGGACTCAAACTGGGGTTAACCATGTGGGATCTGGCTCCCTAAACCATGAGGCTATAGAGATGACCCACTCTTTTAAAAATAACATTAAGATACATTATAAACTCTTAACTTTAGAGGAATTAATGTTCAAAATGTGTTTTAAACTCTATTAAAGGCCTTTTTACAAACAAGTGAAAGCAAAAGGAACCTTATAGGATTTCTTTTTGTATTACCTATTCAATTATCTGTTAGGTGATCTGAAAAGTCATGACACTTTTTTCTATGTTTTTCAATGCAAAAATGTGTCATGGCTTTTCCAATGACACATTTCCAAATATATACATATACACACCTGTCTATCTACGTACCCACTTCCATATACATCTACTACATTACAAATTAAGAGGTCATATTGTGTATGTCATATATAACACTACACACTCACATACACATGCACTTCTATGTCTTATGTTACAAAAAAAAAAAAACTCTTTCCTAAATTTTCTGGTCATAAATGAAAACAGGTTCCTAGAGGCCATGTCTTACTGTGCAATACTCAGACTGCCACATAGTCTCTTTTATATTGTCTCATATTTCTGTAATAAATCATTTACAGATTCTCTTTAGGTCTCAAAGAACTATAATAGTCTCTTTATCTTTTATTATTATTATAATATTATTATTATTATTATTATTATTTCTGTGTTACTGTTTTTGTTTGTTTCCTCCTTCCTGTTCTTTAGTCAGCATCCAGGCTCAGCATTCGCCATCAGCCCCCATATCAACTTCATTTGATGTTGTTCATTGTCTGCCTGGTGCTAACTCAATTAGCTTTTTATATTCGTATAAATGAAAGGGCACTTAACATGTGTCTCAGCCATACATTGGCACCTAGTGAAAGGGTGTCTGGTTCAGTTCTTCTGGACTGAGATGAAATCATTTTCCAGATCGATTGTTCGACATCCCGTAGGTGAAGGATACGGGGAGAACCATACTATATTACTGTAGAAGCATCAGCCATTTCTGCACCTGCAAGATGACATTTTTAAAGCTCCAACTCCTCCTGTTCCACACTGCACAGTTGCTTTACCAGAGTTAATTATTAGAATTGTGTTATCCATATATTTGTACAAAGATGTTGATGAAGGGACTGAAAGAAATGTGGGAGGAAGGTGGGAATGAGAGCGTGCCTAGGTACCTTAAGCAGCACTCTGTTTTTAAGGTTTTTGCCATAGAGTGCATGAACTCACTGAAGAGAGACAGAGAGAGGGAAAGTGAGAAGTCACTCCCAAGGGAGATGGCCATGCTGTAATCTGCTCTCAGAATTTGCGACACACAGGGACATGTGCCCAGTGAGATTTTAAAGCCTTCGGGTTGAGGGATCAAACCATCGTTGGCCATGTGGGAGCCACTACACCATCTGCTGTCTCCCAATAGGCAGCACTTTTGCATGAGGACGACTGTCTGGTATTCTGTTGGGTACTGGCTTGGAGTCTCAAGGCTGACATGCAGTCAGTTAGAAAGAAATTAGGGGGGCTGGCAGGTGGCATAGTGGTTAAAGGCTCTGGATTCCCACATGGCCAACTATGATTCAAGTGCCAAATCTGGCAGCTTGTTTTTTTCACTTTCCCTTTCTCTCTTTCTGGTCAAATTAAAAAATAATAATAACAAATGGAATTAAATAAATAAATAATTCTTAAAAAAAAAAAACAAGAAAGGGGACCAGCAGTTGGCATAATGGCTATGTCGTTGGGCTCCCATGTAGTCGACCATGGTTTGAGTCCCAGACCTGGTGGGTTAAACTCACACTGGGCACGTGTGTGTGCATGCCCAAGATCCCAAGAGGAGACTGAGAAGAAGGAATTGTGGCATGGCCATCCCCCCTGGGGGCTGATTTCTTGCTTTCTGTCTGTCTCTGTCTTTCTGGCAAGTGCACGTGCCCTATAGCAAAATCTCGCCAAAAAAAAGGGGGGAGAGAGAGAGAGAAAGAAAGAAATGAGGTGTTTTTCCTATTGTTTCTTTAGAAACTGTAACTCCTTTGTTTTAGGAAAGAAAACTGGAGTAAGTCATTAATTGCTTTTCTCATAATCTTCTGTAATTCAGCTGTTCAGTGGAAACTCCTCTCTTAATCCCTCCCTGACTCAAACTCTATGCTCTATGTTAGTCTTAGTTTTCTGTATTTCTGTGTTTACATCTTTTTTTCTTCTTTTATAGATATATCACTGGGGAATTTAGAGACACAGGGAAGAGGTACTTTGCAGGTGCCTATTTAGAGTAGAAATCTGGGGAATATATTGAGGACCTTCAAGTGAGGATAAAATTCACAAAAACAAATTAGATATAGTTTAGCCCATTCTGTTCTATGATATTTCAGGTTTATCTTCTAAAAGAAGAAGTGAAAGTCAAAGAAAAATCCTTTAGTCAAATACTTAGGAAATTTAACCTTACTTCATGTCATGATCACATGATAAACTATTTCGGATAAAAATACTGTAAAGTGGGACCAGCAGGTGGCAGAGTGGTTAAGGCACTGGATTCCCACATGGTCAACTGATATTCAAGTTACAAACCTAATGGCTTGAAAATCATGCCAAACATGTGTGCATATGTGCCCCAAATCTTGAGAGATTGGAGGAGAATGGATTGTGGTGTGACCATTCCCCTTGGAAAGTGATTTCTTACTTTCCCTCTCACTATCTCTCCTCGGTTTGTGCACATGCCCTATGGCAAAAAACTTTTTAAAAAGCAAGATACTATAAAGTTATTAAGTCATATACCATGTACTTCTGAGAGACAGAGACAGAGAGAGAAATACAGAAAGTGAGAAAGCAACCCCCATGGGAAATGATCATGCCACAGTCTCTTCTTCATTTCTTTTTGGGGGATTTTGGGGAAGCACACACATATGCCTGACATGGTTTTTAAACCACCATGTCTGTGACTCTAATTAAATAGTTGACTTTGTTGGGTCTAGCCTTCCTAACCACCACTACACCAAACAGCCCAATCTAGCTATTTTTGAAATCTTCTTCAAGGATTTTATAGATTGTCTGTCTCCCCCTAGACACTTGTACTAGTCTGAATTCTGCAGAAAAACAAAACCAATAGGAGTACATATCTTATGTATATACTTGTTTTTAATATAAGGGATTGGTGCCCAAGATTACAGAGACTGATATGTTTAAGATCTGCAGTTCACAAGCTGGAGACCCAGGAAAGCTGATGGCATTAGTATCAGTCCAAGTCTGAAGGCAAGAGACAATTGATGACTCAGTTTAAAGACAGGCAGAGAGAAAGAATTCCTTCTTTCTCAGCCTTTTATTCTATTAAGGACTTCAAGAGATTGAATGAAAGCTACCCATGATAAGGCAAGTAATCACACTGGGGTCTAGGTTTCAACATATAAATTTGAAGAAGATATAAGAATTCAGTTTATAGCACTTAGATTTCCAAGACCGTTCAAACATATCA